>NC_034592.1:108044172-108045801 GCF_900095145.1 Mus pahari
TATGAAAAATGTTACAAAAACTTCTGAGCAGGGAAGACTATAGAATGGATTTGCAGGGGAGTGACTGAAAACAGTAAAATAGCTTCCAACTTTGCATTACTACACACACACACACACACACACACCAGTCCACACATGCTTATATACACTTACAGTACACACACAGATATATAAATATACATATGTAATATATATATTTATTCACATACACATATGCTATATAGGTGTATAAATTATTATGAATTACATGTAATATATAATATATGCCAAGCTCTTGTATCTAACTTACGCCTGGTTTATATGTATCAATACATTCTGTATTTTGTTCAAGGTACAGTAGAGTTTTGGTTTCTATAATCTAAAAGAATATAGAGAAACACATTGTGTTTATCAAATTTCAGATCTAATAACCATTTCTAGACAGTCTTAAGAAAGATCTGACTCAAGAATTTCAAACTAATCCTGATTAAGGAGAAAAACAAAACTGGCATTAGAGTAAGGGATTCCCCTTTGGAAAGTAATGGAGACAAAATGCCTTTTCTTTTCTGACAAGAAGGTAAGTTTCAAGGGTGACTAGGATTCTGTGAAGAAGGATACCTGAGAGTTAAGGAGAGCAGACACCTTGAACAGTAGTCAGCTTGGCGGGACCCCAGTCAAGTTAGCTCTGTGGATGGAGAAATGGTCAAAGAGAAGAAGGAATGGCCGGGGGGGGGGGGTGAGCTATCGGATCATCCCAAAGTCACAACACTCAGGGTGAGTGTGCAAAGCACTGCACTGCTGACAGAGCTAGATATTATATGAAAGCTACAGAGAGAGGACTGGAATTGGGCTATGTGTGGCATTCTGGAAAAAAAAAAAAAAGTTTTCCAGGGAACTAAAGACAGGCTCTTTCTTTCTCAGCTGTGTGACTGGAGAATTAAACCAAATCAAGAGAACCATGGGGAGGTATCCTGATTATAAAAAGGCTTCCATACAGAGTTCTATAAACCACAGCTTCAAACAGGAAAGGTCATGGTGGGAGCGAGATTCATTACAAACCTGAAGTATGAACTGAACTCCACTCTGCAGAGTGGAGAGCTCTCAGTACCAGCAACTCTATGAGGAGCTGGCTTCCTATCTCTCCTCCTGAGAGCAGTTTGTCCTTCACAGGACGGCCTTTGCTGTCCCAAAACATAGCTCCATCAGACAGATGGAACAGGGCATGATAGGCAGAGGGATTCAACATGTCTGAAGGCCTTAGGGGCATTGATGAAGGGAAAGCAAGGAAGCACATCAAGGAGTCACCACGACTGTGGCCCCCTACTGTGCCAGAATTCTACTGGAAACCCCTGGATTAGAAGACCACTCTAAGGTGGAAGTCATCTTATGTGCCTCAGGGTTCTAGGACTAGGACAGAGTCACCTCTGTTACCAGGGAAATGTGAAGCTGCCACTCAGTGAGGGAAGGCAGGCAGGGAAAGCAAAGGAGAAAGGGGACGATGTCTGATCCCTGATAGGAAGCTGGAATATGAAGGCCGAAGGGTTAGGAGCTACAGCAAACCCTAGGGGGTCGTTGCATGTACCCCTGTGGCTGTTCTTATTGCCCTTTTATTCAGAGAGGGTCCTGCCAACCTGGGTAACTGGAGAGATA
>NC_034592.1:108046286-108093748 GCF_900095145.1 Mus pahari
TTTATTCAGAGAGGGTCCTGCCAACCTGGGTAACTGGAGAGATACCACAAACCTGACAGTATCTCAAGACCAAACCCGAGTCACTTAAGGGAAGAGGAGGAGACCATATGGTAGAAATAGACGTTTTTCAGCTAAGACCTCCTGAATTACATCATAACTCCCAAGCTCCTTCCGTATTAAAGAACTCAACCAAGAGTGGGTCATAGATGTCTGCTGACGGGTCGGTGAATGTAGGTGAAGCCATCAGCCACACAACTGCCCTGGAGAGCAGGGGTGGGGGTGGGGTGTGTAATGTATCAGGCTGCTGCCCTGGAGAGCAATGCGGCGGAGTCTGTCATGGCTGTTGTGTGCTGCTGTGTCTGATTGCTGAGCACCCACGTTGGAGAACACGTTCTCACGCTTTCTACAGCAGTACTCTTTCAGCAAAACCATGAAGATGAGCAAGACTAGAACCATTTAAAAAGAGAGAGTTTTAGGCCTAAAGAATAACACAGCAATGACCCTGGAATGAGAAAGCCTAAACCATGTTCACAGCACAGAGATGACACCTGACACCGTTTAACAATAGGCCCAGATTTACCATTGTAGTCCTTTGAACTGGCCAAGACAGTGATCAACCAGCTAAGGTGCCCCACTGTGTGAGGTTCAGCACCACCTAGGACCTTGAAATACTGGGTTGTAGAAGTGCAGCAGATGTCCCTAGTGGGGCAAGTACAGGAAATGAAAAGGAGTGGCATCAGGTAAAACACCGCTTTAGCTGGGAATCGCAGCAAGGCATTATGGGAAACGCATCCCTGGGGCTAGCCGGAATGGATGTTGGGACAGAGAACAGGTACGAGCGAGCGAGTACAGCTGCTGTAGGCAAAAAGAAGTAGCCATCCCGCTGAAACTTAGAAGCACGCAAATCGGATTTTCATGTTGGCGCGGCAATGGTGTTTTGCCAAGAAATTAAACTTAGTAAGAGGCAGGTGTTTCTGGGGTGCTTTCAAACCGCACTGTCTCAAGAGTCTTAGAGGAAGCAGATAGCATATGAATAATCAAGAAATAACCAGAGAAACGGGAAGAAAAATAAAAATAGTGCTGCCTTCCTCGTATTGTTTGCTGTCGCTCCCCTCCCCACGTCCTGTTATTGCCTGAATGCTAAGTGACCTTTTCTGTGTTTAATTACCCAAAAGAAACAAGAAATGAATGTCAGGGAAAGAGAGGGGCTCCTATCCGGAATAGCTTGTCAAAATAACTGCCCCCAGGGTCTTTCCTCTTTCTGGAGGATATGCAATATTAGCTTGAAACAAATGGAGATTAAAATGGGAAAAGGCATATGTCTAAGACACCAGGGAAGGTAGACTATGCTCAGGGTTGAATACAGTCGAGCAACGCCATGTCTCAGAAAGTAAAGGCTCTCTGTTACTCTTTGGAAGAGGGCCGTTCTTGTAGGGTACAATGTTGCTGAGAGTTTTAAAACCAAGTTAAAGTGAGATGCTCCTATTCAGAAAGTTCTTGTAATGATATCTACTTCCCAGCAATATAATCATTTCCACTGGCTATTGCACAAACAGAGCTTCTTATATAAACAAGCTGCAGAGAGTAAGAAAAATGCTTCAGAGCTCCTGACATGCAGTCCAGTGTCACACGCCATTCTCTCCAACTGGCCATAGAGAAAACAATACTAACCTCCCTGCTGCTCATTACTTTATTAGCATCTGATGCCTTAGGTCCCTAATGAAATCCACTTTACAGCCCTGGATTATTTCCTGACTCAGTGACTTTTTTCATTTCACTATTATGGGGCTTGATAAGAGCTTCGGGGAGTGACACAAGGGAACCTCCATTGGAATAATAAGACTTCCCATTTGCTATTTGGACACTGAGACGGGACACCTAGACTCCCTTTTCAGTCTTCCAGTCAGTGTCTACATAAACAGAGGTGGCGTAGAGTCCTGGAATGGGTGCATCACTTCAGTCTAGACCAGTTGTTCTTAACCTTCCTGATGCTGTGACCCTATAATTCCTTAGGTTATGGGGACCCCAACCATAAAATTATTTTCATTGCTACATCAAAACTGTAATTTTGCTACAGGTATGAATTAAAATGTAAAAGTTTTATTTGCAGGATATCTGATATCCATGTGAAAAGATTTGTTCTGCTCCCCAAAGCGGTCGAGACCGACAGGCTGACAGCCAGTGGGGCCAGGAGAAATGACATATTTGCTGAATTGTGCATGGAGGGGAGAGGGAGGAGGGAAGGACGGGATCATGGCTCTTTTAAGGACTTAGCAGTGGTTTGCTTCGGTCTTGTTTAGTGTCTACTCAGAGAGTTTTAGGGCTAGATAGGTCTGGGGACTCCTCAACTGCTACCAATAGCAGAAGAGATGTTTTCCACACAGAGATCTGTCATCTTCCAAGTTTAAGGGAGCACTGTTCCAAAGATCCTATCTGAAGTTACCCCAGACTCAGCCTAAAGCCCCACAGAGCTACTCGTCTGGTTTGCTTTCTACTGTGATAGAACAGTCCATGACCAAAAACAACATGGGGAGGAAAGGGTTTGTTCGCCTTATCTGTCCGAATCACAGCCCATCACTAAAGGAAGCTAAAGTTCAAGGAGGGCTGGAACTCAAGCAGGAACCTGGGCAGGATCTCCTGTAGAGAACATAGAGTAATGCTCTATACTGACTTGCATCCAGAGTATGCTCAGCTTGCTTTCTATACCACCCAGGGGTGACAGCCCACCACAGTGACCTGGATCTCCCACATCATCAGTAATAAAAACCATATCCCCTAGACCTTCTTATAGGAAATCTAATGAAGATATCTTCTCAATTAAAGTTTCCTTTTCCAAAATGATTGTAGTTTGTTCCAACTTGACCACACCAAACCAGTATAATTTCTTTTACTTTTCATAGACAGACAGACAGACAGACAGACAGACAGACAGACACACACACACACACACACACACACACACACACACACGATGCTACTAGTTTCAGGTTTCTGAGCACTGAAGTGTTTGTCTTTATAATGCTGTCCACAGACCAAAGCCCGGAATGACAAACACCAGGACTCTGTACTGCACTAACTGCATGAGTCCTCACCTAACTGCTTATGCCCCACCTAAACCCACACAGAAGTCATGCCAGCTCAGTGCAATAATGACAAGAGGCCTGTAGAGCGTGTTAAGTGACGAATCAGCCCTCATGAACGATATTGTCCACAGAGCCCCTTATCCTATCATGTGACTGCTGGGTAGGAAGATGACAGCCTATGAACTAGGAACTGAGCTGTTCCCCACCACAGAATCTGCCTTGAAACTGGCTCCATAATCCATCTGACTATCAGAAATGAGTGTCTGCGCTGTTTAGAAGCCATCTAGTCTACTGTGTAGCCACAACAGATTAAACTAGCCAGTGACTAATCAGACCTATGGAGTCCATCTGATGAAAACCTGCTGTGGCCTGACTCCCTTGGCTATTGCATGCATTTACCTCCTTCCAATAACCTATTTGAACTACTTCAAACTTCGTTCTTTCTTCCTTCTTTCTTTCTCTCCCTTCCTTCTTTTCTTTTATTTTTTTCTCTTTCTTTTTTCTTTCTCTTTCCTTCTTTCTTTCCTTCTTTCTTTCTTTCTTTCTTTCTTTCTTCCTTCCTTCCTTCCTTCCTTCCTTCCTTTCTTCCTTTCTTTCTTTCTTTCTTTTCCTTTCATTTCCAGATTAGCTGTTGAAAAAAGAAAGAAAGAAATGAACTACTTCATCTGTCTTCTTTGGGTTCTTTATTGGCAATGGCCAAGCAGCTTCTTGATAGGACCCCTGACCCTAGCTTGTGGATCAGAAAAATGGGTAGTCCAGTCTTCAAGTGGTAGCCTGGAAAAGATCAAATGTGGAGACAGCTCATGAAATGTGACTTTACCATCTCTCTCTCTCTCTCTCTCAAAGAGTGTCAGTACCTAAGCTAGCCAACAATGTGAATTTCATGGACTGAAAGTGACATTTCAACTGTGCCAAGGAAGCAAATCCCTTTTCTCCAATTTGTCTCTTTATTATTATTATTATTATTATTTCAGATAATAACTTGATTTTGCCTATGGATGGCATGGCCTTCAGTGTCATGGGTAACTTGCTTTGGGCATGAGATATGTTGAGAATTGGCTTCATAGTATCTACCTTCACACCATCAGCTCCCAAACAAATGCCTCCTGTCCACATTCAAGAATACCACTTTTCATGTCTCAGCTTGAGGTCCTTGATTTAAGTCCCAAGTTGTTTTTCCTCCCCTCCCCAGTGCTAGTGTAGAAAGGTTCAGACTTGTTTTCATGCGCACTGAGATGTCAGAGAAAATTTTTAAAGAGGCAGATTTTTTTTTGTATCAGTCAGTTAAAGACTAATTACAGCTGTGCTTTCCAGCAAACCAGTGATTGTAGGCTAATTTTCGGTTATGAAATAGAAACTGAGGTTAATGAGGCTAATTGTGTTTACCAGCATTTTTTGAACAAAAGAAAAGAAGCCAACTCAATTTTGAAGAGAATTCTTTGTCAGGAACAAATTGGAGAAAATTGCTACAGTCGTATCAGCATTTCCTAGAACCATTTAGTGCCATGCTTGGGAAACGTACTCAAACACAAGCCAGCAGTTCAGAAAATCGAGTCCTTAGACAGCGGGGGCTCTTCTGATCCAAAGGGCACCATTGCGTGACAATGAATGCTTCAGTCTTGACAGTAATGTGACACAGAGACATTCAAGTGGTCAGACCTTGCTCTGTCCCCTTGTATGTGAGAGCAGCTGGAGAGTCAGGGAGTGCTGGTGTCTGATATACAGAGATTTTTGTAGGTCCTGGTTCGGTGGGGGATGGGGCACAAGCATCGAGCCTCTGAGAAGGCTTTCGTGGCCAGCAATGGCTTCTGAGTGCCTAGTCCCATCCTGCCAAGTGATTCCAACAAACAAGAAGGTTGGCCAGAGTAGCTGGCAGGAAAGACCTTCAGTCAAGGAGCTTACCATGCAACAGAACAAATACTGTTTGAATATAAAGAACACAGAATAGATATAAATTAGATGCCTGCCTTTCTCAGAAAGTGGGCTTGCCTGTTTGACGTCAAAACACCACTCCCTGGACCCTAAGACGACTATGTTCTGGAAGAGGTTGATCTGAGACCACAAGTTACTTCATATTTAAATTTAGACCCCAACATAGCAGCATCTCTAAGAGCTCCACAGAGCATCTCTAGAGACTCTAGGCAGATGGTGGGGAGGTGCATTAGAGAGAACAGTCACATTTGAAATGGATTGCAATGACTGCAATTATTCTGTGCAAAGCATCATGTTTTATTTGTGTGTGGTAAAGTACATGTGCATGTTTGTGTGCATGTATCTATGTGTGAACATGCAGAACCCTGGGGAAAATGTTGGATATCCTCTCTCTGTATATATATTTTTTGATATAGGCTCTCTCACTGAATCTGAAGCTGCCGTTTCAGCTAGATTGGTCGGCCAGTGAGCTCTGGGCATCTACCTATCTCCACCCCTGACATTGGGGCTATAGACATATGTCACCATGCTCAGCTTTCACACGATACTAAGGATTTGATCTCAGGTCGTCCTGTTTTCAGGAGCACTCTTAGCCACTGAGCTGTCTTTCCAGACTGTAATACCCTATTTTAAGGAAGCCAGGCATCCTTAACCTGCAGATGGCTTGGAGCAATTATAAACCCGTCACATTCCTGTTTGTGATGACGTATCTCTGATGTATGTGGATGAACCAAGCATGTGCTGTCTGCTGCAGTCTGTGAGAATGTGTCAGGGTGGGACCCACCCTGGAGGTGCTTACTCTCTTTCCAACATCAGACTTGCCACGGTTGACAAAGCTGTTCACATGGCTTATGAGTGCTGCACTATGTGTCATTAAATGCCTCAAATATGATCAAAGTGTGAAAAACTATAGAAATTCCAAAGCCACTTATATTAAGCTCAAAGGCAGCCATTTTGTGGTGTCTCTTCGCTCCCCAGTGTCTCTCTGATTTTTAGGGTTCCCACACATAGGGCTGCGAATGTGATTTGATGCATTTCTCGGAGCTGTTTTTTGCATAATTGTCTTTCTAAATCTTTTCTCCCTGCAGTTGTAGGATCTTAGATGATGGGATGCTTACACCGTGTTCCTCACAGCATTTAACGATAACCTAAGATCACCATCCTAAACTATCTGTGGAGAAATAAACAAAGGGAGGGGATATTTGTGTTTTCTTGAAATAAGAGCCAGGGCCTCAAAGGCACGAAAGGTAAAGATTTAGATAAAGGAGGCTGCTGTAGGAAAGGACAGAGGGAACAAATATAAAAGTGACACACTTGATTGAGTGACAGAGCTTCAAAGGGAAGAAACAGGTGCTATGCTCACGGATGAGGAACTGTCACAGGTGGATGAGGAAAGCTGAAACAGAGTTTGGAGAAACTGGTTAAAGTATAAGAAGCTTACACTTGGCAAGGGTCAGCTCACTGGTCTTTTACGCCTCTCTGAAATGCAAGCTGGAGTTTCTGGGGTGGTTTCTGGGAGAGCTGAGAAATGTGTTTATGGTGGTGAGCTTGCAAGGTTGGAAGCCTACTGCCTAAGCTCTTTTGGAGGCTGGAAGAACATGGCATTTAGGTCAGCAGCAAAGATTTAGAGCTAATCCTGTGTATAATTACACAGCACTTTATCAAAAGTCAGGTCAAGAAACTATGTATGTGTCATGGGGACCCAGGCTGTGTCTGTATGTAAAATACAGTGTGGCCTCTGAACTATTCTAACCTTTAGGAGAGCCATCATGGTACTGGCTCTTAAGATCCTACTAGTGGCTACAATAGAATTAATCAGTCCGTTTTTACGGCGCGAGCTTTGGGATGCCACAGCTGCCCTGCCTGTCCAGAGTGCAGGCTTTCATTTTGGATTTTCCATTTTCCCCGTGGGATCCACAAGCCCAATTCAGGAGATAAGCCCTGCTGCTACTGAGACTTACAGAACCCTTCCAAGAAGATGGGATAGCTCTTTTTCTGTGGCCACAGGCCTGCCTGTGAGCATCTGCCTTCACGCTAAGGGCAACTTTACTACAATAGGGCTTTGAGGTGGTTACTTGAATTTGGACATTCTACCCAGCACTGACCAGAGCCACCCACAGCAGATCCTGCCCCATGGGGCACACAGTACACAGAACTCAGCTCAGTAACCTTGGGTATGTATGAAATAGCTACGTCTTGTTTGTGAATAGGAAACTAGCACTGAGTGGCACCCAGTATCGCCATGCTTGGACAATCTATGCACTGTTGTTTGCAAAATCATAACAAAAAGCATTCTTATATTTTATAACAGAGGAGAAAGGAGTGGAGGAGAGGGAGGAGGAGGCCATAAAGGCCTCCACAGCTACCAAAATGTGACATAATTGTTTTTCTTATACCAGAAGACTTTATAGTCTCTCCATCGTCAGACAGATTTTAGGTTTTAATTCTAAAGGTTGGGGGGAGATGGGAAAATCCCTAGGACAAAAATACCCAGGCCTTTATTCTTCTCAAAATGCAGCTACCCATGGCTTCAGAGCCATCTCTCTAGAGCTCAGTTACTTTAGCACCTGTCGCCCTACACACAGTGTGCTTTCTGCCTTATCCTCCCAGCCTGTGTTACAGCCCCCACTCTCCCTCTGCCAACTGCCAGGAGTGCCCAGCATTCCTAAAAGCCTGGCTCAAAGCCCACCTCCTCTGTGACCTTTCACTCCCTCCCCAGCCATGCCCACCACATGACACCATGCATTGTCCAGTCTGTGAATTACAATCTTACAGTGAGGGTAGTGATTTTTTTTTTTTTAAATGTGTCCCTGCTTACATGAAATGAATTTTACTCTCTGTACTGTGGCTGGCATAATGTGATTGAAAAATTTTTTACAAATGAGCAAATGAAAGAGTGAATTGATAAGACTAAAAGAGAAAGGGGCCGTATGTTCACCTAAGTGAAATTATTTCTAATAGGGTAGCATTCGGTGCTCTACAGTTTCTCTGATGATTTGCACTACAGAGCTAATGTCCCTGAGATGAGTCTTTGAATGTGCCCTGTCAGGTAGCTGATAGGCCAGGAAGAACCTATGAAGGGCTAAGAGCACCAAAGGTACCTGCTACCTAGGCTTGAAAAAGACAGGTGTTGCTGTAGTAGAGCAGGATCCTGTTGCAGGTGTGTGCTGGTTTGAGTGTGTTCATCCTTGTGGGAAGGCACTGTACGGCCCGATGGTGGGAGGCAGTCCATGACTGAAGAGTATGGACCACTGAGTTGAAAGAGGAAGGCTCTCTCCACAAACAGAGGAAGCACTTTACATTGAAAATAATCATATCCAAAATGCCCAAACTTAACAGTTTCTAGAAATAGCCTGTGTTAGTTACCTCTCTGTCACTAAGATAAGACACCATGAGCAAGGTAGCTCATGGAAGAGACTTAGGGTTGGAACTTTGGTTCTAGAGGAATGATGAGAGTGTCTACTATGGTGGGAGGCATGACAACAAGCTGCAAGTATAAGAGTGGGAGCTGGATGTGGTTTGCACAGGCTTTCCCCAGTGACAGACTTCCTCCAGCAAGGCTCCACCACCTAGAACACCACCAAGCAACGGCTATCACTTGGAGACCAAGTGTTCAAGTGCATGAGACTCTGAGGGAATTTCACATATAAGCCACCACCCAACTGTAACTTTAGTACCTGAGCAAAGTACTAAGGAATGCTCACTGCTACACTCTTCTTTGGAGCATTGGATGTCTATGTGTTCTTCAACATTAAAAAAGCACCAATGCGGGCTGGTGAGATGGCTCAGTGGGTAAGAGCACCCGACTGCTCTTCCAAAGGTCCTGAGTTCAAATCCCAGCAACCACATGGTGGCTCATAACCATCCGTAACAAGATCTGACGCCCTCTTCTGGAGTGTCTGAAGACAGCTACAGTGCACTTACATATAATAAATAAATAAATCTTAAAAAAAAAAAAAAAAAAAAGCACCAATGCTTTATTGCCATTACTTTCTGGCTGGGCTGAACTGTGTGTAGACAGGAGGTCAGCAAACAGGCCTGGCCTTCACCAAGGCTGTGGCCAATCACAAGCACGGTGCCTCCTGCAAGAACCTAACAAGCTGGCAGTAGATGCCATGGGAAGGCATCATTTGCTAGGCTTGCAGAGTTTTATAACGCAGAAATTTTTCTTTATTGGAAGTAGTAATGATTTCTTCATGGTGCTAACATTTCATTAACAGAACTAAACAAAAAAGAGCTACTGTCACTCACATGTGTTGTGTAGTCAACTGATATTATAGATGAACATAACATGCTGCAGAGGGTAAAATTCATAGTCAGGTAACGATAGGTTAAAGAGAGTCCTGCCCCCTTGTTTTCATTCTCTCTGCAGGCATGTGTGGCTATAGTGAAAAGTGTATTTGCTAGGACAATAAAATGTCAGCTAAGGCATTTTCTAATGCCAGATGAGAGTCCAAAAGGAAATACTGATTGTTGGAAGGATGTTGCAAGTTTAATTCAATTATAGAATCTCCTGGTTCAAAACCACTTGAAAGATCATCTGATAGTGGCTTTCAGTGAATTATTGAATCCTAGCCCAAGTGGGCATCAGCCTCTGCCTGGCTCTTTTCATAAAAAAAAAAAAAATCTGCAGAACAGGGCACTTTATTGTTTAAAGTCCTCAAAGCAATCTGCCCCTTGAAATTCCATTCTAGTTCTGTATTCTGGAGGGACACAAATGCTTCCTCTCTTGCACATTGGCCCTAAGTACCAGGTATGTAAGTCTCCAGGGGTGTGCCATGTAAGGAATCATATCCTACCTGACATTCTGGTACCCTAGAATAAGAAAATTAAGTCAAATTTGCGGTTGGCAGAGATAAGCTTTGGAAACCAACCGAGGAGTGGATGCTTGAGTGTCCAAAACCGCATATGGGAAGAAACTTAGCCTTCCATTGGGTGTTTAGAGATGTGCTCTCTAGACAGCAATTAGACTTGAATGATATCGTGAGGATGGGGGACCAAAGGAAAAGACTAGTGGCCTTATGACATAAAGCAAGGGGACAAGCGCTCTCCCCTCACCTCCTATTCCTTTCTTCTTCTAGCCCTCTCTCCCTCCCTTGCCCTCTCTGCTCTCTGAAGACAAAGCTAAAAGGCAGCCATCATCTCGCCAGAAACAAAACCTAGCCACAGTGCCACTCTAGTTTGGAAAGTTAGTTATCTGTAATTTAGGTCCCCCAGTCCATGGCATCTTATTACAAACACCCAACCACATAATGCAAGAAATCTGAAAGGCTTTCCACTAATGGTAGTCGCTTACCAGCCTTAGTGATTATAAGGTAATTCAAATGTAAGTGGCCTGAACTTGGAGTTGCTGCCTGTATAACACAGTAAATTGTGAGGATTTCTTTGAAAAAAAAATTAAGGTAAACTGTCTCATAACTTTCGGTATTGGTTGTATATTAAAATAACAATATTTCTGACATGTTGGATAAATAAAATACACTGTATCAAAATTAATTTCAGCACTTTCTCTTATGCTTTATAATATAGCTAATAAACAAGCTAAACTCGTATACATGTGGTGGCTGGAGAGACGGCTCAGGAGTTATGATCACTGGCTGCTCTTGCAGTTTTGAGTTTGGTCCCCCAGCATTTAGGCTCTCTGTAACTCTAGCTTCAGAACTTCCAGTGCCTTCTTCTGGTCTCTGTGGGTACCTGCACTTATGTGCGCCCCCCCCCCACATATACGCATGCACGCATGCACATATACGCACAGGAGCACAATACACATGTATATGCATAAATAAATAAAATAAATTTAAAAAGAAAAAAAATAAAATCATGATGTAGCTTTCAAACTTCCCTGGCATAGTGCTCTGTGGGCAAGGAGCTATGTGCAGCTGCCACATCAAGAGTCACCTTGTGTTCAGCCATGTTCAGCCAAGTGAAAGGCAGCCACAGAGATAGAAGGAAAGCAGGCCATGATGAGTCTTAGAGACAGGGGCATGGACCATAGCCACACCAGAATCCTGTAAACCCGACCATGACATTTAGGCTTCAAATATACTGACAGTCCACTGAAGTGGATGGCTCATGACATTTGTTTTTGTTTTGTTTTGTTTTGTTTTTTAGGTTTCCATTTTTTGATAATTGTATTGCGTGTTTCTAGGGCTCATATTTTGTTTTCCTTTTTTATTGTTGTTTGTAGTTCTTTTTGATATTTTGTATTATTTTTTCCTTAAACATTCTAAGTATCAATTCTTAAGTTTAAGGTCAGATTCACTACCTATCTCTTTTTTTAAAATTAGATATTTTCTTCATTTACATTTCAAATGCTATCCCAAAAGTCCCCTATACCTTCCCCCGGCCCTGTTCCTCAACCCACCCACTCCCACTTCCTGACCCTGGCATTCCCCTGTACTGGGGCATATGATCTTCCCAAGACCAAGGGCCTCTCTTCCCATTGATGGGCAACTAGGTCATCCTCTACTACATATACAACTAGAGATACAGTTCTGTGGGGTACTGGTTAGTTCATATTGTTGATTCTCCTATAGGGTTGCCAACCCCCTTAGCTTCTTGGATATTTTCTCCAGCTTCTTCATTGGAGGCCCTGTGTTTCATCCAAAAGATGACTGTGAGCATCCACTTCTGTATTTTCCAGGCACTGGCATAGCCTCACAAGAGATAGCTATATCAGGGTCCTGTCAGCAAAATCTTGCTGGCATATACAATAGTGTCTGGGCTTGGTGGTTGTATATGGTAATAGCCAATATAGATATAAGGAACTCAAGAAGAAGGACTCCAGAAAATCAAATAACCCTATTAAAAATGGGGTACAGAGCTAACCAAAAACTTCTCAACTGAGGAATACCGAATGCCTCAGAAACACCTGAAAAAATGTTCAACATCCTTAATCATCAGGGAAATGCAAATCAAAACAACCCTGAGATTCCACCTCACACCAGTCAGAATGGCTAAGATCAAAAATTCAGGTAACAGCAGATGCTGGCGAGGATGTGGAGAAAGAGGAACACTCCTCCATTTCTGGTGGGAGTGCAAGCTTGTACAACCACTCTGCAAATCAGTCTGGCGGTTCCTCAGAAATTTGTACATAGTACTACCAGAAAATCCAGCAATACCTCTCCTGGGCATATACCCAGAAGATGTTCCAACTTGTAATAAGGACACATGCTCCACTGTGTTCATAGAAGCCTTATTTATATTAGCCAGAAGCTGGATAGAACCCAGATGTCCCTCAACAGAGGAATGGAAACAGAAAATGTGGTACATTTACACAATGTAGTACTACTCAGCAATTAAAAACAATGAGTTTATGAAATTCTTAGGCAAATGGATGGATCTGGAGGATATCATCCTGAGTGAGGTAACCCAATCACAAAAGAACACACATGATATACACTCACTAATAAGTGGATATTAACCAAGAAACTTAGACTACCCAAGATACATTTTGCAAAACACATGAAACTCAAGAAGGAAGACCAAAATGTGGATACTTTGTTCCTTCTTAGAATGGGGAACAAAATACCGGTGGAAGGAGTTACAGAGAGCAAGTTTGGAGCTGAGACGGAAGAAAGGACCATCCAGAGACTGCCCCACTCGGGGATCCATCCCATATGATATATTTTTTTTAAATGTTAGTTTAGTAGCTATGTGCACTGTGGAATGCAAGTGTCCAATAAAGGAAGTGAGAACTCTTGAGGCTTTTGTCATTCACACGAAAAGTGCATGCCGCAGAGTCTCTACAAATAGAGATGTACAGAGTGGGTGAGGCTAGACGGGAAGTACAGCGGAGAGTATATGCGTAAACAAAGATCAAGTACTGTTCAGGGGCCTCAGGCTTCAGCATCGCAGAAAATGAAGTTCTTTTTGTGTAGGAGACAGATTGATGGAACAGTGGAAAGAAAAATCAAGAATCAATTTAGAAACTCTGTTGTTAGCAAGAGATACAGAATGTGATGTAAAAGGACCAGAATGGAGTTGAGGTCAGGGATTTGTGAGAAGATGCTGATGTTAGCCATGGTCCTCCGCACTGGGGAAAAGGAGCAAACTTCAAAGCGTCTTCTATATTAACAGTAGGAAAAAAGAAAGCTTGTCTAGTCAAAGTTTGAAGTGGGATATCAGAAAGCATTGGGAGTCCATCTGACCTTAGATCAAGAGTGAATGAGTTTGGCGTAGGCTTTCAACAGTCCCATGTTCTGGCAGACATTGCCATCTCTTCCACTTCTTAGCCATGGGCATCACCCAAAGGTTTTGGATTAGTTCTGTTGTTTGGTTTCCTGCACAGTGAGTGAATTTTTGTTCTCAGTAGAACTGTGTGAATTTGCCTATGTGAAGCATAGACCTTAACTTTAAGGCTACCTGGGGCCACCCAGAACACCTCTTTCTTTCTTTCTTTCTTTCTTTCTTTCTTTCTTTCTTTCTTTCTTTCTTTCTTTCTTTCTTTCTTTCTTTCTTTCTTTCTTTCTTTTTAATCTAATGCTTCTTCTCAAATGTTTGCAAGGATGAGAAAGAATTGTGAGCCTAATATTACAAAGTACACATTGTGTCAAAGTTAAACACTAGAAAGCACAGCTGAGTCTCTTAGGAAGCTGGTATAAACCAGCTTGTTTTGTGGGTCCTAGGAGAGGACACTCCCACCCAACTAACCCAAATCCCTTCCTAACGCTCATGCTGCTGAATGTAAAGGAGATTCGGGAAACGACCACCAAGTCCCAAGGAAATCAAATGCATCCCTGCCTGCTGTACCTGTCTTAGTGACCACAAATGCCCTATAGGGTAAAAGAAACCACATGAGTAGCCAACCAGAGGGCAGGCCACAGAAGACGGTCCTTTATTCTAGCAGACTTCGGCCACCTACCCCACCTCCTAGTCATGGATATCTTCCAAAGATTTTAGATGAGTTGTGCCGTTTTATTTCCTTCACAGTGTTAAAACTTCAGGTTACCTACGCTATCTGTGCACACCCACACATCTTAAATAAATATGTAATTTTCCAAAAATGAAGATTTAAAATTTCCTACAAGCAGTTACGAAACATGTCAGGCACGCAATGGAGATTAGTCAAGTCTGAAACAGTAAAGAGGAACAGTCATTAAGCAGACAAACTGACCCAAATTCAGTAAGTTGTTCCCCATTGTTAGGGTTTCGTAATGATTGTATTGGTTCCATCTTGTCAAGGTTGATTCATCTTTATGCAACACATTGTTCTACAGAGAAGAACAATGGGATTCAATAACTTTCATCATAGTAAGGTGCTTGGCTGAAAAATATAGTTTTCTACGCAGGCCTCAGCTGATAGATTTTAAAAATTGAAATCTGGGCAGCAATACCACCAAAAAGCAAAATAGGGCAGCAAAAGACAACACTATACAAATTTACACCTGACGAAAGAGATTAGAAAACACAGTGTTTCTTTAATACTGAGTTCATATATTTTTCACATATAAGTGTTTGAAAATAATCTGTTTTGGGAGTAATTTTCAGTGCAAAATAAGATAAATCATTGTTCTTTAACCATGAACATAACAATACTATACATAAAATATTATATATTCTTTTACAAATAATTTTCTAATCTGTTTCAAATGAAAATAAATATAGTTTTTTTCTCTATGAAACAAAGGAAAGAGAATATTATTTTGGCTATTTTCCATGAAAACATGCAGTGTCTTTTGGTCTTTATGGAATTATGCAGTTCTTTGTTGATATCTACAGGCAACGAGGCTTCTGTCCATGCCAAGATCAACAAACACACACGTCCATTCTATAAGTGCACAGTATTTTACTAAAATAGACTTGCATACTCTTATGTGCCCTTAAAAATTGTACTTGGCTCATTGTTCTTCTCGGGTATTTAAAACACCATTTCTTCAGGGCCCAGAGGTCAGCGCTAGAGAATTTCCCTACCAGCACAAGGTTTAGTCTGAAATACTTAAAAACCTGAAAAGTTTGGAGACTGCTCCTCCAACTCTCAAGTCTGTGCCCAGAAGAGGGGTCTCTCTATTCTTTGGAGCCAGTCATTATATGCTCTTTCCATAGGAAGATTCCAGAATTAGGGGTCTAGGGCAATTCCTTTTCTTCCTACCTCCTGTCCCCCACAATTCTCTCCATTCTGAAGAGCTTATTGATTTGAAGGCCACTTCTAAGATGTTTCCTTTCCCACTTATACTATCTTTTTTTGCATTTTTCTATCTTCTTTTTAAATTCTCTTTTCTGAGAAATAGTTCAGATTTCAGTCTTTCGATTGTTTAAAATTTTTTCTTATTTGGTTTTGGTTTCCAAAATAGCATCTTAGTGTGTGAGCCAAGCTAGTCTTGAACTGGCATTAACCCCATTTCTTCTGTTTCTTGATGCTGATTATCATAGGTGTGTGTCACCACATCTGGCATGTGGTTATTGTACTTTAATCAAAAGAAGTCTTTTATTTGTCCTTTTCTCTCAGTGCCTCTTTGTGTGGCATTAAAAAACTGTCTTCCAAATGTATTTTCCTAATCATTCTGAGCTTATTGTTTAGGAACGGTTGAAACATTTCTCTTTTACTCACTGCTCTCTGTGGCCTTTTGTTGTGTGATTTGGTCTCATAATTCTTTTTTAGTTTCTGCTTTTCTGTTTTCATGACTACTAACACAACCAACTGGATAATGAGAGTTGAGCTCCCTTGATATTGTGAAAGTAAAACTTCAGCTTGCCAGAACACAACCCAATTCAAGTCCTTCAGGCCTCCTCTCCTGCTAGTTATCGGGAACATGTAAACTTACAGTTAATGTCTGATCAAGGCAAGGTGCTTTCTGGAATATATGTATATGAAACTCACGCTGAAAATTGGGTCAAGTCCACTGTGAAGCCGGAACTCAGGCACAGATGCCAAAATAGACTCCACCTGGGTAGCTCCAGCACTATGGGTGTCCTGCTCACACCAAGGGCTGAAAATTGATTTCCCTTACTGATAACAAGCCCTCCTGAGCTGACCTTTAATATGCACCAGTCACCCAGCAGCTACTGGAGGTAAACTGGAGAGTTTGAATATCTTCTAGGTTACAGATTGCTTTGCCAGTTGGGTAAGAATATCTTCATTTTCACTCTCAAAAATAATAATATCTAAAAATAATTTCCACATAATTATGGAGAGTGTGAGCCACCCATAGACATTGTAACTCCGAACTGAGAAATCCTTTCCTGGATTTTGTGAGGTCCAAGCTTTTTAAAAATAAAGACAACGTAGCAGGCAATATCTAAACAACATCTGAACATGGTCCCGCCACTGGCGTTCTTCTGAGAAAAATAAGGCCTGTTAGCAATATTTCAACAGAACCCAGACCTAAACTCAAAGCCAACCTTCTTTCTTCCCTCCTTTTCTTCCTTCCTTTCTTTCTTAAGTACTAGGAACAAAGTCCAAGGTGGCAGACACAAGACAAGTCCTCTACAGTGAGATCATCATACCACAAAACAAATATTAACAAGCTGGAATTGAAAATTCTATAATAAAAGGAAGAAAGAACAAAAAGAAAGAGAGAGAAAGAGATAGAGAGGCAAGAAATCAAAAGTTGAAAATTTCCTCCCCCTTTCCTTAGACAGTGAAATCTAAGCTGTGTAAATGGTATTTCCAGTTGGTTCCTAGCTTGATCTAAAGCTTCTAGTCTGAAAAGAAACCACTTTCCCTATTTGGAGCACATAAACACCTCTTTGGAATAGGCAGAAGGCTGATTTTGGTTGGTGGAAAAGAACATACAAGTAGGGAACCACGCTCAGAGTATAGCCATCGGTTTGTCTGTGTTCAAGTTGGGAACATGGGTTCTTATTGTCCACAAAAAATGTAATATCACAGCGGAGAACACATGTCATTCGATAGTCCGTGTAAAGACTTGATTTTTCTTCTTAAAGCTTGACTGCAGATATTTCAAAGTGCAAGTTGCCAAACAGGGACTTGACAGCATACGGTTGCTCATTCTTTCTTCTTCTTGGATGAACTCGGTGTCTAAGTGCATCCCATCACAATCCTAAATAACACTCTCTAACTGGGAGGTGGGAGAAAATGCATGATCTTCAGAAACAACTCGTTTAGAAACACCAGCTAGCTTGCTATGAAAACACACTTTAAATCTCTAATCAAAAGACTTTGCCTAGTAAAGGCGGACTTTTCCAACATCCACCTTCCATATAAGAGTTAGCTGTGGAATCAGTGTGTTCTGGAAGGATCCTCAGATCATTGGTAGATGGGGGAGACAGAAGACCTCCATGGGGTTATCCAGCTATATTCTATTGCCATGCTAGGAATTTGCTTGTGCCAGGACCTTGTGCCAGGAGCTGTTGACCTTTTACAAATGAGGCAATTGCCTCAACGGTCATTCCTGATAGAAAGGACTGTAATTGGTATGCTTCAAATTGCAAAGTCCCAGCGCTACCTCAAGCTTCCTCAACTCAGAGAGGCATTTCTTTGTTGTTTTCTCTCTTTGTTAGAAAGACTATTAAACCTACCTGGAGCTTTTACATCACCAACTAAAGTGTAAAACTAGAAAGAATATAGCAGCTACCTCTAGTTGAGGGCAAGAATCGTTGTTTAGCTCAGCTCATAACATTTATAAAACTCTTGATGTCTTTTCCACCCTGCACATAATAACCAATGTGGCAATAAGTGGTTATTATCCTAGTTTGTTTCCTGTTGCTTTGACAAAAAGCAATGACCAAAATCAACTTGAGGAGGCAAGCATATGTTGTATAGCTTATAGTCCATCATGAAGGGAAACTGGCACAGGAACACAAAGGCTCCTCTTACATGCAAAGATGGATTGAGCCTCCATTATGATGCCAGTGAGCATGAGACTATGGTGTTTGTGCAGGTATGGGCCTGTCACCTTTTTCTGCTGCCTTTGCACTCAGTCAAATATCAGTTAGAATGTCTACGGATGTGAACTTGAATGGTCTAGATTAGATTAAGGCTGAAGGTATGAAATACGCATGATTGTCATAACTTGAAGGTAGCTTCTTATGTGTGCAATACTGTGTAGAATCCTCCATCACCAGTTGTCTTAGTTAGGGTTTTACTGTTGTGGACAGACACCATGACTGAGCCAACTCTTAGAAAGGACAACACTTAACTGGGGCTACATTACAGATTCAGAGATTCAGGCCATTATCATCATAGCAGGAAACTTGGCATCATCCAGGCAGGCATGACACTGGAGGAAGGGAGAGATCTACCTCTTCATACAAAGGAAACCAGGAGCAGACTGTCCTCAGGCAGCTAGGAGGAGTGTCTCAAAGCCCACCCCATAGTGACACTCTTCCTCCAACAAGACAGGGCTTCTCTGTATAGCCCTGGCTGTCCTGGAACTCACTTTGTAGACCAGGCTGGCCTCGAACTCATAAATCTGCCTGCCTCTGCCTCCCTAGTGCTGGAATTAAAGGCATGCACCACCACGCCCAGCTCAAGGCCACACCTTCTATTAGTGCTATTCCCTGGGCCAAGCATATTCAAACTACCACACTAGGCGACAGGAGAACATAACCCTTGGCATCCTCTACTACCTGACCCTACATGGAGCTAATACCCTTTAGACGTGAGGTCAGCAGCCAAGAGGTTGAGATCATTGAAATGAGAAGGGAGAGACATTAGAATCAGCCTCTGATAGAGGCTGCATGGCTGGGAAAGTCAGCTGTAAGACCTAAAGGGTGCTGTAAAGTCCAGAGATGCAAAGCACATCACCTCTTCCCCAGATATGGATGCAAGTGTCTTCCTGGAAGGGCAACTTTCACATACCTGCCATTCAGTGACATGGACCAGGAAGTCATTTGCTTCTAGGAAAGTGATTCATTGCCTCCTCACTCACAGCAGACTGTGATGGTTTCATCTGGGTCTGCTTCAACCCAAATGCACCTCAGCAACAGTGCCTTTTTCCCTGAAGATTTCCTATTCCTATCTTTGCATATGGCAAGGAACAATAAGATAATATATGAGCAATGCTTTAAGCTCCTTTGGAAGGCAGACCTCTCTAAGTGTGTGTTATTAATAACAGCAATATTTCTGTTGCCACGAAGACAGGCCGGGTCCATCTTTCACATGTCCTTTTAAGTCATTTTCCCTGAGGCTGCCTTTTCTGGTAAAATGGTTCTGAATGAGCCATACAAATCTAGTTTAAAAATACTCACTGGGGAAAGTGCTAGTTAGGCTCACCTACCCAGAAGGGGAATATTCTTAAATCTCTTTCCTAAAATGATGATGGCTATAGTAGGTGAGGAGTGGGAGAGCCATTGGCCCATGCAACAGAGATGTTAGAGAGGCAGCTGGTGTGGACAGTAGCAACCCATAGATGGCCAGATCCCTGTGGTCAGAATTGCAGGCCCATTCCCTTAAGTGTAGTGATCTAGAGACCCAAGCCTTTCCTGAGAGCTGTGACACGGTGTATCTAGATAACTGAAAGCTTTGCTAAGTTCAACATAAACCTGGCATTGTTATTTACAGTGGAGGTGAACAACTACCATAACAATGAGAGTGTTTGCCACATATAAACATCTTGCTAAACTGTTTAATCCTCTCAGGACACCATGTAGTGAATACTAGCTTCAGTTCTCTGAGACTTTTAGTGCCTGGCCCAGTGTTACACTGCAACCATTTGAGATTGGAGTTCCAAGATAAAGGTTTGGGTTATATTTTAAAAAGACTGCAAGGGAAAAGGACCTATTCCTTTGCTGACACCCCTCTCAGTCAGTCAGTGGTACTTGTCATGGTAAATTTTGTGTGTCAACTTCACTGCGCAGTGGGATGTCCAGATATCTGGTTAGATATTATGTGGGGTGTGTCTGAGGTTGTTACTGTCATCATTGACAGTGGAATTGATGGAGTGAGTAATTCAGATGTTCCTCCCTGAGTGGATAGCCATCATGCAACCCATGAATGGGACAAAAGGCAAAGGCAGGTTGCATTTGCTCTGCCTGGCTTCCTTAGTTGGGACATGCTTCTTCTGTTGTTGATACTCCTCATTCTCAGGGCTTCAGAACTAGACTGGAAGCTACACCACCAACTCTCTAACCTTGAGCCTACACCACCAGTTATCTTAAGCCCCCAACATGGCAGGAGAGATTTTAGGACTTCTTAGCCTCTATAAACCTATGAGCCAAATCTACATTCTAAACTTAGGCAGGCATGAATGCCCCCTCCCTGCCCTTAAACATAACAAAAGAGAGGGGGAGAGAAAGAGGCGAGATGCTATTGGTTCTATAAATCTGGTGCCTTTAGTTCTGGGCTTACAGCTGCTAATAAATAAAAGTATGTAATTTGGAGGATTAGGAGCCTGCCTCGGGGATAACATGCAGTGTCTCTGAGCACAGAAGTCCTCCTGGTTTGCCACCAAGAAAACCATCTGAAGAATTATGTGGACTTGAGCAGCATTCATGCTTCACTGCCCACCTTCCTTCATGAATAAAATTAAAGAAGTAGGTGGAGCTAAGTTTTCGGTCACCCTGGGCAGTAAAGAGCACAAAGCTTCGATGTATATTAACTTTGTTTACTGTCTTTGAATCTACCAGCTACTTGCCATGTGACCATGAGAAAATTCCAATCTCTCTAGGCTTTAGGTGCTCACAGACTCGAGATAATACTGTCCATTGCATAGTGGTTAAAGCATTGAATTGGCTGCTACATATTAGGGGCCTAATAAAGGATTTGACAGCTGTACCAACCCTAAATTATAAATTATCCGAGTCTTGTAAAATCTAAGCACATTCAAAACACCAAGGACTTAAGAATAAAACCTACTGAGATGGGTGAGGTGCCAGACTGACTGTTCTATACTCTGTGAAAGCCCTAATATTTCTTTCTGAGGTGGCCACACTTGAGCAAGTGCCTCTGCACAGGGAGATTACTAATAAAACGAGAACAAAGGAAAGCATGAGGAAACCATCCATTCAACAAGCAAATAAAGCCATTGCAAAGCCACCCACTGCCCTGACCACAACAGCCTGGCAGGTCACGAGGCAGGCATCCAAGGGCCACTGGAGAGAAGCCTTATTACTAGACAGAGCCCAAGGAGATCCCATGCATTCACAGGCTGCAGGGGGAGGTCGGGGAGCTCAGATTGTCCACCCTTCCCTAACAAGCCCTCACATCCTCAGGGGATTGACACAGCACGAGGCATAATTAAGAGGCTTCTAATTCACCCACTGCTGGTTCTTGTTCTAAGGAAACCAAGAGTGAAGTTGGTATTATTTAATCTTAATGAAGGCAAACAAGGCTAGGTGTTAAAAAGCCTGTGACTTTCTTGTGTGAGGGCCTAGTGTTTGGCCATAGTACTCACCAGACACACACTCTGTTGCTTCCCTCGCAGAAGAATGTCATTGTGAAGCAGACCAACTATGACAATGTAAATGTGTGCCCCAGGGCTAACAGAGCGTGGTGCCAAAAACTGTATTGATCCTGGTAGATACAGACAGCCAGGTCCTCTGCGGCAGGCCTGGGAAAAGGAGGCTCTGCTGTCCAAACACAAACAAAATAAGTCCTTTCGTCTAGAGTATTCTGTCAAGTGCCTTCTTTATTTATTCTGCCCTTTGTCACATTCAATCAGAACCCTGAATATGAGAATCCATTCCACCCATCGCTACTGTTCTGGGTCTACGTTCTTTTTCTTCCTAAAGCATCTATGAGCTTCATTTTAAAATACCAAACAGATAAGCAAGGAAAATTAATGATTTTCTGGTTGAGCTATGAACTACCAGATTCAAACTAATTTGGCCATTCTGAGAAAAATAGGAAGTGTAAATAATAATAAACTGTAGAAGTTCTGGAGATAACAGCTGTGGCTGACCTCTGGGTGCCAATGGCCTTTCCTCCTTGAAGATGAGGTCCTGGGTTTGGTCCTGGTGTCTCTTCCTTTCTTGGCTACAGGTACATTCTGAATGGCCAAAGTGGCAGTAATGCTTTGCCTTGCTAGAAGCAAGGTAGGGGCAAATATGGATGCCAGTCCCCACTAGTGAAACATGAGAGGAGGCCACAAGGAGTCTTTCAGGGGGAAAAGTTAATCTGGGTATTCTGTTACAAATCTGTTACAAACCTGTAATCCCAGCACTCCAGAGGCTGAGGCAGCAGGATCCTGAGTTTGAGGCTGCCCTTGAACATACTTGAGACAAAACAAAACTTTGTGTTGACAGAGGGAAGGGAGTCTAAAAAGGAGTGGACTAGGGCAGGAACTATTCTACTTGGTAATATTTTGTGCTGTAAAAAAGAATTTCTACTTAGTCTATAAGCCCATTGAGTTGGGAGGTTTTTGTTTGTTTGTTTGTTTTTTTACTTGTGGTTGAAAACATTTAATCTGACAGATGATAACTATTCAAATCATTTTGTAGTCTTCTCTATGAAAAATGCTGTCAAATTCAATTTAACACCATCACGGGGAGATTTGTGCAGCAGGTGCAGGCTGCTTCTCCTCAGCTTCCTGCCCTCTTTCTCAGGGAGGTGAGTTGGTGCCTCTCTAACTTGAGTGTACAGAAGGATCGTCTGGGGTCCTGTATAAAAGGAATTCTGACTGGGTAGGCATGAGGCATACCTGAGTCCCCGAGGTTCTCAGTGTTGATGCTGGCGCTCTTGCTCCTTCAGCCACTTCTTCTTTGACTGTTTGACTGTGTCTTCTTCCCTGGAGGAACCAGCCCCAGCCCATTCAAGGACTACATGTGGGGAGCCGCCCTCACATTCGCCATTACAAGATAGCGCTGATGTCCTGCGCTCTAACATACAAACAAGGCAGCTGCGCATGTGCTGGGTAGATTTCCATTCCCTTGCGCCCTGCCTTTCCCGTGGCGTCATCTGGGGTAACAGCAGGCCGCCAACCAGAGGGTTACACGTCCTAGGCGGCGACCTTGCTCTATTTAAGCCGGGGGATTCGGCTCTTCGCTCTCTTTTTTTTTCTTTTTTCCCCTTTCTCTTCTCTCTCTTCTCTTCTCCCCTCTCTTCTCTTCGCCCTTTGCCTGTTGGAAGCTTACGCTCTCCCTCTCAAGAGCATTAAAGCGTTGCTGTAGAAGGATCCTGTCTGTGTGCCGCGTCATTTCTTGCTGGCGAGAAGGTAGCGCGGGACAACTACATGCTCATTCAGAAACTGAACCTCTTCTAGGATGAGCTAGTAAAGTGATAGATACTTGTTGAAGCCACTGAAGAAGATCTTCACCCTCAAAAAGATCTCCTGGGAGAGTTTCCAAAACATGAAGGTTGGGATCATGATAGCCATTTCTGTTCAAATGAAGAGACACACACAAGAAGACAAAGCCCTGAGGAGCAGGGCTATAGAAGCAAGGAGAAAGGATGCCTCCAGGCTGACCTCTAGCTTAAAGCAGAGGTTCTCTTCTGTCCTTCAAAGACAGGAGCCTATGTGCAACTTTTCCTCTTGGGAGAAACGTTTTGGGTAACTTTCTTGTCATCTATATCAAATTATGCAGTGCTGGTCACATTAGTGCTCCAGATTATAGAAGAAGAAGAAAGAAAAAAAAAAGATCAGAAGAGAGGTTAGAGGTGATATTTGCAAGATCTACCAAAAGCATCCTTTTCTGAGAGTCATTTTACCTTTTTATAAAAATTGGAGAAGACTGCATAGGGGGAGGTGCAGGGAGAGAAGACCAGGAAGAATTCTCCATAGAGGAGCGCTCACACGTGTCAGCCATCCATGCATCTGTGTGGCAAGGACAGTCGTTTATGCCACATGGCCTTCTCAGTGCCACACAGCACAGGTATGTTTGTACCAGTCACATTGTTTTAAGCACGCCAGCTTGTGGCAATGAGGCTAAT
This sequence comes from Mus pahari, assembly GCF_900095145.1. Taxonomy (NCBI): domain Eukaryota; kingdom Metazoa; phylum Chordata; class Mammalia; order Rodentia; family Muridae; genus Mus; species Mus pahari. The sequence continues at coordinate 108,070,071 of NC_034592.1, forward strand.
GACTGGGAAGCCTAAAACACATCTTTGTCTCAATTTCATGATGTTGATTCATGTTAAGCCCTTCAAATTCTCAGACAGTCTCTCGCTCCATATTTTCTGCAGGCTCTTAATAATAGTCTTTGTGGCTCCCTTTCTGGAATGATCTTTTCCTCTTCCATTTTGCTTTAGAAATTAAGATAGGCGGTATTAAGCTAAGTGCCCACCATAAAAAAATATAGTTCTCTCATATTTTTATCAATGTCTCACAAAGTGTTGGTTCCAAGGTCACATGCAGTGACAGTTGAACCTTATGCTTATGTGATGTCCCCCAGGGAGTCCTGTTCATGGCACTGTGATCCCAGGAGTGATACTTCTCTGGCTTTGCTCCAAGTTGCTATAATTCCCTACTCTCATCTAGACAGCGGGGTTGGCATACCAGGAGGATACTTCCCTTGGTATTTGTGTCAGAGCTTCCTTGACCTTCAAACCTAGCCTGCCTTTGGGCCTCTCAGTAGGGCCAAGTTAAGGATTCAGAAATAGGAAGACTGGTGTAGATTACTTGGTTAGCCTCAGTAGAACCACAGGTAAACAGAAGACAGAGGTCAGCATGACTACCAAAGAGAAGGCAATGTACTAGCACGGAAAGCAGGCATTGGTACTGAAGCCAGAGCACCAGCAGCCCCAAAGCTGGAGATGACTTGTGCACTATGAGAAGCAGCCTGGACCAACCTTGATTTTACCTTAAGAGCTGCTTCAGACTTCTACTTTGGGAATTTAAGATAAATGTCTACCACTTTGGGCTCCTAACTTTATAGTAATGAGCTATACTGGCAATAAGAAACACACAACGCAGACTTAACAGTGGCGCTCAGAATCTTCCATCTTTTCCAAAATCCTTGTAGCAAATCTGGTTCCTTGTCTTCGTTAAGGCAGTTCTGACATGGATACCCTACCAGCCTTAAAACACAACCACCTGCATAAGGCTTCCCAAGGCCTCTGGAATGACAGAGGCCTTGAAATTCTGCTGCTGTTGACTTTCCTGACACTTCTCCCCCTCAAGGTAAACATCTTGTTTGCCTAGAGAAAGACATGGACCCACAAGCTTCTAAAGTTTCCTTTGACTCCAGGTGGCTATGGCTTGATCTTGTGAAAAAGACTCAAAACATGGTGCATTATTCTTCCCAGGGGTGAACATTTGTACCAAACAATGCTGAGTGGCCTTGAAGGATAAGATACCTCAGTGCTATGGAGGAACAACTCCAGTCAATCTGGCAAAGATTACTTTAGAAAACTAATAAATGTGTGTTCATTTCACCTACATATTCTCCTGGGAATTTACTGTAATCAGATTAAGCCAAATGGGCATGAAGGTGCATTTTTTTCCAAATATGTTGATTCCAATTCAGTTTGTAGCTGCAAAAAATGAGACAAAATGAACAATAATTTAATAAGAGACCCAGCAGGTATATTATAACTTTTTATAATTGAATGATGTCATAAAAATTAATGACATGGGAAATACATGAAATTATGAAGAGAAAGAATCAGGTTACAAAACAATGTTTATGTAGCTTCCTACGTATACATAGGCAGAAATAAATTATTGGACTAGCATACATTGCAATGTTTAAAAAAATTATTATTTCTTGGCAAGATTAGTGGTCACTTGTAGTTTTTAACCCATACCTATATATTAAAAAAAATCTATCCACAATAAGTGTGCTACTTGTGTGATCTAAATGAAAAAATAGTCGTTTACATATGCAAAGGCTTGCCAAGGCCTCTGGAATGGCAGTATTTTGAAATTCTGCTGCTGTTAACTTTCCTGACACTCCTCATCCTCAAGATAAACATGTTGTTTGCCTAGAGAAAGACATGAACCAACAAGCTTCTAAAGTTTCCTTTGACTCCAGGTCCAAGAATCAGGCACCTGACGCTCATCCTGAGCTCTATAAATACCAGTTGCATGACCATGGGGAAGATATCTCATTTTCTAGAATCCAGTGTCCTCGTCATTAAAACAACGGTAGGGGTGCATGCAATTGGCCAAAGGAGGTGAAGTGGACAGATGCATGGGTGCCCATTCCTGCTTTGATTAGGTCATGTGTGCTTTTATCTAATTAGGCATTGATCTTGTTTTTCTTTGAGAAGTGAGGATAAGATCATTTTCCAAGTGTTAGAAGTTACTGACTTAGACATGAAACCCCTTCTATGAACAGCATTCTTTGACTTGTTTACCATGATATTCATATCCATTTCACATCTTGCACCATCTCTAAGAGGGCATAAGAAAGGGCTGGAGTCCCGAAAAGATGATGGTAAAATTCCTCAAACAGATTCTGGAACATAGATACTTCATGTGAAGGACTTTTTCCATGTCTGGATTTGGGCACCATCCATGAGTAAGGTCTGTGGCCCCTGTGTGAGCACATTCTTCTGTTACTCTGTATTCTCTAGATAAACAAGAGCCATCATCCACAGTCTTACACATCATTTTGTTGACAACCAAAATTAACAGCCATGCACATGAAGAAAAATTCCCTCCAGAAGATATTATCCCTACTCATCGGGTGGCACACTTGAGTCTTACCTATTAGTCAAGCCTTCTTCTATATGGAGAATTTCCTAAAATCCACATGTAGAAACCTAACTGCCAACAGCACAGGGAGGTGGGGCCATTAAGAAATAATTAGGTTGTGAGGGAAGAGCCATCACCAGCAGGATTGCCTCCCTTATGAAGAGGCTTTAGAGACATTTCTTTGTGTCTTTACCATCTGAAAACAGGAAGTTGCCATCTGAAAAGCAGAGAGCTGGGACTGAGGAGATACCTCAGCTGACAGGAGTGTTGGGTGCCCCTCCAGGAGACCTATGTTTGATCCTCAGCACCCACATTGTGGCTTACAACGGACTGAAATCCCGGTTCTAGAGGATCTGAGCCCCTTTTCTGTCCTCAGAAAATTGCACGTGTGTGATGCACATATATATACTGATTTTGAAGCACCGGGACAGGCATTCGTCACCATATCTGGGTCAGAGTCATCAAGTTTTAAGCACAAGTGTTAACGTGTTTGGATTTTACTGGGGCAGTCCTAAGTGAGGGAGTTGGAAACAGCATCCCGAACTAAGGATGTACTCCGAACTAGTCAGGACACAGTTATAGCAGCAACATTAAGAAGCCAGGCTTTGATGGTGAATTAAAATTCTGGATCCAGACCTTGGGCTGCTTGTTGTTCCCTGATTAGTGGTTCCCCTGATATCTTCTGGGGGCAGGGATTTGCTGCACGCACTTTGTGGCAACAATCAGGAACTATCTCACACAAGTTCCACAGTACACCTGTGTGATTGTACCCTGCTCCTGCTGAGCACAACCTGCCTGTCTAGACTTCTTTCCTACCTGCCCGAGTTGTCCGATCACCCCAGTGTGTGCGTGCTCAGGGTCTTGGCCTCCCAATCTGTTCTGTCTGAAACCAGCCAAGCCTTCGTTTTGGCTCCATGTCAGATCTCTCCTAACTAAAATTATCATGACATTGCCAACAAGCAGGAGTCAACTCAATGGCCATCAGAGACCTGTAGTCTCAGATACAGCCCAAACTGGCTCCCTGGAGAAAGAAAAGGGAGGAGGCTTGGGCCCTAAATCCTTTGCTTATGACTTAAAGTCTCCTCTGGCACCTCTGGCATATAAGCTCCTCTGCTTGTGCCCAGCAAACAAAGGCACCATCTGCTGACTCATGGAGAGCCAGCGGCAGGAAGTCATCCTTTTGGCTGAGTGTCATAGTGCTGTATAATTTTGGGAAGCACTCTTCCCTCATCTGTACTTGGAGCTAATACTGTTGGAACAGCTGAGGCTTATGCTGGAAAGTCACAGCCGTGCCTGTTTACCGGGAAGAAAGCACTTCTGCCATAGCCAGTCACAAACTCTCCTGCAAGGCAGAGAATGATGCAAAGCTCATCATCTTCATCCACTTGGCCTTCTACCTAGACAGAGTCAAAGCCAGGTGGATTACAGGAATCTCTTTCATCCTTATTTCCCCAAACTTCCCCTCCCCTACTTCCTCACCTGGAGATCCCTGGTTTCATGTTCACAGACAATTACACCATCAATTCAAGATGACCATTTTCCTGGAGTTGTCCCAGTAGGATGTATACCCGAAGGTTCTTTTGTTCTATGATGACCATGACAGGCCAGCAAGTGGTAACCAATCTCAGATCACTTTGTCAGTCTCCATGGCACCATGAACCGCCTCCTGCTGACACCTCAGCCCCCATCTGCTTCCACTGCCTTCTTGCACTGTCAATCACATGCCTTCATTTTATCAAACCCACGTGGCTCAAACTGGCCAAGGAGACTACACAGATCTTAAAGAACTGGTAAAGTTCCAGTAAAGAAGCTTCTTTGGAGTAACATGACTGAAGCCATGTGGGCCCATGGTGATGTTATATAGAAAAAGCAAGAGCCAGTATGAAAAGAATATAAAAAGGCATAGAGAAGACTTCTGGAGGTGCCTAAGGTTTAATCCATTAGAGAAGATTAAGAAGAGGGTTTTAAAAGAACAGAAGTAGTAATAGTAATAATGATAGTGATAGTGATAGTGGTAGTGGTAGTGGTAGTGATAGTGGTAGTGGTAGTAGTGTGATGGGTGGTTAGGAAAGTAAAACAGGTGAAGGAATTAAAAGTTTAGCAAGCATGTGTTCCAAGCTGGTATAGCTTTAGCCCAACCTCACAGAGACCCCCCACAGCAAAAATTGTACCTCAAGGTGATCAGTTAGTAGCTTTGACAACTCCTAGAATGAAGAGATATGTAACCTCTCAGGCAGGCAAAAAAGGCACAAACTGTCCCCAACCGACACTGCCACTAAGTAGGAATTGGACTACTGTCTGCCAACAATGGCTCTGGGCAGGACATCAAGAGCCCCAAGGCAGGGGGAGACAGAAAGTCCCAGAGAAAATAGCAGGTGCTGGGATCATGAGTCTTAGTTCAGATCACTGCTTCTCCCTCAGGGGCTGCATTTTTCTCGGAATATATTTATTATAACTTTATTTAGTCTGGTTGTTTAAATGAGAATGACTCCCATAGCCTCATAGATTTGAATACCTGGTCCACAGTTGGTGGAATTGATTGGGAAGGATTAGGATGTGTGGCTTTGTTGGAAAAGATGTGTCACTGAGGGTAGGCTTTAAGGTTCCAAAAACCTTATGTCACTTTGAGTAGGTTCTTTCTCTGCCTTATGGCTGTGTCTCAGGACACAAGCTCTCAGTTACTGTTCTTATACCGTGTCTGCTACCATGGTCATCAAGGATCGTCATGGATTCTAACCCTCTGAAAGTGGAAGCCCCAAATTAAATGCTTTCTTTTATAAATTGTTTTGCTCGTGGTGTCTTATCATACCAATAGAAGTAACTAAGACATTGGGTCATGTTTCTTCTCTTGTCAAATAGGAATAGTACCATTAACTACTACTTAATGGGAAATGCACATAAAGTATTAACACAGGGGCTGATACCCGCATAGGGAAGGCAGCCTGAAGCCAGTTCCCAGGACATTGGACGAACTTACAGTGACCTCAGAGCAAGTCTCTGTCCCCCTATGCATGGAAAGAAAGGGGAAAAAAATAAACAAGAAGTCTCATGCATTACTGGGACTTTATATTACCAGAAACAAGTGTCCCTAGAGAGGGCCTTCTCAGAGACACTTAGTAAGCAAGGGAGGAGGGGTATAAGAGCAGACTTGCTTGTTGGACAGTCCCTGGAGTGGTTTCTGAGGGTTCCTTTTTAAAGGCAAACACGGTAAACCATCCCCCTTAGGAGTGGCCCGATGTACCAAGGCTCTGAAAACATGCAGATGGAATTTCTGGGATTGACGATGTAGCAATCAGTTGCTGTTCTTTTCTCAAGCAGTAGCCCCAAGGGCGTTGGCAGCAATCTCTTCTCAACACCACAGAGAAGCAAAGAGCAGCTGAAAGCAACTCTCCTGCCAGTCCCAGAGGTGCAGATGACCAAGTAAGTGTCGCAGTAGAATACACAAAGGGACACAACTGGCATTTAAGCTAACGATGCTTTCCAGCTCAGATCCTGTGCCCTTTGACCCTGCACTATGTTCCAATAGGTCAGAGCAGACCTGGCTGACTTCCCTAATGCGAATTATCCTCCCTGGTCAATAAAATTTCCTTCTGCCTCTGCGCTGACAATAGATGGGTTGTCTCATTCCCTCCAGCTACAGCGGTATCTTAGCTGTCACTGGGAATTTAAATTAAAGATATAGGTAATCATTTCACTGCTTTTAGGCAAAAAAAAGGAAGGATTTTTATTGCTTTGGCTATAATCATCTTCTCCTAAGGAAAGTAAAAAGATCTCTAGTCCCCCTAGGGGACAGTATTTTAGTGCCCAAAGGGGACTAAAAACACATGGCAGTCTTAAGTGGTCAATTTCCTGAGAGAAATTCAAGCCACAGCATTTCTGGTTGAAAGCCACCTTCATCCAGGGCTTTTGCTGTCACACAGCATTGTATCCAGGGGACTGGAATCCATGGTTGCAGTGAAAGGATTTTTGAGCAGAGGAAATGGCAGGGAAGATGGCAGGGGAAATGGGAGGGAGGAGGTCAGAGCATCTGGTCCAAGGGTGACTCTGCAGCTAGCCAGCGTTGGGACTCTGGGTGGGTCCATTAAACTCTGGGACTTGATGTTCTTATCAACAAAGTGATTTGAGATCGAAGTTCTCCAAGACCCTTACTGCTTCCAGGATTCTCTGAGCTTTGTCATAATTTTGACTTCTAACTGTTTGGGGTGCCCTGAGAGACTGTGCAGGAGGAGCAGAGGAGAAGTGTGGGTCGCCCTCTGCATTCTCAGTCTCCTAAGGCCGAGCTGAATTGAAGCCCCACAGAATGTCCAGGTCAACCTGCTGATGATGGAAAAATTCAAGTGAGTTTTCTACTTAGCTTTCAAGATAAAGGAAAATTTCCTTCTAATTCCCTCCCTCTCTTCCTACCTCCTTCTCTCTTGATCCCTGTTGTCAACAGGAGACCTTTAAACTCAGCACAAACTTTTCAAGGTGTCAGAGAAAAGTAGCATTCAGGATCTATACTGTCCTGATGGCCTCCCAGCATCCTCTGTTCTTGGAAACTGAGCAGGATTTGGCATGGTTAGTTTTGGGACAGGAGAAATGGCTCTCGGAGTAGCTATCATGATTTTTTCAATGCAGCCAAAGCATTCACATTGTTTACTTTTTACAGGGAATTTCTAGGATAATTAAAGATTTAATTGCAAAATTCAAAACAAAGCAATGAATGCAAATACAGAGAAATGCGTGGCTAATCCTCACTGTGAGAATTTCAGAACATGGTGTGGAAAACAGAAACGTAAACAAATAAACCAATTAATTGTCATAACAGAAAAAACCAGCAGATACCAGACCCAAATCACCTGAGGTTTGTCGTAGAAGTCTAGCACTCTGGTGGGGACCAGCATCATTATTTACTATCTCATCAAAATAGGAGCACACTTTAAGAGAAATAAAATATTTGAATTGATAAGTCACAGAAGAAATAAAAAACATCCACCTCAATAATTACCAACTAAATCAATTTTAAAAGCCATCAGATGTGTTTTGCTCATGAAATTGACAAGGCTTGTGACAATAGCTATACAGGTAAATGTGCTCAAATACTTCTGGAGCCAACATGACCAGGCAGAGCTAGCAGCATGGCATTACATTCAAGTTGAGTGGGTGCTTTGACGTGAATGCCTACCCGAGAAAGTCCCTCACTGGTCATACATTTCCAGGAAGTGGTTAGGATGCCTTACTAGAGCCCTTTTTGACACCTACTGTCTATCCACTTGTTTTGGCTGTATGACATTCCAAAGGAGGGAGTGCTAGAGAGATGGAGAAAAGACCAGTCCTAGCTGGGAGCTGGTGAAGAAGAGGGATGGAGAGATGGAGCAAGCAAGGGGTACTTTTAGGACAATGACATTTTTTTCTGAGTGATGGTGGAGTGTCAAACACTTGTCAGGGCACTTGTCAAAATATATAACATTTGTCAAAACCAGTTGAATGTGCATCACAAAGAGTGAGAACTCCTGTAGACTAAGAATGCCAGTTAATGATCATCAGTCTGTCAGCTTGTAAGAAATGCACCACACTCATACAAGGGGTAAAGAGGAGGATGGGGGCAGGATGTGGAGGAGAAATGAAAGACATACCTTCAGGAACTTCTCATTCTTCAGCAAACTTCAGACTACTCAAAAGTAATATTTACTGCCTTGTTTTAAAAATACACATAGAATGGCAGAAGACACTATTTCCCTCAGCCCTCCATCCCTCTTTGCTCCAGGCACTGAAAGGGCTTGAGAAGCTTCAGATGTGGGTATCTTAACTGACCCTCACCCTGGGCATTTCTACAGGGCCAACCCTCCTGTCCGCAGGCCACACACAGTCAACGAAGCTGAGGCTCAGCTCGCTCTAATATCGCCTCTTAAACATTGCCCTGCAGAGAACTGCAGCCACCGCATCTATCCCATTGAAGTTTAGCGCAGAAGTGAAGAAAAGATTAACCATAGCCCCGCTATGGCAAGTCAGTATGGGATACACCTCAGAAAGAAGATGAGCCGCCTCTCTTATGCCACCTTTGTTCTCTAAATCTCTGAGGCAGGCAAGTTGGTACTTACAGAGTGGTCTCACTCCGAGGCCAGTGGTAATGAGACACAAAGGAAGCTGACAAGCAGCTCTTCGAGGAGTTCAAACTGGTTGTTCACAGAGTTTTGTTTTTTTATTACAATTCATTCATAGAGATCCCTTGTCTTTCAGAAGAGAGAGATCCAATTCTTTACTTTGATGCTTTATGAATGCAGCCAGGAATCTGTTACATAACATGAAGATCAAAATTTCAAAGCCCTTCCTGTTTGGGCTCCGCACCAGCCACACTTCCTGGTCATCAGACTGCCACATGGCAAGGCAAGGCGTGTTTCCTCATGTCCAGTTGGCAGCTTGGCTGACCCTGGCTCCTCACCCAATCCTCCTGCCCTACAGCTGGCTCTCTGGCCACAGTGTGCAGAAGCATTTCATCTGGCATGGAAGGGCATGGCACAAGAGGACCGTCCTGTTTCCACTTTTCCCTTGGACTCACAGACACAGGCATTCATTGCCAATGCCATTCTGTCCCTTAGGGGAAAAGTAATAAACCCACTTGGAAAAAGACCTCATGATGTTTTCAGGTACGACAGCCAAACTGGTTTTTGGTTATTAGAAGTTTACCGTAGATATTGGGTCTTCAAAAAATACTCTAATTACGAGAGTCTACTTTTTATGCCTTAGCTTTGTACAAGGCCTCTGTCCTGTTGTACAAATAGATTCATAGTAGGTAGGAGCCACTCCTCCTGATGAATTGTATGAGTGGGGGATGAAGATGTCAGAGGTCAAACAACATGGCATTTCTGTAGCTGTTGTGGTGGTGGCTACTCTATACCTTTTCACTAATAAAATCACTTCATTGTAGCAATAATGGGTTGTTTGTTTGTTTTTGTTTGTTTTTCAAGACAGGGTTTCTCTGTATAGCCCTGGCTGTCCTGGAACTCACTTTGTACACCAGGCTGGCCTCGAACTCAGAAATCTGCCTGCCTCTGCCTCCCAAGTGCTGGGATTAAAGGAGTGCACCACCACCGCCTGGCTTATTGTAGCAATAATGAATGGAATCTTATTCTAAGTAGCCATAGTTAAATAACCTTCCAAGCACCAAACTCCCTCCAAATAGAAATACAGACATACATATGATTGTAAGATACATATAGCCTATTATATACCCTATCCAGGCTCCAAATAGCCAATGGGAGCTCAACTTGTAGTCCTTTGATGATATCACACCAACTCATGTTCTCTCGAGCATTCAGTACTTTCACATCTACAAACTCATAACTCGGATTGCAAGTGTATTCTTTGAACTGGGACTTTCAAAGCTGGTGCCAACAGAACACATTAATCTGAATCAACTCAGTCTCTCTCCACAATCCAGAAGGATCTGCCTCAGGCAGCTCAGGGGTCTGGGTGGGATGCAATAGTATGAGGACTCAACGGCTGCATTGCAAAGATGCAGGGCTGTGAATGGAGCCTTTCCTCCGGAAAGTCTGGAAAACAGTATTCAAAGACTGATGTATTCAAATGGCTAAAGTGCTTCCTTTCCTTTCTAAGTTGTTTGTGAGAGGAAAGAATTGTTAGGAAAGCGCAAGGGGCTGCTAAGTTAGTGTACAGATGTCAAGGTTTGCCTGGGGAGGGAGGAAGTATTTCCTCTCCCAGACACAGATGCATTCAGCCCTACTGATTAAGTTGGCCCTAAGTAGCTCTGGCCCCAACTTTCATATTCATATTTCTGGCTCTATTAACCACCATCTATGTGTCCAGTTGTGTTAGCAGGTGACAGACAGAAAGGGCCATGCAATTCTGCTGCCAGTCAAAGTCTCACATCCTGCCAAATGTCCTGGTTTCATGGGTCTGGCTTTTTTGTGCCAATTGGTTTTATTGACATAATTATTCATCCCAGTTTCAGTATATAATTGGATGATTTTTTTTTTTTTTTGGTAATCTGTAACTGTGAGTCTGTTATTTCTCTTTGGTGTTAATTGTATGGAAAGGTTGAAAGTATAATTCTGTTTCTGCTCTATCTTAAAGGAAGCATGCATGAATGTCACAAGGAGGAAAGGGAGGAGGATGTGATTAGTCAAACTTGGTTTGGGAAGATAAGTGAGTGTGATTGAATGTGTGAGATCCTGCATGATCCCAGGGCTCTGAATCACAGTTAGCACAGGCTGTGTTCAGTGTCTGACTGCAGACTGCACTGGTCAAATGGTGGAGAAGGGGTCCCAATGTTCACCCTGCTTTGAGCAATGACTGTCTTCCTTTGTGTTCACTGATGCCACTCCCAGTGTGGGGAACATTTAGATGCCAAGTGATGAGGCTGCTAAACATATGGCTTTGCATCCAGATGAGTCCGTGTCACTGAAAACTGGTATTTCAGAGGCCAAAGAGGAAATCCTGGAAAATACACTCCTCTACTTGTATTTTTCCATCTGCTTGCCATAAAAATATTCCAGAAGTCAGAGATCACAACCCCTTTTGGCTGTTAAATATTTGCTCTGAATCTCTTGTTTTTCCAGTGGTGAATGTTTTGTTTTGTTTTGTTTTGTTTTTTCCCCCTTGAAGGCTGCCTGTTATTGTCTGAATAAGAATCCTGAAAAAAAGTACTTTTACCCATCCTGAACTTATAAAGCAGGAACTTCTCAATTAGCAAGGCAGTCATTAGAAGTTGAAGAATGGGTCTATGGAATTCTTCAAATATTTAAACCCACGTCATAACTGGAAGTGGAACAGGAGTTCATTAGTGCCTCCGTGCTTTAGGGGGAGTGATAATTAGTATTACAGAGACCCGGATGGCCACAGATAACCATGCACTCAGCAGAAGTCCTGTTTGAATTTTCAGGTAATGATCCAGTACTCACCTAATCATCATATCTGGCCAACCCATGTTGGAGCATACCACAGTATATTGAGTGCTTGATTGACAAATGATTTACACTGTGAAATTGTTTTTTTTTAAAAAAGATAGTAGCAATTTAGAAACTTACCAGTGTAGTTTGTTTGTTGTGCCAAATCACTCAAAATATTGTTCCCCGTTTTCTTGGAATGGTTTTACTAAAATGATTTGAATATTCTACCATCAGTTATTCATCCTTGACACTTTGTTTTCAGAAGCTACATTTTTTTTTAATCTAAGGAGTGAGTAGAGATGATATCAAGCCACATACACAGAAATCTGTTCTTATTTTTCATAAGGCATTTCTATGCAGTTTTCTCTGTAGACAGTTTATATGATGTGATAGAACTCAAATTGAGAAGGGACTTGATGAAGTATAATAGTGTTTGGCTATGCTGGGCTTAGATGTTCCTGATAAACAGAATTACCAAATAAAATTTTACCCTAAAATAAAATGTTATCCTCTGTATTACACAGGAGCTAGGGAAGCATTTAAAGAAACTGATAAAAAAACAATCTGGGGGAGGTGCACCAATCAGCTTGAAAACAGAATGTGTGATTACTAATACAGCTGAAGCCATTAGAGCGGTGATATACTACAGGCATTGTGCCGGTTAATCTTGTCAACTTGACAAGTTTGAGTTACCTTGTAGGACAGAACCTCTGATCTATCAGGTTGGTGTGTTGGCATGTCTGTGGGGGCATTCTCTTTATTACTGATTGACATGAGGGGGATTAGGCCATTGTCAGTTGTCCAATACCCAGGCAGGCACCCTTGAGCTGTATAAGAACTGTAGCCGAAGAAGCCAAAGAGGCACACTAGTAAGCAACGTTCTACTTTTCCTCTGTAGTCACTATTTCAGTTCTAGTCTCCAGGCATCCACCTTGATTGAGCTCTTGCCTGGACTGGTCTCAACAAAGGACTATAAAGTGTAAAATAAAATATACCCCTTCAGGTCAAGTTGCTCTTATTAGTGTTTTATCACAGCAACATAAAGCAACTAAGTATCAGAAGAGTGGAGTATTGCTTTGAGGAATCTGACCGTGTTTCACGGGAGGGTCATGGAAACACTTGAAACTTTGGGCAGGAAATGCTTAATAAGCTGTTCTGTAGAAATGTGCAAGATGATTCCAAGAGCCATGCTGGCAATGGAAGACTGGCCTATGACGTTTCAGAGAGAAGGTTAAAAATCCATCAAAAACTATCAGGGCCCTTCCTGTATAAAGTGGGGGTTTCAGTACCAGATTTATAAAAGGAGAACATGACCACTCCAAGATATGGTTGAGGAGAAGGCTTTATTATGGATGTGAGGGAAAGAGCAGCCATGGGCATCTGGAAAACTCCAGAGCACAGAAAGAAAGGAGTGGACTAAATATGATCAGAAACTGGCCATGATAAGAGAGATGATGAGCAGCCATGCGTGGGGGAAGAGATGAAGAGAATGCTGGCAAGGAGACCAAGAAGGGAGGCAGGGGGTGGGGGCATGACAGCATGAAGCTGAACTGGCTGGGCTCTGTAGAAGTAAGGAGCTGGGGAAGGAAGTCTATGAGCTGGAGAAGTAGGGGGCAGGGTGAAAAGAGCTGGGAAGGACCACAGGTACTGAATGAGCCACCACCAGCTTGGGCTTTGGGATGCTAATAGGTACCCAAATTGACCATTTGTCCTGAGTTTCCTTTGGACCTAACAATTCCTAGGAAATTTTGAATTAAGAATCTGTGGGTCTGGTCAACTAGGTTTGAAAATTCAGCTGTGTGTCCAACACCATTGAAGGAAAACCTTTGCTTTACTGGGACAATTGATGCTGGTTACCTGGGGCTGAGAAATCACCCAATAAAGAGACCAACATCGTTGAGATGAAATCTTCTGGGAAGTGTTTTCTCAGGATCAGCACACATAAGCTATGGTTTGGTGGGGGTTGGGAGTGGAGTGTGAAGCTATACTTTGTCCTGATGTTTCGTCTCCACTGTGGTACTGGTTTTTGTAGGCATGACAGGGTCCTGGAGAGTAGCTGAAACTTGGTAATGTTCATAGTTAGGAGATATTGGTGAAGGTGCCGCTTCAGTTGAAGTAAAGAATGCAGGATTGAAAGGGCCCTGGGGAGAAGGTGAGGCTTCTGGCAGGGTGGGAGTCCCTGGAGAGAGGCCAGGAGCCCATTGGTGAAGTTGTAGCCTCTGCCTCAGTAAAGACTCCAAAATACTGGCGATGCTAAGACTGTGAGATGAAAACTAAGGACACCATCAACTGTGAAGTGGAGCCAGCCAATCCCACAGGATGACCTAGGTGTTCTATTGATGGCAGAGTCAGAGAAGTGGAACTGCCCAAACCCTTGGGAATCCAGCAGTTTATGAAAGAGTCCCAGACATTGGACACTCGGATATTTGCACTGTTAGATTATGGTTTCTCCTTGATTTGAGTATGACCATGCCCTGGTCTTTCCTATTAGAATTAGAAAGTATTAAATTTATCTTGGTTTAATTTGGTCAGTTAAGAGACTCTGGATTTTAAAGAGATCACGGGCTGTTGTTAAAACCATTAAAGACTAGAGAATCTCACGAGTCGGGCTGTTTTTGGTACTGTGATAATAAGATAATAAGATGATGGAGATAAACAAGATCATGAGAATAAATAAGAAAGGAAAGATTGGTTTATAAGTGATATGTGTGTTAAGTTGATAAGAAGTCAGTGTTGCTGGTTAGGTTTTTTCAACTTTACACATACTAGATTTACTTGAGAAGAAGGAAAACTCAGTGGAGGAACTGTCTCTAAAAGGGGTCTGTGGGTACACCTATGGGGCATTTCCTTGATTAGTGATTGAGATAGGAGGGCATAGTCCGCTGTAGGCAGTGCTATGCATAGGCATATGGGCCTGGGATGTATGAGAAAGGTAAATGAGCAAGCCGTCCGTGATCTCTGCTTTACCTTCGGCCTCCAAGCTCCTGCCTAGAGCTCCTGCCTTGACTTCCTTCAGTAATGGACCTGTGAGCTGAAATAAAACCTTTCCTTCCCATGGTATTTTTCATCAGTGTCTTATCACAGTAACAAAGATGCTAACTAGAATAGAAGGAAAACAAGGGCTTTCGGGAAAAAAAGATCAAGTGAAAAAAAAAAGAAAGTAGTTAATTGAAGTGGTATGATTTAGAAAGAGAGTGTGAAGATGAGGACATAGGAAACCATATAAACAAATGTATATATATATATATATATATATATATATATATATATATATATTCAGAAGAATATGCAGCACAGCATTTGGGAATGCAGAGATGTCTAATGCAGTCAGTGCACAATGAAAAGTGGAATAGGATTGGAAAGTGGGTCTAAAAAAGGCGAAGGACAAACCATGCACACCTTGTTTAAGCATTCTGCTCTTTATTCTAAGAGCAATGAACAGCCACTAAAGGGGTTCTTTAAGCATGATCACATTTGCATTTAGATTACCCTGACTTTAGGTAGGAAATGAACTGGAAGAGGCCAGTTATTGAGCCCGCTGAGTTATCCAGGTGATAGATAATGGTAGCCTGGATCAAAATATGATGGGAGAGAAGAAGGCAAGGGGACAGGTTCAAGAAGGTATGTGACTATTAGGCTTGCTGAAGGATAACACCAAGTCAGGAGGTATGCAAAGGGAAATGATGCTATTTTCTTATTTGCAAAACAGTGCTGTGGTTCAAATGGGAAATCTTCCCCCATAGGTTCATGAGTTCGGATACTGGGCTCCCAGCTGATGGTGAACACAGTCTCTCCAGAGGAAGGGAATCTTGGGGATTGTAGCAGTGCTTATTTCGTGTCCAGTTTCTGCTGCCTGTTCCCCTGAAGTATGACCAATCCACCTCCACACATTCTCACTGTATTTTGCTGACATGCAATCCTTACCAAGACGGGCTATCTCCTCTCAACTGTGAGCCCCAATAAACTTCTCCCTTACAAGTATCTTCTTATACATTATTCTGTCACAATCACACACACAAAAATAACTAACACAGAGAGTATCAGTACCAAGAAATGGAGCCACTGCTGTGATAAACCTAACGTGTGGTTCATAGTTCTTTAGAACTGGTTTATGAGAGGAATGTTGAAGTCTTTGGAGCTGCAGAGCAAGAGAAACCCTAGAAAACCATAAAAAGAACTTAGTGGGTGGTGGTGGTAGGTGTTTAGCAGGAATCTGGTCATTAAAGACAGTGCCCATGAGGCTTTAGAAGGGGACAAAGACTCTACCAGAAAATGAGCCTCAGACCATTTGCATTATATTCTGGCAAATACTATGGCTGTGTGTGGCTCCATCCTGACTATGAAAACTTGAATGATATTAAATCATTCAAAATCATAAAATCAAAAGTAACTGTCTGAACTCTTTGGTGAAGCACATGTGGAAACAATATAACATCAGGTTGAGGCATGGGTATTGCTTGCTGCATTTACCCAAATTTCCAGTGAGACAGAACAGAAAATTATGAACACATAGTTTGAGAGGAAAAGGAACATGAATACAGTTAACACTGAAGACAGAAGAAGAATGTGTAGCTTGAGACAGTCCATTAAAGAGAAACGGTCCACTTGGTGTGAAGCCAATAAGAAGGATGCATGGAGGATGAGAGTCCACCCAGAGACCCATGGTGCAACAATGCAGACTAACTTTAAAGGAAAATATCCAAAAAGATGAGCCTTCAAGGGTGTGCTGGGGAAAACTGATCCCTAGGAAGATGCTTTTCCCAGGAAGAGCTGTGAAGGCACAGAGAGGCCACTGCAGTTGCAGTCAAAGGAACCAGGCTATATCTCAACACGGCAGCAGTACTTGGCATCATCCGAATGGTGCTTCTTTTGCAGACATGCAAGAATGAGGTAGTTATGGAGGCTTGTACGAAAGTTCCAGAAAGCCAGTGAGACTAGAAAACAAGTGAGAAAGTCAGCTTCTCTGCATAGAGTTCTTGAAAAAGTTGTGCATGAAACTATAAAGCCCTAAATTGAATTAAAGAGGTTTTAGAAGATGGGAGATACCCAAAACAAAGACTATTTGCAATGGAGAGCTGTAGGCACCAAATAGACACAGGTCAAAGAGAGTTACTTTTATGTTGCTAAGATAAAAATCATGACCAAAAACAACTTGGAAAGGAAAGGGTTTATGTCAACTAACATTTGCACATCACAGTGCATCACAGAGGGAATTTAAACCAAGAACTCAAACAGAGCAGGAGCCTGAAAACAAAAACTGATGCAGAGGCCATGGGGAGTTGGCTGTTTACAGGCTTGCTCAACATAGCTTGCTCAGTCTGCTTTCTTATAGCACCCAGAACTGCCAGCCCAGGGATGGCAATGCCCATAGTGAACTGGTCTTTCCACATCAATCATCCATCAAGAAAATGCAACATAGGCTTATCCACAGGCCAATCTGGTGGGGGCATTTTCTCAGTTGAGGTTCCCAATTACCCAATGACTCTAATTTACGCCAATTTGATATGTAAGCAGCCAGCATGGCATGCATGCTGTGGGTCAGAGTTGGAGGATGGGGGCCACTCTGACACACTGGAGCGACCACAAGTCGTAGGACTTGGTGGTAGTCCTATAAGGCTTTGATCCTTTGGCACGAGTTTTCATTGCTGCTCTCCCAACGTTCTCTCTCAGAATATGAATGGTTACCCTGTGCCATTGTACATTTAATGTCTATAATTTGACTTTTAATTTCACAAGACTGCACAAAAGAGATTATCTGGAGTCTCAGAGCAGGGCTTTTGAACTTAGCACTTTTTAAAGGGGTTGAGACTATAAGACTACGGGAACTTTTGAAGTCAGTCACAATGTACTTTGTTATATTGGTTATGAGCCCATAGTGGGCTGTAATTGAATATTTTTAAATGTTCTCTATAGACTCATGTCTCTGAGCACTTGGTCTCCAGATGACTGTGCTATTTCGGGAGGGCATGGACCCTTTCAGAGTCAAAATCTCACAAAGGAAGTGGGTGTCAGGAAGTGGGTCTTGACTTCTTACAACCTAGCCATTTTTCTTGGTCAGTCTCTTGAGATGTGAATATCAGCTTCCTTCCTCTGTCATGGAGCCAGTGACATCCATCCCTTCTCCAAACTAATGCAGTATATACTTTCAAACAGTGAGCGAAAACCAACGTCCTCTGCCTTAAGCTGGTTTTGATCATATATTCAATCACATCAGTGAAAAGGTGACTAGTAGAAAGAGTGTGTCTGTGCTTTTCAGAGCTTCAGACCTCTGGAAGAGGATCAGTTTGGGAGGAAGTACAAATGAATTGGGGGTAAGTTATAGTTGAGATGCCCTAGAGACATCTTAAAGAAGATAGAGTTTAGTTAATAGTTCCATGAGAAGATAAGGATTACCGGTGAACATAGATAGTATTTGTACTATCTGGTTTTGTGTGTCAACTTGACACAAGCTGGAGTTAGCACAGAGAAAGGAGCCTCCCTTGAGGAAGGCTCTATGAGATCCAGTTCTATGAGCTCTATGCCTCTATGAGATCCAGCTGTAAGGCATTTTCTCAATTAGTGATCAAGGGTGGGAGAGCCCATTGTGGGTGGTGCCATCCCTGGGCTGGTAGTCTTGGGTTCTACAAGAAAGCAAGCTGAGCAAGCCAGGGGAAGCAATCCAGTAAGTAACATCCCTCCATGGCCTCTGCATCAGCTCCTGCTTCCTGACCTGCTTGAGTTCCAGTCCTGAGTACCTTTGGTGCTGAACAGCAATGTGGAAACGTAAGCTGAGTAGACCCTTTCCATCCCAACTTGTTCTTGGTCATGGTGTTTTGCACAGGGATAGAAATCCTGACTAAGACAGTATCACTCTAATGGAAGTAGAAGTTGAAGTACAGGACAGACATTAATAAAGTGATATTATCGTGTGTTTGTTGTGTCAAAATACATAGAATGGGGTAAGAAAAATAAACCAGGACTCAGTCCTGTAGAATTTTAATGCTAATTGGGTGGAGGTTAATCATATAAGGAAACTGTTTGTATAGAGAAACTAGAGAGCTAGAAGGAATACACAGAGTGCAGTGTTTCAACTTCAAGGAAAAGATGGGAGGCTCAGTAGGGGGAAGACTGGCAAGAGATGAAAGAGTGCTGAAAGATACGGATTCATCACATCTGGGGTCATGGAGGACTTTTGTTGTTCAGCTATAAATTTTAACTTAATGGATGTTTCAGGAACTCTTGTTTTCCTCAAGTCACTACAGGCTTCTGAGAGATAGAAGAATCTGCTCTCAGGAAACCTGTGATTGACGGGGACACAGAAATGGGACATCAATCACATAATGCAGACTGGCATAAATGTAAGGAGGTAGAGCAAAATTGAAATCCCAACTCCATAACACTGGGGGATGAGTTGATTTTGGCTCAAAAAACAATTGTGGCATACACCTTGGGAGTCAAGGACTTTCAGTGGGACAGTGGATAATCAGGCAAATAAGCAACAACTAACTAGTTCCCCAAACCTTCCCTCACAGTGTAAGGCAGGACCTTCAGAATCCCACAACAGTGTCTTGCTTTTCTAGGTTTAAAAAGCTTTGATATGAGAGATGGCTCAGCTGTTAAGAGCTCTGACTGCTCTTCCAGAGGTCCTGAGTTCAATTCCCAGCAACCACATGGTGGCTCACAACCATCTCTAAAGGGATCTAATGCCCTCTTCTGAAGTGTCTGAGTCATGTACATAAAATAAACAAATCTTTTAAAAATTTTTTAAAAAAAATTTGATGTCCTAAGGGCATCAACACAGAAACAATCCCCCATTCAAAAGGTATATATTGGCAAGTGACATCATCTAGAAATTTGTCAATTGCTGCTGCTGAGTGTAGTGGCTAGTGCATGCCATGCTTCAATACCCACTTGTTCTCATTCGAGAATGGCATTTTTTTTTAAATACTATATATCCTAGTTGTCTTTCTGTTGCTATGATAAAACACAGACCAAAAGAAATGTGGGGAAGAAAGTATTTATTTTGCTGAGAGATTCCAAAGCATCATCAAGGGAAGCCAAGCAGGAACTCACGGCGAGTACTGAGAGAAAGGAACTACAGTAGAGACCATGGGGGAATGCTATTTACTGGCATTTTCTCCATTGCTCTCTCAACTACTCTCCTTTTATAAAAATTTATGTATTTATTTATCCACTTTGCATCCTATTACTCCCCCCTTCCCAGACCCCCTCACACAGTCTTTCACCCCATTTTCCCTACCCTTCTCCTCTGAGAAGGTGGAGGGCTCCCCATGTATCCATCCCCCTACCCTGGCACATCAAGTCTCTGCAGGGCTAGGTACAATGGCAGTCCAGTTAGGGGAGCATATGCCACAGACAGGCAATGGCTTTAGGGATAGCCCCTGCTACAGTTGTTGGGGGATCCACATGAAGACTGAGCTGCACATCTGCTAGGTATAGGCAGGGTTCCTGGGTCCAGCCCATGGTCTTTGGTTGGTGGTTCAGTCTCTGAGAGCTACAGGTTAGTTGACTCTGTTGGTCTCCTGTGGAGTTCCTATCCCCTTCAGAGCCCTCAATTCTCTCCCCGTAAATCTTCCATAAGAGTCCAAAGCTCCATCCAATGTTTGGCTGTGGATTTCTACATCTGTTTTAGTCTGCTTCTGGGTGGAACCTCTCAGAGGACACTTACGCTAGGCTCCTATCTATAAACATAACAGAGTATCATTAATAGAGTCAGGGATTGGTGTTTACCCACTGGATGCTTCTCAAGTTGGGCTGATCAGTAATTGGCCATACCCTCAGTCTCTGCTCCATCCCCTGTCCCTGCATTTCTTATAGAAAGGATAAATTTTGGGTTGAAAATTTTGTAGGTGGGTTGGTGTACCTGTTGCTCCAATGGGGTTCCTGCCTGGCTACAGGAAGTGGCCTTTTCAGGTTCCATATCTCTACTGCTGTGAATCTCAGCTAAGATCTCCCCAGTTGATTTCTGAGAAGCCTCTCCTTCCAGGTCTCTGGCACATCCTTGAGATGCCCCACCTCCTCCACTACTACCTGAAGATTTCCATTCATTCTCCTGGCCCCCTAGCCCTCTCTCCTGTCTTTCTCTACACTTGATCCAGAACCCCAACCCCATTTCCCTCCCTAGCCCCTCTCTCGCTATAGGACCACTTGCCCAGTGGTTAACACACCAAAACAATGGGTTGGGCACTCACAACTCAACTACTACTAAAAAATACCCCACAAATGTGCCCAAGAACCAGTGGCACAATTCACTGGTGGAGGTAATTCCTCAGTTGAGGTGTCTTCTTCCCAAGTGACTCTAGTTTGAGTCAAGTTGAAAAAAACTAACCAATACAAATGAGTCCCTGTTAACTTGACAAACACATCATTATTGAATGATAATCTTCCCCTTTTTATTTATCCCCAAGATTTCATGTTAATCTCATGATGTAAAACACAGTACAGCTTTTTAAAGCCTGCAATCTTTTTTAAAATGCTGTCACTTAAAAGTTTAATGTCTCTTTAAAATATCACTGTATTAATTGTGTGCTTCTTTATGATTAGAAGTAAGCTAAATACTTCATATCCCAACAGCTACAAAACAGATCCCAGTTACAATATGATCAAAAGGAAACCAAAATCCAACAATGCAAATAGCTCACCGTCTGATGTTTATGACTCACTGTCTTCTGGCCTCAAAGAGCTTAGGTAATGCTACTTCTCAGCTCTGCCTTCCACACCACACATAGGATGTCTTGTGGGCTCAGCCAGCTCCAGTTCATGGCTACCACTTACCTTGGTAGTTATTCTATAGCCTTGGCATCTCCAATATTCTAGATTCTCTACCATAACCAAGACGGCACCTTCACAAACGGCCCCCTGGCTTCTTTACAGGGAAACTCCGACCCTATCATCTAATGCCAAAGCTTACTTGTTCTGTCTGATCCCCTCATGTCTTCAAAACCACGTGTATGTCGGAGACTTCCAGAATCGCCACATTGAGCTGCCAGCTTGAGATGTTGCCTTCACACCTTGTGGACCACAGCTTCTGTGTGCTGACCCTCAGGAAATATTTCCCAGAAACTTTCACCTCAATAATACTGGTCTTTTATTAATCATAGTTGAATTTTCAGCCCAGTCCACCAGGATGTCTTATCCCAGAAAAGCAAAGGTTCTGCTAGCTCTTGGCTTGCTCAGTTACCTTTCTTATACAACCCAGGTCTACTGGCCTAGGGACGGTACTACCTACAGTGGGCTGGGCCCTCCCATAACTATCAGTGTGTTAGTTTCCTTTCTTTTTTTAAAAGTATTTACAATCTTTATTTGTAGACTTATAAAAATGAAAATAATATATAAATTCTTTTTAAAAATCCATAATTTCTATATCTTCCATTTGCCTCTTTTTAAAAAATATATAAACTAAATTTTTATATTTTTTTAATAAAATAATTTTTTTTTCTATTACTGTGGCAAAACACCATGACCAAGACAAATTATAAAATTTAGTTGGACTTATGCTTTCTTAGGGTTAGAGTCCATGGTGGCATGGAAGAAGAAACAGCTGAGAGCTCACATCTTGATCCACAAACTGGAGACAGAGAGAAGCATATCCAAAACTGCACAAGCCCTTTTGAAACCTCAGAGGCTCTTCCCAGTGGAACACTTCCAACAAGGGCAGCCCTCCTAATTCTTCTTAAACATCTCCACAAACTGGAGACCAAGTATTCAACTGCAACCAAGAAAATACCTCCACAGATATGCCCAAGCTGATGGTGGCAGTTCCTCAGTTGAAGTTCTCAAAGACTAAGTGACTCAAGAACTTGTAAAGTTGAGAAAATGACCAGTATACCACACAAAGCAATGGAGTTCACTGTGGCATTTTCATACTTTGCACGGATTGATCCTTCTGCTTAACTCCCCTTGTATATACAAAGTCTAGAGCATAAGGACGGGCATCACCATACCCAGGCTGTTACAGTTGCTTGTGGCTGGAGAGCTCTGCCCTATGGTAATGATGAATGGAGAATGTAGGTCAAGTGTCACTCAAGAGCTCATCTCCCTGTAAACAGTCCAGGCCAATCTAATTCTGTTACCTCTGGACTCTGTCTGGGTCCATTCTTTGAAGGCCCCCAAGCATTTTTGCAACTGTGAAGATGGGCTTTCTCTACCTGAGTGGTGTGTTCAGAAGGGTGGGGCAGATGAATTTGTGTTCCGGAGGAATTCCTCTTGGCTGTGAGTCTCTGAGGCTCTGTCTCACTCCTCAGAGGCAGTTTCAGCCTGTGTCCTCCCAGACTATGCACTATGATTTGTATGAGGATAGAAGCACTTCTGGCCAACTACACCAATTACATTTGAACAGGCCATTAACAAATGCAGATCCCCAGGACCCAAGCCGAAAGGACCAATGCAGAAGACCTACGTGGGACACCACAAATGTGGATTTTTTATGACAATTCCAGATACGTCCGAAGCAGGTTCTAGTCTGTTGGATTATTGACTTTGAACCATTGATGATAAAACCACCTGTTTCCCCAAATCTCTTCCAACTCTCAGAACTGATCTGACTCAGCATCGTGAACTGGCACAAATGCAGAAGCTGAGGGCCGATGAGGAGAATGACCTTTGGGTCCCCATTCGGTGGCTACCTGAAAATTGTGGCCTTCCCTTCTATTAGCTTATTTATATATAATTACAGAGATGACCCATGGAGATTAGAAGGTGGCACTCTCAACTCATTTAATCTTTGGTCCCATTACTAGATCATAGAGATCATAATTAGTAACTTCATCTTAAAACTAGTACCTCTAACTCCAGAATGTTTGGAACAGCCAATTGTATTAAATTTTTATTTTCTATTTCCAAAGTGGTAATATCATTGCAAATTCTTAAGCTGTATCTTTTTCTGTAAATTTTTTAACTTGGCATTTCTTTCTGTTCTATAGAGTACCCACATAGAGCCCATGTGTACTTCTCCCAGTATCTGAGAAGACAAGAATTCAGATAGTGAAAATGCTGAAGGATCAACTTTCAAACTATTGTTTGGAAGGAGTTAAACATGCACCACTAAACTAAAGTCATTTATCTTGTCTTAGAGTCTCAGTCTTAGCATGCCGAATTGCTTCCTAGTTGTACCATAGTACAATAGGAATTTATTTACATTGAGATGGGAGGAAAAATAACTTTTCAGTCTCAAAATATGGAGCCAGTAATCACCAAGCTGTTCAGGGAGAGCTCATAATAAAACATGCATTTAC
>NC_034592.1:108093798-108111604 GCF_900095145.1 Mus pahari
CACACACACACACACACACACACACACACACACACACACAACTGTCCTCCAATGCTGGTATATCCATTGGAGGAGTCATATCTTGCTTCTGATCTCTAAACTTTCAGAATCCTGGTGGAAAACTCCTTCCTTTCTGCTTCCTTAGCAGATTCCACAGGGGCCACACTTCATAGTTATTTAGCAGAACTGCAGAACTAATTGGCTACCGGACAATTTTTGTCAAACTAGTTATTTTCTGCTGTCTCGTCTGTAATATGTAGGAAACTACACAATGTTATCTGTTCGCAAATAATTGGAAATCTTTTTCTGAGCTTGCAGCGGAGGAAATGTTTTGGACTAAATGTCATTGGTTCCCTTGGCACTGTAGTTTCCTTGCTTATATCTCCAAGTTGATACCTACCTTTCCTCGTCCTTTTCTCTTCTAGGACAAGGAACGACAAGAAAACAAAACAGCCTTGTGAGGATACGATCATTTGTTGAGAGTGAGCTCGATGAGATGCTGATTACTGTTGTTTTAATTAACTAGGATGCAAGGAGGGAGCCCACGGGGATGTTACTTACCTGCAGAGAAAATGAATTTGGGGGAAGAGATTAGCGCTAGGTTTCTACAAGAGGGGGTTGCACGGTAGCTGTTTCGGGGGGGAAGGTTACATGTAATTTGGAGACAGAGTATTTAGACAATTTTCCCACATTTAATTTCTGGAACCAGACAAAACAACAGCTGTGTTAGGTTTTATGATTTACAGAGTGCCTTGAGACAGTTTCAGCTTTCTTTGTGATACCCCACGTCAACGTGCCAAGCTGTCTAACCTACATCCCATCCTTAGCAACTCCATTGAATATGCGGAAGCCTCCAAGTCCTGCTAAGGTGGGCATCAATGGAGAAGAGTCATGAAAACTTTTCAGATGCTCCCTGCTCCGTCACAGCTCCAAACAGCAGGCAGCTGGAAGCCCTGGGGACACTGAGAGCACCTCACCAAGGTAAAGGGATGCTATGCATCCATTGCCCATCCAATGGACTTCACTGACGGGTTAACAGTTACAGCCAGGATGGCAAGCGCCCTGTAAAGGGGGAGGTGAGTGAGCAGCTGCCTTTCTGGGTGAGGGAAATAAACAAAGCCTCTGACCTCTCCAAAGTCAAAGGGAAGCTGTGATCCCACAGAGCAGGCTGCCTTCTTGAAGAAGAGTGAAAATTCATAGGTTTTGTAAAAATTCACAATGGGTGACAAAAAGTAAACTGGAATTTAGGCCACAGACGGAGACTCTTCACCCTCATCAGAAGTCACACATACATATTTAGCTGAAGTCATGGTAAAGTAAAAAGCTCTCCTTCAGAGAGAGCTAACTTTACAGCCACAATGTCAAGAACTCATCAAAATTCATTTCCCAGAGCCCTCCTGCCTTCTTTCTCTGCCTCATTCTGGCACCAGAGGTTGGCAGGCAACTGGAGGCAGGCAGTCATGGCGGACACATTCCAGATGGAAAGATCATTTTGTTTCTAGACACTGTAACACAGAATTTGGCAGGCAGGGAGAAACCCCCCTGCTGTGAGCAGGTGTCTCTCCTTTGACAAGACTGCGTTTTATACAGAAGCGCTTGAAATGGACTGTAACCAGTAGCGGGTCGAGCAAGTCGGGCTTTTGAAAAGGTTTGGCTAACCAGCTTAGGTGAGGAACAATGACACAGGAAATGAATTATTGGTTTACTAATGTCACAGTAATTCAGGCATTCATTCTGACGGGGCCATGTAACATCGACGCTCCATACTGCCAGGCTTAGGTTCCAGCTACTGAAGAGCTTATGGAAACTGTTGGCTGGGAGGAACCTCTCTCTCTCTCTCTCTCTCTCTCTCTCTCTCTCTCTCTCTCTCCCTCCCTCCCTCCCTCCCTCCCTCCTTCCCAACTCTGTCTCTCTGTCTTATCTGTCTATCTGTCTGTCTCTGTTTCTTTCACACACACACACACACACACACACACACACACACGCATGCATGCACGTATATAAAATCTGGGGGAAGAGGGAGAGACTGAGAAAGAGATAGAGAGGGCTGGAGATATGGCTCAGCCATTAAAGACTAGGCTCACAAACCGAAAATATAAGCGAAAAAGATAGAGAGACAAAAAGGGAGAGCCAGCCTCAGCATCAGAGACTTCCCAAAGTATTTCCACAATCTTAGATAGTATTGTTCCCTCGGGAGAATATATCACATCTCCAAAATGTCTTATTCCCTTTGCGAAAACAGTTTCATTTTTCTTTCCTATGGCTTCATGTGTGTAAGTGCTGGTGCATGTACCACTGGGCATGCGTGGTGGTCAGAGGACAACAAGGCGTGTTGTTCTTCCCCTTCACCTTGTTTGACACGGTCTTCTGTTGACCATTGCATACATCAGGCTATGCTAACTAGCTGCTGAACCTTCAGGAATTCTCCTCCCTCTTCTTTACACCTTGACACTGGAGCGTTGAGGTTACCGATCACAACTCGACTGACGTGCTTTCTTGGGATTCAAACGCAGGTCTTCACGTCACAGGACAGCTACCTTCTAAGCTGAGACATCCCTCCAGCTGGAACTGGGCTTCTTCCAAGTAGCTCAACACAATGAAAACTCTTTAGGTTAACTGCTTAAAGATAGGATGGCTGAACAACTCACGATTTAGTCATACAGTGCATGGACAATTTCAAATGAATGCAAAATTGTGAAAGATTATCATTAACCTATGACCCCTTTATCCCCAACCAACACCTTCCAGGTTCTATGACTGAACCTATAACTGAGGTTCTATGAACATACCTTGGAAGATTCTGGTCAGTGAACAAAAGTGGAACACAGTCACCTGAACTGGGTAGTGAGTTGCCTACTAACTTCAGGCATACGTTCTCAATACACTCCCAAATAAATTTCTAATCATGACTCATCTTGGACTAGCTTTGGCTTGAAAGTACACTTTATTCCTGACTCATGTGCGATTTCAATCTGTTCCTGGTGCATAAAAACCGAACCACTTGACAAAGGTATATGGGGAGTTTGGAAGACCACCGCGAACTGAATACCCCCTCCCCCCCCCCCCCCCCGCTTCTCCTCTTTACTCTTGCTTGCACACTCATGGATCACGTTACTTACTATTCTGTGGACTGGAAGTTGCTACCACTTGGCTTTTGTTACGTGGTGAGTTGCATCATGGAGTACAGAAATCCATTGGCAGTGTTTTCCAGACCACCTGAAGCTGGATCTTAGGTAAACCGCTTCGATTGGGGTCCTACTTTCTCCTTCTGTGGAATGAGTTAGTTGAAGCTGGAGTTGAAGCTCTTGAAGGTTCATGAATCAACACGCATCAGCAGACATCAGTCTGATATCATTAGATATAATACAATCCAAATATTCCATCAGCATGGCTTTCTACCCTCTCATACCGAGTAATTTGGTGGGGGCAGGAGGGTGTGGTCAAAGGAAGCCCTAATGGTTGGCGAGGCTGTGGCGAACAATCGTGTCTAACATCCTAGAATGAAAATGATTTCAAGTCGCAGAGAGACGACAGTGAAAGGTTTGGAATTTATGATTGGATGGTTTTTGTCTCTATTGTTGGTCATTGCAGTGTTGCTCTGTCCCCTTGAAACACAGGAGCTATAAAAAGGAAAAAAAGAAAAAGGCCCTTCAGAGTGGCCTCTGTCATTCAAAGTTAAGGAAGTAAATCTTAACCTGAAACCCAGGAACCCTGTAATCACAAAGTGGCCCCGGTCAGCTTGTAACTGGGATTAAAGTATCAGGTCGGACCACAGTCCTATCCCCTAGAGGAGTGTTTTATGAAGGACTGGCAAGAAGGAAATGCTCTCGGGCTGAGTCGGTGCAGCACTGAGCCATACAGGGGACTTGTTCCCAGTACTGTAAATTTTGCTATTCTTACACCCTTCAGAGGGGGTCTACACATAATTCAAGCACATCATTAAAAACTTCCAGGCGTGGAATAAGAGAAAAGTGTATCAACTAGTTCAGTTCTTTCCTCCGTGGTGACTTTCCATAACTGACGTGTCACCAGTTCAGGGAGGTCTGGGAACCAGTCAAACAACAAACAAACAAATCTAAATTTCTGGCTTGCATATTTTTAACTCAGAGGTGTTTGCAAAAGGATGGTCTGCATTTATCACACAGGAGTTTAGTTCCCTCCCCCCAGCACAAAGGCAATTTTAAGTTTTCCCATTCGGCTCACTTATTTCAGAGGAGGTTGAGGTGAGCAGTTTGGGGGGTGACAGTACACTCATGGAGTTTGCCTCCCCAGGACTAGCAGCTGTCTCTAGGAAAATCACTGATGAGCCTCTCAGAAGGAAGCAGCATCCTGTCCAACCTGGGACCCCAGCATCCTTTGTGACAGCTGAAGGGAAACCGCACCCGTGGCTTTAAGGGTCTGGCTTGCTGTTTATTAAAACACGATTATCACCTTAGGGCCTGCTAGGGTCTGACGATAATACAATGTTACGGAGTGAATGAGGGCTAATTTACTTTGTCCAAGTTCCAATGGCTCACTAGAAGTTGTTTTATTTGGGGGCGGTGCATTAGCTATTCCTGGGGGAAATAAGCAATTTCATCTGTTAAAATAAAACATTTAGACAATATAAATTTAATACCATTTACTTGAGCCAAGGACCCTATATGGATCAAGCAATGCTCAGGCCCAGAGATCTGCAGAACTTCCCTCAGCATGGCTAGTCAGCATTTATGGACTGAGTACAAGACAAAAATAGGTTCGATGGATGAGAGTGGAAACTTCCAGGTATTAGTCAGCTGCTGGATTCCAACTGGTTGCATCTCTGGTTTCATAGTACCATGTCTTCCTTGTGGAGCATCTAAAGGTGCTGGAGTCATCCTAACCAAGAGCCTCTTCGTTCTATTTTTTAAAACAATTTACTCATAATACATACCTGTGTGCAAGCAACGATTGCAGCGCTTGATTTGAGACCGTGCTTTGTTTTCCGTAGACATTACTGCTAAGGCTCTTACCTTCCCCCCGGGTACGTTATCTGCATTCAGTAACATATTTGAATAGATGCAAGTGTAACTTGCTGGATGGTGATTTCAGCACCACATCTGTACACTCCTTACTCACTCTTCCAAGGATAGCTAATCTTGTTAAATGAACATGTTTTGTGAATGATTTCTATATCTGATTCTTATAATTCCATTTAGGCTCCTTAGAGGATAACTAAACTGTACTGCACAGCCAGAGAGACCTGTAACATACAAATGCAAATGAAGGTGCTCTCTCATCCTTGGGCCATTCTTTCTTTACTAGTTCTACAATTAATTACCTTTGAGAATTATACATGTAAATATTGCTTTTGAGCTAACCACACATAAACTAATTTCAGATAAAGAGTCCAAAGATACAGTCCGAGTAGATACTGTTTCTAAAAATGCATAATTCTGAATTGTGCTGCGGAAATCATGTAACTGGTACCTTTATTCTCAGCTAAAGAGAAAAGGGTTTTCAATTAAGAAAAATTAAAAGTACTCAAGTCATGTAAGTATTCAAGTCACATAACGGTACACCTACACTGGGGACTTCCCATCATTAAAATACTGAAATACTCTCTCCTTATCAATTAAAAAAAAAGTCCCCAAGTCTTATGATGCCTGGTCCTCATCTTTCCCTGGGGATCTTGGAACCTTCACTCCACGCAGTAATGAAAGGTATTTAAGAAGTATAGAAAGGGGCCTTTGGGCCTCTTTGTAACACTACCATATTAAGCATATACCTGACTGAATAGGGATCTCAGATAAGCCATGACTATCAGGATAAGCAAATGTGCTATCAATAAATAACATTGGCCAGGAGAAGTCAGTAATCCCCTGCCCCGGGTACTAGCTTTATTGTCTCGGGTAGATATTTCAAACTTTCTGCTCAAGTTCCTTATCTAGAAACTGAAATTTGATCCATGTGGGATTGTTGACACAACCAAGTGGGGTTTACATGCATATGGTATTTAGAGTGAGGCTCCAGGTCTTGGGATGTAT
The DNA here is from genome assembly GCF_900095145.1 of Mus pahari. NCBI lineage: Eukaryota > Metazoa > Chordata > Mammalia > Rodentia > Muridae > Mus > Mus pahari. Next base: position 108,099,804 of record NC_034592.1, read on the forward strand.
GTCTGAGCTGGTGCAGTATTTCGCAATGAATAGTATAAACTAAATCAGACATAGAATCCTCCTGGGCAATTAGAAGAATTGATTCGCACACATAACATATTCTTTGAATCTAAGAGAGTTTCCAAACTAACGTCAATGTCAAGCTACCATTTACTTTTCCTACAAGGAAACGAACACATTACAGGGATTAAAGTGAACCCCATTATCAAAGTTTTTGTCTGTTGGCACTGCCTACATTAACTTAAAGCCACCAGAAGGAAAGTTCTGACTACAGATGTATCATCGCTATAGCAAAATGCCTATTATTGGAATCTTTCCCTAAAACAGCAATCCCCAGGGCAGCACCTCTACTTCAGGACAATGGCTACTGGCCCTGAAGTCCTACAGACCAGACACCTTCCAGCATATGCCTTCCAACATTGCATAGCATTTACTTTAGGTGAAGTCTATGGCCCTTCTAAAATATAAAAGAAAAAAAGGTTAAACAAAAGAAGAACAAGGAAAGAGAAAAACAGGGAAGGAAGAAATTGTGCCTTCTACTTGCAAAGCATCCGTTCTTCCCAACATGGCAGTGCTATAGACAGAGTCAAAATGATACTGTTGTTCTTATTATTCCTCCTGTAAGGTCCCAGAGGGCTAGAACTACCTCAATATAAGCCAGTCTCCAGACCTGCAGCATTCTAAGGAGTACAAGCTTAGCAGAAGAAGTAGTGTGGAAGGAGAAATGAAAGACAAACGGTTGGGACGAGAAGACTGAAACCCTACCACAGCGATGGCTGTGTGTGGAGAATAGGACATGGCTACAGACATGCTGGGAGAGGCAGGTACTATGCATATAAGTCAGGGTTTTCTAAAGGATGGAGCAAATAGAACATATATGTTGTCACTCCATGAGGCTGGAAGTCTCAACAGTGCTAGTCTGTCACAGAGGGCCAGGAGAATTCCAGGAGAGCCACTGGTCTCTGTTGGAAGCCTGAAGAAGTCAGTTCTAGTATCAGTGAAGGGAAGCTACAGTGACTTCTTAGCAAGACCGAGGGCACACAGACAAAGAGCAGTTGCTTTCATGTCCTTTTATCTGGCCAGCCAGCAGAAGGTTCCTCCAGATTTACAGTGGGTCTTCCTGTTGCAGATAATCTGATGAGGAAAATCCCTCACAGTACACCGGTGGCTTGTACTTCCTATACAAGTTGATCACAAATCCAGTCACACTATGCAAACGTTTTACTGGACACTACAAGATCTACTTTCTTAGCCTACTCTTTCTCTTTGAAGATTCTTTGTGAATTTCATACATGAATACAATACATTTTTATCATATTCACCCATCCACATCCCCCCTTCAACTTCATCTCATGTCCTTTTATATATTTGCATTGTTGTTGAAAATATCACAGCTCTCATTTTAAAAGGAAAAAGAAATAGTTTGTTCTAGAACTACTTGTAATGACCCTTGGCCCCGGGACATAGATTTAGGTTATCACACTTTCTATGTTCCAACATGGAGGCAGTTTCATAAAGTTTTTATCATTTTACAAAACAAAGAATTCAAAAATCAAGGCAAGTTTAAAATACATTGGTTGGTACCCTAGAGAGTTAGTTACAGAAAGATGGGGAAATCTGTCTATAGGAACAAGATGCCATCTGATAACATCCTTGTTTCAGACCCACAGAAGCTCGTGGTCTGCTAAGTTAGTTGATTCCAAGAAATTTTTTAATAGTCACAAGACGTTAGTTCAGACACAGAGTAGGGCAAGAAATGGTTGTTCCGGAGATCTAATTAATCCAAGATTAGGTAACTAGCCCCGGGACATGTGACATTCCCATCTCCCCACAGCATTAAACTCTAATCAGTCAATCAGTAGTTTCTGCAGCACAACTTCTTTCAAGAGTTTCATTGAGTCCATTGAGTTCACTGAGTCCAATTAGCTTTGTCCATATACACATGGATGTAGCACCTCTTATCTTTTGGATCAGGGACCATGTCCCCGAAGAAAACTGGCTACCTTTCCCAAAGCAGTCATTAACTTCCTATGGCTCCACAGCTAAGAGTTGAGCATCCTGAACACATCCTTCATCTTTGCTTTCATATCGGCAGATATGGTGTTTTGTAGGTCTTGTGAAGGTAGCCACAGCTGTAGAGTGTTCGTAGGTACAATATCCATGTCCGATCCTGAAGATATTTCACAGTAGTTTTCCTGGTTTCCTGGCTCTTAAACTCTTTTCATCCCCTCTTGAGTGATCTTCCCTGAGCTTTAAGGACCAAAGGTGTGGTGTGAATGGCTCAGTTGGGTATGAGCACTCTATAATCATTTATTCTCTGCACATTGACTCGTTATGAGTGAGTTCTACATTAACCACCATGTACTGCAAAAAGGAAGTTTCTTTGACCCAGGTAGAGAGTCACACTCATCTATGGTTATGAGAATAAGTATTTAGAAGGCAGTTGAATAAATGTCAATTAATTAAAAGTGGTAGTGACAGATTTTCCCTTAGCCTCTACAACCTCTCAAGCCATGGATTCTTAGGCAGACTTACAGTATGGGCACCCTCCTATTGAATGAGCCTTAAATTGAATGAGACATCTGTTCTTTACCCCCAAATGTCTGTGCCATTATTATACTGTTGGGCATGTCTTGCTAGACTGAGTGTTATTGTAGCTCACAGTGGCTCATTCTTTCTTACTGAATGTTTCTTATTGGTTCAAGCAGTTTCATGAAAGACAGGCAGAAACTTGATCTCAGAGAAGACTGTGTTGTCTGAATGCTAGAAGATTGTCCTAGAAAATTCCAAGTGCCTTTTATTGGTTCAGTTATAACAAAGCTCATTGGGAAAGAATAAAAGACAACAAAAAAAAATGTTATCCAGACTCTCCCTATACTCCCTCCTCTGACCACATTCTTCCTTTGCAGTGAGATTGAATTAAAAACAAAAAACAAAACAACAAACAAACAAACATAAAACGTGATTCATAGTATCAGCAGAATTCCTTTCCCTGCTCTGTACCTCTATCTGCCTTGAGAATTCTTTGTCATGTTGTCTGAAAATAAGTGAATATCTGCCATTTGACTGGCTTCTGTGTTTTAAGATTTCTTAATCCACAACACTAGAAGCAGAAAACAGTATTGCCTTTGGTGAGAATAAGGATTATAATTATTAATAGTCTAAAGGCATAAGTTAGAAAACTTCAGAGAAGTGGGGGAAAGCTGATCTTCCAACGGCTAACACTTCTCATCTGTCAGACCAGAGGAAGAAAGCTGGTTTCCTATTTCCTTCAATGAGAAGATTTATCAAAGGCAGGCAGCCTTCCTTATCAGGGATCTGTACAGAAAAAGCTGACAGGAGAAGGGCATTGTAAGAAGTTGCAAGAAAACAATGGGTGCAAATTTTCTCTGATTCAGTGTGAGAAACTCTGAACAGCAAACGAATGTTGGTCATCTGGCTCAGAACTCAGAGGAGCCCAAAACCAAGGGTGGGTTCCTAAATGTCTCATCTTCAGTAGAGATGCTTCTTTAAGGGCCCATGGCATGAGACAAAACCGTCAAGAGGACATAGAGATTACACCCGATTGCTGACAGCAGATGGCTGCTAATGGCGAGTGTTCTTAACACAGCTTTATTGCTCCAAGTTGAGGCACCGATGTATCTCTGTGGGTTTTCTGTTGGTTGGTTAGTTGGTTGGTTGGTTTGTTAGTTAATAAGTCTCTTTGTAAAGTGACAGTGTGGTGTGCATTGTAATTTTTGCCTGCGATGGACAATTTATACAAAAAGTGACTTCTCATTTCTTTGGTGTGGGGGACAGCATTTGGGACCTAACCAAGGATGGGTCTGTAGTATCTTGAGCTTTAACAACTAACAAGATAGGCATCAATTCTTCCAGATCAGTGAGGACCTGCCCATATCCGCTGAGCAATTAATAGGGCTTTCAACACAAGTAAACATAGCCTGGGTCCACACACAAGGTGGGTTTCTCAGACCCTGGGTGAATAGCCCCAAGTCTATTTGTGAGAAGAAAAAGGCTTCTTAGCACTTTTATTTATCAAAAAAAAAGTGACTTTAGTCACTCAGATTAGAATCTGATTTCTCAGAGATTATCTTCTTGTTTGAATTCTAAATCCACGGTATTTTGTTGGACTCCAGCTCACTGAGACAGAAGCCTGAGGCAGATGATGATAGAAAGAGAAGCAGAGTAAGAAACAGAGAGATTCCTTTATGCTTCCCTCCTGTAAGAACACCCCCTCCCCAGTCAGAGAAAGAGATAAATAACAGCTGATGAGACACAAGTCTTCTCTTATCCTCCTTTCTCTTTACAGTACCCTGAGACTTTCCAATTTGATATTATTCCTCTCCCACCTCCAAAGGAAGGCATGTCTGCAAAGTGTGATATAGTTGAGTTGGGATAAGAATGGGGATGGGGGTGAGGATGGGAAATACAATTCCCAGTGAACCTAAAATCTATGTTTGTAACTGGGTTAGTTGGATCAAAGAAGCTGTCTGAAGGCTGGGTATCTATTCTTCTTTGGCACCAACTGTCAGAGTCTGGGGTTTCTAGGAAAGAGCAAATCTTTCAGTATCACATAGACATCTTCCCTGCCTCACTGAGACAACCCCAAAGACCTGTATCATACCGTCCCTGATGGCTCACCGTTGGAAGCCTGATATGCGTGGATACCAACAGCTAGCAGTTTTGAAGAGAAAATAACCAATGAATAAACCAAGATGAGCGACTGGCTTGTTTGCTTGGCAGCTCGCTGCTCAGAACTACTCTGTTCCCCTAGGAATGTGGTAGAATATGCTGCCCTTTTAAGTCTGCAAACAAACAGCTCAAGCTTGTAGGCTTCTATATTGTTCTGGGGCTAAGGTGCCACACACACTTTCTGATTTCCCCCACCCCCACCCCCTGCAGAGGTAAGCATCTTGGACGGTGGTTTGTTTTGTTTGTTTGTTTTGTTTGTTTGTTTGTTTGTTTTGAGACAGGGTTTCTCTGTATAGCCCTGGCTGTCCTGGAACTCACTTTGTAGACCAGGCTGGCCTCGAACTCAGAAATCCGCCTGCCTCTGCCTCCCGAGAGCTGGATGTTTATTTCTTGAAAGAAATTTTTAGAGCTAACGTCTTTGTACTTCTGAAGCACCCCATCACTTATTGAACCACCCTAGCTGGAATATCAGATCATCTGCTAGAGTGTACCACCAGCACCATTGGAAGGTTCTGTTGAAATCAGTAAATGGAGTTTTGTACCCCAGATAGACCTTAGAAATATCCTAGTGTCAAACCCTGTAGCCTTCTCATCTCACCTCTACCACTACCACAATCTGGGAAGTCTGATACTCTATGGTTTCTCACGATGGCCAGTGGGGTGGTGAGTAGGCCAAAACCATCAAACTGTTCTATGTATCAATTAGGAAGCCTGGCTGTAAGTAAGAAAATGTCTCTACTCATCTGGCTTAAACGTAAGAACTTGTGTGACTGTATATAACAAAGCAGCCCCACAAAGCCACCCAGGGACATTAGGGTGATGGTTCCCTCTTTCCACTGTGTCTCAGTTAGGGTTTCTATCACTGTGATTAAAAAGCAACTTGGGAAGGAAAGGTTTTATTTCACATTATATTTCCTGATCATGTCCATCCTGATGGGAGGTCAGAGCAAGAATTCACGGCAGGAACGGATGCAGAGGCATGGAGGAATGCTGCTTACTAGCTTGCTCCTTATGACTTGCTCAGTCTGATTTCTTATAAACCCCAGGACCAAATTCCCAGTAGTGTCATGACCCACAATGGACTAGACCATCCCTAACAAATCACTAATTAAGAAAAACAAACAAACAAACACCACAGTCTTGTCCACAAGCCAATCTGACAGCATTTTCCCAACTTGGGCAAATGACTCTAGCTTGTGTCAAGTTAACACAGAAGCTGGCAAGCCCACAGTGTAATATCAGCATACTGGCCTCATCTTGAGAGGGTGTCCCAGAGTCTCACAAGATAACCTCTACAGTCAGAGACAAACAGCAGTATCCAATCAGATAGCAGGATTGTTTGTTATCATTTACTTATTTGTGGATTTTGTTCATTGGAAACAGGGGTTCACTGTGTAACCCAAGTTTGTCTCAGGATAGTTTCACCTTGGTTCCTGAGTACGAGGTTCACTGTACTGTCCTGTCCAGCTTCTTTTGTCTCTTTTAAGAAGGAGGAGCCCTTTACTAGAACACTTTCACCAGACATCCCCCCACCACCATGATTGCCATAAGGCTCAGATTCTAAAGGATGGCTGCTATTGGCTGAGGAGAGTGGAGACTCTCCCAGGTCACCTGAAGAAATCCTGAAAGCGGGTGAGACAGGAAACAGCTGGGGTGTGGGATTCAAACATGCCCCAGCCTCAAGAGTCAAAGAATCTAGAGGCCATGGGATTGTCTAAAACTACAGTTTTTCCTTCCAAAATCATGATTATGTCTTCACAAGTTCAAGATACATATGGGTGGCGAGAAGAGCAGAGAGCCCCAAACCTTCCCTAAGGCCACTGCTTCCTCAAGCCAAAACTGTCCATTTCCCACCTATTGCACTGGCATGGCATCTTGTTTTCAGTGCTTGCTTTCCTTTCTTCAATATCTCTAGAAAAGTAATGTGGTCTCATTTTTCCTCGACGGCTGACTGGATAGAACAGCTAGGAGCCTGTGGTTATTCCAAGTCATAGAATGCTTACCTCCTCTGCCCTGTACAGACACATTGTTCTCTAGAGTCTGTGGATCCAGATAAGTGCAGATACAGACGGTCAATCGTGAGCCACAGCCTCTTCTTGGACAAAAACACACTGATCAGTATCTCAGATCCCAGCACTCATATCCCAGGGCTTATCCTCTCCCAAGCTGTGTAGAATGTTTTTCTTCAGTACAGAGGCCATAAAGAGTTTCTCGAATCTGTTTCACTAAACACTAATTGTATTTTCCAGTGAACATCACAGTTTTAGAGGACATTTATAAAAATAGCAAATCAGGGTGTCTGCTGTTGGGCAAACCTGTGTTCTCATCATCGTGAATAATTTACAGCTTGCTGCATTTCCTAGGCCTTCTTGCTCCACGGCCTGCAAACTGCTAACAACTTACTGCAGGGGGACTGTCTTTCTGAACAAGCCAGCCGAGAAAGAGAAATTAAGATCCTTTAAATGCAGAGTTAGAAAGTGATGTAAAAACACAACAGCATGCTTAGAGGCACAGCTCATTCACAAGGGGAAGAACACCCAAGGTGCCAGAAACAAACATACAATCAAAACAAGAGGCAAAACCCCACAGTGCCAAAACAAACAACAAGAAGAGTTGGACGCATATGAAGCCATGTCACCGGAGCCAGAGGGACTGGCACAGTGTGCAGAGGGGAAGGACACAGTCTGTGAAACACTGCACTGGGCACAAAGTGCATAGGGAAAGACTGGGTCTGTGGAACACTTCACTGGGCCTGGGGAACAGGGTCCCTAAAAAGCTGGCTCATCTGAAAATGATGGTGTCTCCCTGGAAGGGTGGATTTGAAAACGTCACTTGGTCAGCAGCATGCTATAGAAGTTATCTGTTTCCACTTGCAGTTTGAGTGACAATATAATTCTTCCTGCAGGAAAACAAACTGGAGAGCAGGCTCATGCATGTGGACTGGAAGTCAGTCCGATCTTGAGAATCTGCCTGGTTTTAGTCAGAAAGAAACTGCAGCTCATTCTTTACCTGATGGTGTCTGGGAGTCTCAGTGAGCACTGAGTCCCACATGAGGGGCTCCCCACCCTAAGAAAGCTCCATGATTTGGGCTGGGTGTAGGGGGTGTCCCTTTATACTCCACAGAGGCTAATTCAGACCAGCTCAGTCTCACAGTCCGAGCTATAGGGGAAAGGATGAGTGGCCAGGAGATGAGTCCACAAGGAAAGCAATAGGCTGAGGGACACACACCACCATGGTGGGAGCCAGCAGAGAAAACTAAGACTGTGTATGTGTGCATGTGTGTATGTGTATATATGCCGAGGAAAGCTAAGAATTCAATAACAGTGTGAAGAAATTTGAAAGGTGTACCAATATGACTATTTGTTCGCTACATTCTCTTGTAACTTTTTATTTGTAAACGTTCATGTAAATTTATTTACTTACTTAGACAGAAGCACAGACACATGCCTGCCGTAGCGTTCATGTGAAGGTTGGAGGCCATCTTTCTGCAGTCGACTTTTCCTTCTTGACCAGGTCATCATGTTTGGCAGCAGATACCTTTAGCCACCAAGCCATCTCTTGCAACCTCTCTTGTAAATGTTGACTCTGTATTGAGGTTACTGATTAACAATTGCTATACTTAAGCCTGGTAAATATCCCCTTTTATTGTTAATTTAACAATATTTATTCTTTAAAATCTACTTTTGCATAGCAGTTTCAATCAGTTGAATTTTTCCTTAAAAACAAAATTAGTATGTAAACTTGGGCAATCTACGCCTTGAAAGGGATACATGAAAACGTTGACTTTGTTTTTGAGGCATCCCAATCTGTCCTTAACTTGAGATCCCCTGTCCTTGCCTTTTGATCGTATGAGATACCACCATACCAAACACATTAGAGACTACTGGATCTGGTAGATCCCTACCACATGATGTCCCTTGCGGAGAGCCTCCCATTGGAGGAATATGTAGATTCAGAGCACTACAGTTGGCTTCTTGCTTAGTGAGTTCATTCTCTGTAGTGGGAGATACCAGAGATATGCACTCGCATGTGTCAGGGTTCTCTGGAGGAACAGAAGTGATAGAATGAACACATTTTAAAGTGGGATTTATTAGGTTGGCTTCCTCCATATGGTTCTGGTACTCCAACAATGGCCATCTTCACACCGGATAGGCCAGTGTCCAGAAGCTTCTTAGTGCATGAGACTATATTTCTCAGCAACCTGGTGCTGAAGGCCTGGAAGATTCTGGAGAGCCACTGGTCTTTGATCCATTTTTGAAACCTAAAGAAGCTGGCTTCTCTGCCAGGAGAAGAATGCAACAGTCATGCTGGCAGCAGCATGGCAGCAGCATGGCAGCTGAACACGTGAGCGAACAAGGTAGATGAACTCACCATCTAGATGTGATGGTGTACTGGCTGCTTTTGCCAACTTGACACAAACCTATACCTACTTAGGAAGAGGATATGTTAATTGAGAAAATGCCCCCTTAGGATTAGTCTGTAGGCAAGTCTGTGGGTACTGTCTTGATTAGTGAAGGACTTGCATCCTATGGGTGGGGCACCATCCCTGTGTAGCAGGCTGAGCAAGCCACAGGGAGCAACCCAGTGAACAGCATGTGTCCATGGCTTCTGCATAAGTTTCTGTCTCCAAGTTACTGTCCAGCTTGAGTGCCTGCCTTGACTTCCCTCAGTGACAGAGGTGTAGGCTGGAATAAACCCCTTCCTCCCCAAGTTGACTGTGGACTTGGTAGTTTTATCCAGCAGTAGAAATTCTAAGACTGAGGCAATGAGTTTTTTTAAAAAAACAAAACAAAACAAAACCTTCTCCTTTGGACTTCCTTTATTTTTCTGCCATCACCAACATTTGTACTTCACATCATCCCGTCAATAAAATCTCTCACAGGTGTGATCATCAGCTTACCAGAGCCAGTCAGGTTGACAGCCAGGATTAACCAGTCAGGTTAACCTATACAGGATTGATGTTAGACATAGATAATATTGAGTCAATGTTATCTTTAAATAATTTCCTTAGTTTCAACTTTTTATTACCATGTAGCATATATCATCTGTAAGGAGTAGGTTGATTTGTGACCTGGAGTCTTCAACTTTTTAACTAATGAATTTACTTTATTTAGAAGTATCATGATTGCGAATAGATTTGACTTTGTCTCATCTTTGACAATTTTCTTTCTCTTATTCCACATTTCTCTGTGTCACCTTTTCCTTCTTAGTATTATTGTAAGGATGATTTGCAGATTCTGTTCAATAAAGGCATTAACAGAATACTAAACATAATACTGTGTGAGAATTCACTAGACTTTTTCATGGGACTTAAAAATGTATTTTAACATTAGCAATAATATATGGACTAGCAAAAAGTAATAGCTTGGCCACGTGTGGTGGTACATGCCTTTAATCCCAGCATTCAGGAGGCAGAGGCAGGCAGATTTCTGAGTTCGAGGCCATCCTGATCTACAAAGTGAGTTCCAGGACAGCCAGAGCTATACAGAGAAACCCTGTCTCAAAAAACAAAAAAAAAAAAACAACAAAACAAAACAAAAACAAAAACAAAAACAAACAAACAAAAAAGTAATTCAAGAATGACTATAAAGCTTCAAAATAATGTGGCATCGACACTGTGGTAGACAAAGACAGAGCCAAGACAGAAAGAAAGCTCTCTCTCTAAGCCCTCCCTTGTCTCCCCACTCACAACACAAATATATGGATATTAATGTATAACAAAAGTGACATTTCAAGAAGAAGGGAAAATTGTGTATTTGTTATACAATGCTAGGACAATTGGGTACCTAAATAGATAATTAATTTTAAGAGGTAAAATTAGATTTTTATTAATTCCATGAAAATATACACATGCAGATTTCCAAATGAACAAAGATTTAATATGAAAACTCCCCAAACTAAGCACTTCAGAAAAACAAAACAAAAAATAATAACACTGTCACTGGAAAGAATTGTGTGGCACACAGTGAGGGGAGCATGTCTATTGTGAGCACAGGTGTGGGCACAGATGCTCATGATATGTCTGTGCGTGTGGGAGCCAATGGCAACCTCGGAGACAGTTCAGGAACAACTCACCCCTGCTGTGCTTCAGGAGCAGCCTCTTGAGAGGACCCCAGACTCATCAACTCTGTCCACCTCTACCTGGCCAGCACTACTCCTTGAACTCTGGGGATCAAACTAAAGCTCTCATTCTTCCATACCAAGCACCTCACCAAGTTATCTCTTCAGCCCATCGGAAGTCATTTTAAGAGCTGGATGTATGTGTCACAAAGGACAACACTGACAAATTTGTATTAAAAAAACTAAAGCCAATATATTTAATTGTTTATTGTTTAATCTGGACAGAGCCTGGCTATGTAAACTAAGATGACTTCATAATCATTATCCCCCTGCCTCCAGAATTTGGGAATTATAGATATATTCTGACTTATCCAAAAAAGTTTTATTTCTTTAAAAAAAAAAAAAAAAAAAAAAGGAATACAGAAGCCAAGCATGGTGGTACACACTTGGAATCTCAGCACTTAGAAGAGGCTCAGACTCAGTGAGATCCTATCTCAAGAAAAAAATAATGAAGACATGGGAGCCAGTGAGATAGCTCAGCAGGTAAAATGCTTGCTGCATAAGCTGGGCAACCTCAGCTTGGTTTCCCCATTCCACATAAAGGTGGAAGAAGAGAAAAGTCTCCATGAAGTTATCTTCTGACCTCCACATGCACCATGGTAAGCACATATCACACCTCTAGTCCACACATGCCATGTACACACATACACATTATACAACATAATAATGTTTGAGGCTCATGAATAAGGCCAGAAGAAGATATTTGCTATCTCTTTTAACAGAGATACAATAATCTATAAGAAATACTACAAATTAATACAAAAATACTATAACTCAACAGAAAGCTGTATTCAGTAACTATGGAAGTCTGCAGAGGAAAGGGGCAATCAATAAGCAATCAATGGGACTAGATTCAACCTCACTAGTGTCTAGAAAGAGAGATTAAAGCAGTGACAAGTACCATATAGGCAAAAGAAAGAAAGAAAGAAAGAAAGAAAGAAAGAAAGAAAGAAAGAAAGAAAGAAAGAAAGAAAGAAAGAAAGAAAGAA
>NC_034592.1:108111659-108119944 GCF_900095145.1 Mus pahari
GAAGGAAGGAAGGAAGGAAGGAAGGAGGAAGGAAGGAAGGAAGGAAGGAAGGAAGGAAGGAAGGAAGGAAGGAAGGAAGGAGACAGAAAGACAGACAGACAGAAACAATGAGTTTGGATAAATGAGAGGAAGAAAGATGCTTTCTGTGCTAAGGGAAATGTGTTTGTGGAGAAAGATGGTGGAGTGCTGGAGGAAAATGTACACTTTGTAGAGAAGTCCACTGTGTGGTCATCTCTATGGGAAGAAGACACCCAGAATACATAGACACATGATGACATCACTGAGAACCAAAGACAAAGAAAGCAAATACCAAGAGAAAAGAGAAACATATTAGACTTGTTAGAACAACAAAGCTCTTTATGGCAATGACATGTTACAATAAACTGGACTATCTACATTAAAAAACAAACAAATAAACAAAAAACAGCATTTGATCATTAGTGTAACCCCAAAGAAACAACAACATGGATGCAAATGTTGATAGTGACATCATTCATAAGAGCCAAAAGGTGGAAATAAGCTGCATATCATCAGCTGGCAAACAGATGAACAGATTGTGGCAAAAGCACTAGATACTGCAGTGTTACAACATAAAGACCAAAACCGTGCTCAGAGAAAGAATACAACACACACACACACACACACACACACACACACACACACACAAAACTTTCATCATTTTGTGAATATGAGATTTCCAGAGGCATACTTAGGAACAGAAAATAGATTATCGGTAGTTTTGGACCAGGACTGGATAATAAAGGACTATGGAGGGGGGCTGGATAAAAGGCACAAATTTTCCTTCTAAGATAATTATGAATCTGTAGAATTAAGAGTGCAATGGTTTTAATTATGTATGGATATAATAAAAGCCACAAAATGGCTCCTAAGTAGCTGGATTATACATGATGTGGGTAGGATGCCAGGATGTTCCTCAAGACACACATGTGCTATGGTCATGACCATGTGCATCAAGTGCATTTAGACAAAGCCCGTGGTGGATGAATGGGGAGAGGTGTTTGAGTAGAACTTTAACACAATACTGATTTTACAAAGTTACGTCAGGGAGAGGGAGAGTGTGCTTTACTGTCAGACAGCAACGGCAGGACGAGAGCTGGCTCTTTGAGTCTATCCTGGTCTACCTACAAAGCTCTTGGTCAGCCTGGGCTACACAGTATGATTCTGTCTCAAAATCCAAAATTCAAAAAGAATCAAAGAGAGAAAGGCATATCTGAGAGTCTCTCACGAAAGCTGTTTACTGTAAATTTGAGTAGATATCACATTATTATTGGCTGAATTTGAAATCTTTCATATTAAAATTTCTAAACACTAAAAAAGAAAACAGAAAAAAAAAAAAAAAAAAAAGAATAGAAAAAGGCTTCCGAGATAGAATATTTTCCTCTCTTGCTCTAACCCTATAGGTAATAAATCCTTCCCCTTTTCTTCCTTGACTATGTTTCACAATTAGAGAGGAGACCTCTGGAGACAAGTGCTGGTACCCAGGAAGTGAGCTTTGAATAAATCAGCTCCCTCCCCTGACCTCCCCCCCCCGCCCCCGCCCCCCCCCGCACACCCCAATAAATGTCATAGAATTCCAGTAACAGGAAACTACAAATGATGACTCTTGTCTGTTCGGAACAGATTTCTGTCATCCTTTCAAGAATAATATAAATTACACCATTCTCCTCCTCATAATAACAAGGCGGCACAGTTTAGCTTCAGCTTCAAATGGACCACACTGGCTTGTTTTCCCAGGTGTATGTTAATAGACATGGTGATAGCTGAAGCAAAAGCAGGCAGTTTGGGAGGTGTCACAGTGAATGTGGCACGGAGCCTCTTTACATTTCCTCTGTAAAGTCAACAACTTGTTGGTTGTAAAAAGTGTAAATATTTTGTAGTCCAGGTAAATCCATGTTTGAGATTCAAAAAGACGCATAAAAATCAGTGTACTGCTTCTGGAGAAGGGCTGCTTTTACTGTAGACTCTAAAAGCAATTCAGCTCCTGCAGCCCTTCGAAAATGACATATTAAACTGCTTCCTGCAGTGTGTTCTGAGGAGATCACGAATTCCACTAAGTAAATTTTATAAATCTGTGCTGTATAATGAAGGAAAACTAATGGTGAAATGCACAGCATTCTGGGACAGTTTTATCAAAAAAAAAAAAAAAAAAAAAAAAAAGGTGAGTCCATGGGTAGACCTTATTTAGCAATCCCTGCAGTGTCTGAAGTCACTGATATAAGAAACTAGCAAAATCCACCAGGCTTATTGGCTTAGTTGACCATCACACCCAAGAGGAAAGACTTTTTTTTTTAATGGAGAAAAGTCATTTGTGGCTTAGATATGAGGCTGACTGCTAATAGATGAAACCAATTACCCAAGAAATTAAAATGAATAGATGGCTAGTCACCGCCGCGTGGGTTACTGTAATAGCCTGTTAGCTACTGGGTCTCCTGTACTAACAATGGTACCCCCCAAGGATGGATCCCAAGTACTAAAGGAAATTGATAACTCATAATTTCTCTTTCTAGAAAGTACCCCTAGAGGAACCTCTGGGGCTCTGTATCCCACCAAGATGCTAGTTGATAATGGACCTTAGCATTCCCCATACATGTCCCTTCCCTTGAGTCAAACAGTATGAAGCCTATTTTCCTTTTCTGGACCACTTTCAAAAGAACTTCTCAACCATTTGTTTGACCATAAAATCAATATGATGTGCTCTTCCAACAGCCTAAAACGTTTGATCAAGAATATTGAAGCTAATGTTTAAGTCACATAAACATTCCCTGGTCAAGTAATTAAAGAGCAATCTCGAGAGCCTAAATAATTAGTTTCAGATGCACACAACTTTTACTTGCAATGTATGAAAATATTGAATTCACTCAAGCTTTCATAATTGACATCGAATTCATATGTCAACAAAGAGGCTGAGAGGAAGGGGGTTTTTCTTCTTTCTTCCTTCTTTCCTTTCTTTTATTCACTTTATATCCCACTCACTGCTTTCCTCTGGCCACCCCCCCCACAGTTCTTCCCCCCTCCCCTATCCCCTTCACCTCTAAGAGGGTGGTCCCCCTCTGGGTTTCTCCCAAATGGTGCATCAAGTCTCTGCAGGGCTAGGTGCATCCTCTCCCACTGAGGCCTGACAAGGCAGCCCAGATAAAAGAACATATCCCACAGACAGGCAACAGCTTTGGGGACAGCTCCTGCTCCAGTTGTTCAGGACCCATATGGAAACCAAGCTGTACATCTGCTACATACATGTCGAGTGACCTAGGTCCAGTCTTTTTATGTTCTTTGGTGGGTGGTTCAGACTCTGAGAGCCCCAAGGGATCAGGTTAGCTAATTCTTAGTCTTCTATGGAGTTCCTATCCATTTAAGTGCTTCCCCCAATTCTTCCATAGGAGTTCCCAAGCTCCATTCATTGTTTGGCTATGGATCTCTGCATCCATTTGAGTCAGGTGCTGCGAAAAGCCTCTCAGAGGCTAGACTCCTGTCTGTCAGTATAACAGAGTATCAATAATATCAGGAGTTGTGCTTGCCCATGGGATGGGTCTCAAGTTGGGCCAGTTATTGGTTCACTGTTCCCTCAGTCTCTGCTACATCCCCATCCCTACACCCTTGGTAGACAGAAAAAAAATAGGGTTGAAAGTTTTGTGGATGGGTTAGTGTCCTTATTGCTCTAGTGGGGTTCCTACATGGATACAGGAGGTGGCTTCTTCAGGTTCCATATCCCCACAGCTGAGAACCACAGCTAATGTCACCCCCGTTGATCCTTGAGCACTCCCCTTATCCCAAGTCTCTGTCACGTCCTGGAGATGCCCCCCCCACTTCCCCACCCAAGTCAGCTGCAGATTTCTATTCATTCTCATGACCATCTGCCAGGAATCTGGCCCTCCTTCCTGTCCCTCCCCACACCTGATCCTGAGCTCTCATTCCCTCTCTCCACTCACTCTCCTACCCAGTGCCCTCCCTCCATCTGCCTCCTATGACTATTTTATTTTCCCTTCTAAGTGAGATTCCAAGATTCTTGCTTGTACCTTCCTTTTTCTTTAGCTTCTTTTGGTCTTTGGAATGTAACAGGGGTATCCTGTATTTTAAGACTACTGTCCACTTATAAGTGAGTACCTACCATGCATGTACTTTTGGGACTGGGTTACCTCAATTGTGATGATATTCTTAAGATCCATCCATTTACCTGCAAAATTCGTGGTGTCTTCGCTTTTCATAGCTGAATAGTATTCCATTGTGTAGCTATATCATATTTTCTTTACCCAATTCTTTAATTGAGGGACATCTAGGATATTTCCAGTTTCTGGCTATTACAAAAAAAAAAAAAAAAAAAAAAAAAAAAAAGCCTGTGACCATAGGGTATTGTGGGGTATCTTTTGAGCATATACTCAAAAGTGGTATCTGGTACAACTGGGTTTTGAGTTAGAACTATCCCCAGTTTTCTGAGAAAACACAAAATTGATTTCCAAAGTGGTCATACAAGTTTGCACTTCTACCNATAGCTGAATAGTATTCCATTGTGTAGCTATATCATATTTTCTTTACCCAATTCTTTAATTGAGGGACATCTAGGATATTTCCAGTTTCTGGCTAAAAAAAAAAAAAAAAAAAAAAAAAAAAAAAAAGCAGCTTTGAGCAAGTGTCTTTGTGGGATGGTGGAGCATCTTTCAGTATATGCCCAGGAGTGGTACAACTGGGTTTTGAGTTAGAACTATCCCCAGTTTTCTGAGAAAACACAAAATTGATTTCCAAAGTGGTCATACAAGTTTGCACTTCTACCAGCAATGGAGGAGTGTTCCCAGGAAAGGAACTTCTCAATGCCTGCAGGAAAGCTCTGTAAAATCACTGCATGGCTACCTGAGAAATGGAAGTCACTACCGTTTACAAATAATTACTAACTATGCAAAATTATTTAGGATCCCAGTATTATATTTTGATCTTTTCTCAGCTGTTTTCAAATCATCAGGTCACAAGACATATTGCTAAAGCTCAGAGGTTAGGAGATAAGGAATGAGAAAGAGGGAGAGTCTTCCAATTCAGAGGATGAGGGAAAGAAGATGAGAGAGTGGAGACAGGGACTCTGACTCCCAGAAGGTAGGGTACAAGGAAGGAGAAAGAGGGAAGGGTCTCCCACTGTGAGGGAAAGGATGGGTAATGGGAAAGAGAAGGGCTCTAACGCAGAGGGTGGAAGGACAGGAAAGAACGGAGATGGGCTTTGTGACAAAACGTGAGATGATAATGTCCTCAAGACACAGCAAATGTTAGCCTCTATCTGGGGTCCCTCATGTAGATTAGCATCTTAAGGACTCTCAGGAGTCCTGCAACAAAGAAAGAAACCCCAATCTCTCATTAACCACGTTTGCTTGATCAACATATAGTATTTTCATCCAATATTTATTCTACACAGCACACACTTGGAAAAGACCAAGAGACTGACCTATGAGCTCATGGATGGGAACCGAAAAGGTTTAACTGCTTACCCAAGATTACAGGAGCCTCAAGTCGGATGGCAGGAATCCTAGCTCCCAGCAATGGTGTTCCTGGGAATGATCCAATAAGTGAGATGTTTAAGTGATCCTAAAATTATGCACATTTTACACAGTAAAACCAATAACTTTAGTCATAAAATTAATATGAAATCCAATTTAAGTCTCCATAGCTTCATAATGGCTGTTCTAACTGTGTAGAAGCCTATGCACTGAGATGAATAGGTTTTGAGTCTGATTAACTTGGGTGCATACTGTTTTATTTATAAGGTTTTTAAAATAAAGTTTTAATTTAAAAGGAAGAAAAATAAATCTAAGCAAAAGAAACCATGGAATGCTTAAGCCGTGTCCTCTCTGGTTTCAGAAGCTCTTAATAATTGGTGAGCCCTAGTCCATATGTAGACACAACATGTCACTGTGACTGGAGCAAGGGTCGTCTTCGCCCTACTCCTCTTCTACTGGAAATCTACACTGCACCTCCCAGCCTCACCCCCCCCCCCCGCCTTTTTGTACACTAGAGAGAAAGCTCAAATGTCAGAAACAGTGATTGGCGGGCAGAAGCCTTGATTAGCCAGACCCTGCCTGGCACGGTCTCTCTTCTTTCCTTCATTCTTCTAATTATACATCAGCTCTCACTGTGGGACCCTCAGGAAAATCCCTGTCTGTGTCTGAGCCCCTCTGACTTCACCGTGGAACCATTTTCCCCTCCCGTCAGAAGCAGATGGAATTAACAGGCTGTGACAATTGTCTGTTGTTCTAAGTGAGTTACACCATGATCTCTAAGCCTCTTTCCCAGAAGATAGATGACAAAATGCAAGGCGGAATGAGAATGTGTAATGTCTGCGCGCTTTGCTTATTAAAAGTTTCTCTGTTTAGAAACCATGCCACTGTGATTCTGTGTTCTGTTATGGAATAGAAGAAAGCTGTTTCTCAGTGTCTCTGAAGACACTAGAGAATCGTGACAGAGTCACAGAGGCCTGGTGGGCTTCTCCCTGGAGAAAGCACAACAGAGGAGTCAGAATATCTTCCTCCTTGGAAAAGGAATTCTTCAACCTAGGGATGCTTGCTCTGGGGCCTGGCACCATGATGCTCTTTCTACTAAGGAGAGAACTGAGAAGCAGAGACTGAAGTCATTAAATAATCCACCCGTCCCCAGGAGCATATGGCATGCAATGCTGTCACCCACATCCTTGGTACATAAGCAGGTTTGCGGGCTGCTCTCGATGTGCTGAGTCAGAATCCATGTTTCAACAAGACCTCAGGTGACGCGTGCGTGCTTTCAAGTCTGAGAAGCAGTGTCTACCCGATTAAAATCTAACCCAGAGGAAAGGGTTTGGGGAGTCTCGGTGGGCAAGACAAAGCACCAGAACAAAGACAACCTCGAAGGTCGTTGTGTGGTGGGCAGGAGACAGAGACTCAGGCGAGCCAGGTAGCATGATGCTTCCTTCCGCCACTTCACAGCTGGCTCCTCCTTTGATGTGTTCTGAGAGTGGTTCACGGGTTCTGAGCGTGCCAAGCGCACCATCCATCCAGCAGACTTGACATCTTACCTTCAATCATTCTTGATTTCTGGTGTGAAGCTGCCTTTCCACTCTACCATGAAGCGGCCCGACTTTCAAATAGGCGCCAGTTAATTAAGCTTGTGGAACTTAATTGAATTGAAAGAGCAGATGAGATCTGCTGATTATGCAAGAGAAGAATGAGGCTCAGAGCACGCGCGTCTTCCCCTTGTTCTTCCCAGTTCAGTGGGTGTGGGACCTTTGGCTTTACAAGCTTTATTTCTCCTAGAGAAGTTAAGATGAGACAAATTTGGGTCCTTGAACTGCTCAGAGTTTTAAAAAGCAGTAATGACTACAGAGAGGTCCTGTAGGGACTGCTGCCCTAGGATTGACGGTAGTGGAAAACAGGACCTTGACGGAGATCAGGATCTTAGCCTCCTCCCCAGACTTAGGAGTTCTGAGCATGTGTGTGGATGTTAAAATTCGAAAACATCACTCAGCATTGCCCACCCTTCTCTGGTGACCTCTTAGCCTCTCATCTCACACAGCTGCTCCCTCTACCTCTGGTCCCTAGGCACACAAAATGATCCAGTAAATTTGAATATGTATTCTTACAACTATTACCCAGGCCAAACTTTCCAACGTGCCACAGGAGAGAGTACGATTCTGAGCAAATGCCAAATGCAGTTTTTGGCAGCAGTAGAAGAAATCCTGGATTATCCACTCTAGCAGTGCTCTGAGGCAGGGAATGAAACCTACTCTTGGGTTTATTTACTTAATTATGAAATATTTTATGCTGTGACTAGTCCAATAGGTCTGATTTCAAGTTTTAAAACTAAGTAGGAAAGATCCCCTTACTATCTAATTTGCAGCCATAGGAATCGCCATACTCCATATACAGTCTCACTCTAGTGGTACTGAAGGGATCTTTGTGGCACCGATATATAGACAAGTATTTGGCATATAATCTGACTAGGCAGTTTCACTCCTGGAATAGACCCAAGAAAAAGGCAAGTATACAATGTGTGATGGTTTTGATGAGAAATGTGCCCCAGAGGCTCATGCACTTGGTCCCCAGTTGGTGGTTCTATTCAGGAAGATTATGGAACCATTAGGAGTTAAAGCTCTGCTGGAGCACAGGGCTACAGGTAGATCAGAGGGCAGTCTTTGAGGCTATATAGCCTTGCCCCAGTCCTGTGAACTCTCTCTCTTCTCCTCTCCTCTCCTCTCCTCTCCTCTCCTCCTCCTCCTCCTCCTTCTCCTCCTCCTCCTCTTCTTCTTCTTCTTCTTCTTC
>NC_034592.1:108119974-108128698 GCF_900095145.1 Mus pahari
TCTCTCTCTCTCTCTCTCTCTCTCTCTCTCTCTCTCTCTCTCTCTCTCTCCCCCCCCACTCCACTCCTACCCTTCATTGTCAGTCAGCTTTCTGTTCCTGCTACGACGTCTGCCTACTTTGCTGGCTAGTTTTTTCGTTTTGCTTTGTTTGGGATTTTTTGTTTGCTTGTTTGTTTGTTTGTTTGTTTGTTGTCAACTTGACAGAAGCTAGAGTCATCTAGGAAGAAGGAACCTCACCTGGGAAAGTGCCTCCATCAGATTGGCCTTTAGGCATGTCTATAGGTATTTTCCTAATTGATGATTGATGTGTGTCTAGACCTCTGTGAGTGGTGCCACCCTTTGGCAAGTGGTCCTGGGATGGTATAGGAAAGCAAGCTGAACAAGCCATGAGGGGCTGAGCAAGCCACAGTGAGCAAGTTAGTGAACCATGTTCCTCTGTGGTCCTTGCATCAGTTTCTACCTCGAGTTCCTGACTTGACTGCTCTCCATGATAAAATAAACCCCTTTTCCCCAAGTTGTTTTTGGTGAGTGTTTTATTACAGAAGATCAAACCACGATGCTCGCTATTATGGACTCTATTCACCTAGAATGGTAAGTCAAAATGAACACTTTCTTTCTAAAGTTGTTTGGGGTTATGGTGTTTTATTACAGCAAGAGAAAAGTAACCAATACACTGTTAACCAGGTTTTATCACTTTGGGAAATATCTGAGAGAAATTGTTTAAAAGAAGAAAAAGTCCTTACTTTGGTTCATGGTCTCAAAGAGTTCAGCCAAGGTGGGCTTGGCCTATTACTTTGGGTCAGGAGGCAGGAGATCTTGGTAGTGGGATCATGTGGGAGAAAGTTCTCACCTCCCAGAAGCAGCACGGAGGATGAGTCTATGGGATGGTATAGCTCTAAGCTATGTCTTCAGTAACCTTCAGCTAGGCCTCCCTTGTGCTTTCTATGAACTCATCAAAGGTAGGCCATTAACGAAATCCAAGCCCTCAGAATCCAGGCACTTTCCCCAAGACCCCAGCTCTCAACATTACCACACTGGGAAACAAGCCTTCAATATGTGAGCATTTTGTAGGAGACCTAGTATCTAAACCATAGCATACATGGTCACATGGAACATTTCACATGCATCTTCATTACTCTTAGTAGCCCATATTGAAAATAACTTAAAATGAATAGATCAATAAAATGTGATACGTCTTAGCCCACTTTGTGTCGCTCTAACAGGATGTATGAGACGGTGGAATTTAAAATTAAAAGAAATGATTCAGAAAATGGGAAGTTCAGGGACAGATGTCACCATAAGTGGTATCCTCAGGCCCCATCATCTTGTTTCAGAGGCAAAGAAGCAAGAGAATGGAAAGGGGCTGGGCATATCCTTTCACTAGACACTCATTCCCTTCACAAGCCTACTTCATGATAGTGACATAAATCTGTTGACAAGGACTGAGTACACATGGCCTAATTTCCTCTCAAGGTTTCATCTCCCAGTACTGTAGATCAGGACTTAGGTTTCTAGCACATGATTTTGGGGGAGAAGCATTCAATTGGCAGCATAGTACATCCACAGAATGGAATGTTATTCGTCCGTGATAAGGAATGATGTGTTGACACATGCTATGACAAGGGTGAGCCTTGGAGCTTCATAAATCATATGCTAAAGGACAAAAAGTAATAGTGATTGCAGTGGTGGGTGCTTGGATGCAGTTGGGAGGAGCTTGGAGAAGGACTGCATGTGTGCATGGGCATTCTGTCAGAATCTTGAAAGTGTTCTAAGTGGACTCTGGTGATGGCTGCACTATATGGCACAGCTCCACAGACACACTGAAAAGACACTCAGTGGCATAGTTTAAAGAGGTAATTTTGTGGTATGTGAATTATGTCCTAATCAATGTGCTTTTAAAAGTGGCTGACAATGAAATGGAGCAGTGTAAGCATGAGATGAGAGTCTGCTGGAGGGATGTGCACAGCTCCTGTCTGCAACAAGCAGTCTAGTGAAGGGGAGGCTGTCTTGTGACCCTCACTTTCTATCACTCAGCACAGACCCTGAATGTAGAGATGCTTCACGACAGCCAAGTCCCAGAAGTGGGTACCACCTCTTCCTTGACTGGGGAAAGGATTTCCAACCTGAGCCTTGCTTTTTTTGTTACTGCTTCCCAAGATGAGTCTCTCAGTTGCTCCATTGTTCATTAAGTCACTTAGCTAAAATACATCACTCAACTGGCAACAATTATAAACCATCTTTACCTGCAGGGGTGGTTCAATCTATGAAAATCCATCAACATAATCCCCCACATAAAAAAAATTGAAAGGAAAAAAAAAACATGATAATCTGATTAGATGCTGAAAAAGTCTTTGATAAAAGCCAGTATCTCTTCATGTTAAAAGTCTTGGAATGATCATGAATACAAGGCACATACCTAAACACAATAAAGGCAATAGACAGCAAGCCAGTAGCCACCATCAAATTAAATGGAACGAAATTAAAAGCAATTCCACTAAAATCAGGGACAAGACAAGGCTGTCCACTCTTTTTCTATCTCTTCAATATACTACTTGAAGTCCTAGCTAAAGCATTAGATAACTAATGGAGATCAAAGGGATTAAAAATTGGAAAAGAAGAAATCAGAGTATCATTATTTGTAGATGATAAAATAGTATATATAAGTGACACAAAAATTCTACAAGAGAACTCCTACAGGTAATAATAAATACATTCAGCAAAGTAGCTAGATATGAAATTAACTAAAAAAATCAATAGCCCTCCTTTATACAATGGATAAATAAGGTGAGGAAAAAGTTAGAGAGATAACACCCTTTACAATAGCCACAAATAATATAAAATATATTAGTGTAACTCTAACCAAGCAAGTGTAAGACCTGGGTATCAAGAACTTCAAGTCTCTGAAGAAAGAAATTGAAGAAGATATCTTAAGATAGAAAGACCTCCCATATTTATGGATTAACAATAAAAATGGCCACCTTTCCAAAAGCAATCTGCAGAGTCAATGCAATTCCCATCAAAGTTCAAAACAAGAAGAATTCTCAGCTTCATATAGAAAAACAAAAACCCAGGATAGTTAAAATAATCCTGTCCAATAAAAAGAACTTCCGGAGGTATCACTATCTCTGACTTCAAGCTGTAAAAACAGACGACAGGCTGGTCCATGGAGACAGGCTGGTCCATGGAGACAGGCTGGTCCATGGAGACAGGCTGGTCCATGGAGACAGGCTGGTCCATGGNGACAGGCTGGTCCATGGAGACAGGCTGGTCCATGGAGACAGGCTGGTCCATGGAGACAGGCTGGTCCATGGAGACAGGCTGGTCCATGGGGTCAGGTCAAAGGCCCAGAACTAACCCCACCCACCTACGGACACTAAATAACCCCACCCACCTACGGACACTAAATAACCCCACACACGTACGGACACTAAATAACCCCACACACCTACGGACACTTGAGTTTTGACAAAGAAACCAAAACTGTACAATGGGAAAGGGAGCTAATCTTGAACAAATGGTGCTAATCTAGCTGGATTTCTGCATGTAGAATGCAAGTAGATGCATTATTCATCACCCTGCATAAAACGCAAGTCCAAGTTGATCCAAGACCTCAACATAAGACTGCATACACTAAATCTAATAGAACAGAAAATGGGGGTATAGCCTTGAACTCATTGGTATAGGAGACAACTTCCTGAAGAGAACACCAATAACTCAGGTTCTAAGATCAGCAATTAATAAATAGGACCTCATGAAACTGAAAATCTGTAAGGCAAAGGACACAGTCAATAGTACAAAATGGCAGCTTACAGATCTTTACCAACCCTACCTATGACAGGGGGCTAATATCCAAAATGTATAAAGAACTCAAGAAATGAGACACCAACAACTCAAATAACCCAATTTAACTAATAGGGTGAAGAGCTAAACAGAGAATTCTGAACAGAGGAATCACTAATGGCAGAGAAACACTTAAAGAAATGTACAGTATCTTTAGTCATCACTGAAATGCAAGTCAAAATGACTGTGAGACTCCACCTTACACCCATCAAAATGACTGTGAGACTCCGCCTTACACCCATCAGAACAGCTAAGATCAAGAGACAGAGCATGCTGGCAAGGGTGTGGAGCAAGGGGAACATTTCTCCATTGTTGATAGAAGTAAAAACTTGTATAGCTACTCTGGAAATCAATTTGGCAACTTCTCAGAAAATTGGGAATAGTTCTACCTCAAGATGTAGCAGATGTACACCTTGGTCTTCATGTGGGTGCCCCAATAACTGGAGTGTGGGGCTATCCCTGAATCTGTTTCTGGCCTGTGGATCCTGTTCCCTAACTGGGCCACCTTGTCTGGCCTCAGTGGGAGAGTATCCATCTAGTCCTGCAGTGACTTGATGTGAGAGGGTGGGGTACTCAGGGGAGTCCTCCACTTCTCAGAGAAGGGGGGGCGGAAGAATGGAGGGAGGAGCTAAAGGATGGGGAGAGCAGGAAGAGGGGAGGGGTGTAATCTGGATGT
The DNA here is from genome assembly GCF_900095145.1 of Mus pahari. Taxonomy (NCBI): domain Eukaryota; kingdom Metazoa; phylum Chordata; class Mammalia; order Rodentia; family Muridae; genus Mus; species Mus pahari. Next base: position 108,124,491 of record NC_034592.1, read on the forward strand.
AAAGTAAATATATAAATTAGTTAATGAAATTAAAAATTCTTACCATAATGTGTTCTTTCTCCTCTGCTCTGACTCCTAAAGAAGTTGCTCCACATATAAACTAATCCTGCATGGTGAGCTTAAGCCAACAAGGGACTGAGGGAGGAGAGGAGATAGCAAACAGAGGTCTTAGGTTCTCTGTGGGTCCCAGAGCAAACTGAACATGACCCCTCCCTTGTTCATAAATTATTAAATGCAAACTAGTGACAGCAGAGAAAGTAAAGAGTTTCTACAATGCGACACCATGTGACCATATAAGTCACAGCCATAAACTTAGCCCCAGTTAGAAAAGACACAAAGACAGAAGATAGGAGAAGAAGAGGGGGAGGGAGAGGGAGAGTGGGGGAGGGAGAGGGGTGAGGAAGGAGGAGGGAGAGGGAGAGTGGGGGAGGGGAGGGGTGAGGAAGAGGGAGAGAGAGGGGGAGAGGGAGAAGAAGAGGGAGAGAGGGAGGGAGAGGGAAAGGGAGAGGGAGTGTGGGAGAGGGGAGGGGTGAGGAAGGAGGAGGGAGAGGGTGAGGGAGAGAGAGAGGGAGAGGGAGAAGGAGAGGGAGAGAGAGAGAAGAGATTTTCTTCATGTACTTGAGTGGAATTTCATGACCTTTATTAGATATGCTATTTCTTGTTAATAAAAGCTACTTCAAAATAGTGTTATTTCTAGGTAGTGCCTAAAGGTAATAGTTTAAAATATAATCTGATTTTAAGGGGAGCTCTCCCAGCATTTCATTAAAATAGTCCATTTCACAGGACTTTAATTTGCAAATTATTTTATTTTTATCTCCTAAATTTATTATGAAAGAGACAAAGTTTTAGCCTCTATTTTATCAAGGAAAATTTCACACAAGGCCATCTTAGCTTGGCTTACTATTGCTATGATGAGACACCATGACCAAAAGCAACTTGAGGCAAAAATGATTTATTTTTCTTCTATTTCCATATCACAGTCTATCATTAATGGAAGTCAGTTGTGGTTTGAATGCTTGGCCCATAAGAAGTGGTACTGGTAAGAGGTTTGGCCTTGTTGGGGGAAGTATGTCACTGTAGGTGTGGGCTTTGAAGCTCTGTCCAGTGGGGAAGAGTCAGTCTTCTTGCTGCCTTCTGATCAAGATGTAGAACTCTTGGCTCCTTCTCCAGCCCCATATCTGCCTGGATGGTGCCATGCTTCCTGCCATGATGATAATGGACCGAACTTCTGAACCTGTAAGCCAGCTCCAATCGTCTCTTATAAGAGTTGCCTTGGTCATGGTGTCTCTTCTCAGCAATGCAAACCCTAACTAAGACAGAAGTTGGTACCAAGGAGAGGAGTACGGCTGTGATAGGCCTGATCGTGTTTTTGTTGGGAGGAATGTGGATTTGGAACTTTGGATTTGGAAAGCCATGGAATGCTTTAAGTGAGATGTAATAGGCCATCCTAGGAGGAATGTAGAAGACATTGGTACTGAGGGTGATTTAAACTGTGGAGGTTTGGCTCAAGAGATTTCAGGAGAGAAGAATGTTAGTATTTGTACTAGAGACTGTTTTGTGGTGTTTCGGTGAAGAATGTAGTTGCTTTTTGCCTTTATCTGAAGAGTCTACTCAAGGCTAAGGAAAAGAGAATCAGATTAATTGCATCAACAAAGGAAGTCTCAGAAAAGCACAGCAGAGACTTTCTCCTTTGGTTTACTCTCAGAAAAAGTGTTTTGATTAAATATAACCAGCTTAGAAAGGAAAAATTCAAAATGTATTACTCAAGCAATAAAGGGTCACCAGGAAGTAAAATGGAGTGAAATCCTGTGTTCAAGGATATTAAATGGAATGAAGGGAGTGGACAAGATCCCACCCAGCTTAGCTTATTGTTTATGAGTTTGCAGTTGAACAAGGACTAGCCATGTCATGTTAGGCATTATTATTACCTGGTTATTGTTTTCATTTGGATTTATAATCTGGAATAAACTAAATCCAGAAGTGGGGAGGGGACACACCAGTGATCCATATCTTGAGGCTGGAAGACACAGGCTTTTGATCTGGACTTGAGGCATAGCCTCAAGCCTTCATAGATATTAAAAGCCTAGGCCCAGGCATGGGGCACATGTGTTTAATCCCAGGAGGTAGAGTCAAGCATATCTTAGTACAGAGCAAATTCCAAGAAAAGAAATGCTTACATCCAGGCCTGGTAGTACATGCATTTAATCCCAGAACTCAGGAGATAGAGGCGTGCAGATCTCTGAGTTCAAGGTCAGTCTGGTCTAGAGAGTAATTTTCAGGACAGCCAAGCTCAGGCAATGAAGAATATAATAGAACAAGAGGGCCATGTTCCAGCCCCAGCAAACAGAAGAACTTGGCAGGTTCAGACATGTTGCTCTGGCTTTAGAGTCAAGAATAGAAAGGGTTACTGGGACAATTAATGCTGGCCATCTGGAGCTAAGAGATTTGTGGTGATTAAGAAGAGGCTAACATCACTGAAGTGAAATTTTCTGGGAAGTGTTTTCTGAGAACACAAAGAAGCTATGTTCCAGAGATAGAAGCCAAACTTGGTAATGTGTAAGAGTCACCGAGGTGGTATTGGTTTTGAAGGTATGAAGGGGTCATGGAGAGCAACTGAGGCTTGGCACTGTGAGAGACCAGGGAAGGCCATTGGTGAAGGTGCAATTTCAGTTGCAGTTGATGGTCCAGGACTGAATGAATCATGCCAAGATGTTGAGGCTTGGCATCATGAAGGGAGTCTATGAGAGGCTATTGGTGAAGCCTAGTTGCAGGGAAGACCCCAGTGTATTGGAGATGCCAGTACTATGGGAAGACCAACAGCAATAGCAGCAGCAGTGGGGTGGAGTCAACCAGAACCTAGAGTGCTACAGAGGGCAGAGCTGGAGATGTGACCCAAGCACTTTGGAGGAGGCCAAAATATCACGTGTGGATCTCAGACGTTGCCTTTAATAACCCAAGATGTTAGAGATGGCAGAGCTTGGGGATACCTTCCTAGGAAAGTTGCTAACAAGGAGTGGAACTAGCCCAAGAGAAAGACTTGTGTTGCAATCAACAAAGCTGAAGGCATGGAGATGCATTGTTTGCAGTTTGTCCAGCTTGTTTCTGACCTTGTTTGTCCAAGTATTTCCTCACTATGACATTTTGGAATGGTAACGTATATCCTGTGATGACTAAGGTATGTGATCTGCTTTTTTATTTTGACTTTATAGGGGATTACAGTCAAGTGATTGCATGAGTCTCAGAGGAGACTTTGAACTTTGGACTTTTAACATTGTTAAGACTGTTATGGGGACATTTGAAGTTGAACTAAATGTATTTTTCATTGTTCTAAGCCTATGTATGACTACCATAGACTCATGTGTTTGAACAAGCCTCTGAGGGCAAAGGAGTGGAATGTGGTGGTTTGAATTCTGCTTGGCCCAGGGAATGGCACTATTAGGAGGTGTGGCCCTGTTGGAGTGGGTGTGGCCCTGTTGGAGGAAGTATGTCACTGTGGGGGTAGGTTTTGAGGCACTCCTTCCTAGCTGCCTGGAAGACAGTCTCCTTCTGATGCCAAGATGCAGAACTCCCAGCTCCTTCTCCAGTGCCATGTCTGCCTGGATGCTGCCATGCTTCCTGCTATGATGATAATGGACTAATCCTCTGAAACTGTATGCCACCCCCAATTAAATGTTTGCTTTTATAAGCATTGCCTTGGTCATGGTGCCTCTTCATAGCAATGGAAACCCTAACTAAGACATAGATATAGGAACTCACAAGGGGCAGGGACCTGGAACTAGGAGCTAATGAAGATGTTCACAGAGGTGTGCTGCTTACTGGCCTGCTCATCATGGCTTGCTCAGCCTGCTTTCTTATAGAACCGAGGACCACCAGCCAAGGGATGGTCCCACCCACAATCTGATGAGATTTCCCAAATCAATCACTAATTAGGAATGTGCTCTGCAGCTCGCATATAACCCAGTTTTATGGAGGCATCTTCTCAATTGGGGTTCCCTCTCTCAGATGACTCTAGCCTGTGGCAAACTGATAAAAAAAAAATTGCCAGCACAAACATTTTAGGCGAACTCTACAAGCAATGGCCCTGGTGATGGAGGCGGCATTCACTGTGCAGTATCCCAGACCTTTCTGCAGTGAGGAACTGTAACTCTAACAGCAGTGAGGAACTGTAACTCTAACAGCAGTGAGGAACTGTAACTCTAACAGCAGTG
>NC_034592.1:108128733-108137722 GCF_900095145.1 Mus pahari
GCAGTGAGGAACTGTAACTCTAACAGCAGTGAGGAACTGTAACTCTAACAGCAGTGAGGAACTGTAACTCTAACAGCAGTGTAGGAATATGAGTTTAACTTGTAATGCTGATGGGATGAACTCTCACTGATATCAGAAATGAAGCAAAGCATTATGTGTTTAATGATATAGCATGCTTTATCATACTATACTTTCACCCCAATATTCTTGCTCAAAGTTATACTGGTATGAAAGTGTGGAGGTGGTGGTGATGGTGGTGGTGGTGGTGGTGGTGGTGGTGGTGGTGGTATGTGTGTGTGTGTGTGTGTGTGCGTGTTTGTGCACATAAACACACATGCATGCACATGTGTGACCAGGCATACACTGATGGGATGTAAGTATGAATTAACCAAATAGCATAATTTCAATGTTTAGAGTGATATTTTATGTACTGACTGTTTTTTGTGTGTCAACTTGACACAAGCCGGAGTTATGACAGAGAAAATAGCCTCCCTTGAGGAAATGCCTCCATGAGATCCAGCTGTAAGGCATTTTTTTTTCAATTAGTAACCAAGGGTGGGAGGGCCTAGCCCATTGTGGGTGGTGCCATCTCTGAGCTAGTAATCTTGGGTTCTATAAGAATGCAACCTGAGCAAGCCAGGGGAAGCAATCCGGTAAGCAGCATCCCTCCATGGCTTCTGCGTCAGCTCCTGCCTCCTGTGTGAGTTCCAGTCCTGCATCCTTTGGTGATGAAAAGCAATGTGAAAGTGTAAGCTGAATAAACCCTTTTCTCCCCAACTTGCTTCTTGGTCATAATGTTTTGTGCAGGAATAGAAACCCTAACTAGGACATTTTATAGAAACAGTTCCATAACTATGCCCAAAGTTTTCTACTGCTCACTATATGAACCTGAAAGCATCCCCCAACTTCAGAGATGCAATGTGGGATGAAGGTGACAAAGGTGGTATCAGGGAGGCTTGCTTTGAATTTCGGCCATATTGCCTGCTAGTGGTGACCTAGAGAAATGCCATTGCTCTGTGACTTATTCACTGTCTTTCTAAATGGAGATCATGGCTAAATTAACCACTGGAATATTATGCAGCCAAGAAGGTGTCTATATAAAGTATCACCTTATAGCAGTGTCCACTACTAATTGCTTACATAAAAATAAGGTGTTGAGCATGAGAATCACATACTCCACCACAAAGATACACCCTCTGCCCCAGAAAGTCAGATATTAACACCACAAGTAAGTGTTCACTAGCCTGGTCCATTGGTACAAAGTGTTTCTTGATATTTGACTAAACTGTATTTAAGTATAATTCACAATAGTTCTCCAAGTAGCAAGACAATCGCCTACTAGGACACAATTAATGGCAGAGACATGATGGGGTTATAGAAGCCTCTTTTTGAACCATAAAGATTGGGCTAAACTCCTGGTTATTTACCCTAAGAACTCTAATTGCCACATCACAGAGATACGTCACACCTTTGTTTATGGCAGTGAAGCTACTGTAACAGATCTGATCTAGGATCCAGTGTCCAACATCAGAGGGATGGAGAAGGAAATGTGGTGTGTACACATACTGGATTCTTCAAACATAAAAAACAAAGCTGTTTTGTTTATATGAAAATGGATGCAACATTTTCATGTACACGTCTGTACAGGAGAGAATGATATTTAGTGAAGAAGTCAGTCTCAAAGATACAAATGTCATGATTTTCCTCATTTAGGGCTCTGAATTTTTCTGTAAATACAAGAAACTGCGTGCGTGCATGTGTGTGTGTGTGTGTGTGTGTGTGTGTGTGTGTGTGTGACAGAGAGATAGAGGGAATAAGAGCAAAAGAATAAATCTTTAGGACATTGGTAAAGGACAATGCTGAGTGCTGTTTTAAAATATCCAAAGAAGTATCATTCACAAAATGATTGCCTCTAAGCGAGGAGGACACCCCAAAGCAGCAGAACCTTGTGCAAACACACTCTTAAACAACCAGGCTCTCTGTGCAAAGTGAGCCCCCAGCAGCTGACTCAGTCAGGGGCACAAGTGTCATCCCAGGGAAGAGGAAAAACAACCACGGGTAAGGAACAGGCATGAGTCCCTGTGCCCAGAGACCTGGCAGTAACAGAATTCTACTACTGTACAGGGCCCAACTGAACCTCAGAAAAGTCCAATCCAGACATTGCTCCAGGTGCAGGCTATACGACCCGATGAGGAGATTATGGACAGTGATTTTTTTTGTGTGTGTGTATCTGGTGCATAATAGGAACTCCAAAATCCTTGTTAATGAGTAGATGAATAACAGAAGTCTTGTCAATATTCTGAATCTGTCCAGGGCTGTCTGATGTCTCAAGGCTCTGTTGAACAAGAGAACAATCAGTGTATCCAGGTAATAATTTGCATAATGCAGTCTGGAAAAAAAAAATGCCTTTGAGGATTCTTTGAGCATCTTGAGCAGAACTCTCCTCTTTCTTGAGTACTGTATCATCACAGGCAAGCAGCAACACTAGGTGTTAAGTGGGGAGGGGGAGGGCAGAGCCCTTCGTGAAGTGCGTCTGAGGCACAACGTAAATGTTTTTAGTTTAATTCCCCAAACTGCTTACAGAGTTTGCCTACACATAGCATGATGGGCTTGTGTAGAGATGGCACCCCCTCCACCAAAGAAAGAGAGTGCTGAGCACAGCCGCCAACTTCACAGTGACAAAGATGAAAATTGACAGCGGCCTCCAGAGAGCTTCATGAACTGACACTTTATAATGTGCCTGCTGGCAGCAACCAGGGTGGTAGAGAACCAATCGTGAGGGGTTTTGCACTCCCCATTTTAGCAGACTGCTTCTCGGAAAGTGGGATGTGCTTAAAAACTGCTTGTGCCTGAGTCTTGCCTCAAAGAGCTGGACCTAGGGTCATGGACAATAACTTTCAGAAAAGCTAGATAGATTCTGCATTATCATCAGTTTACCCTCCACCCTCAGAACCAGCAGCAAACACTTGGGGTTCAAAAAAGTGATAGTATGAAGAAACATTCACATACATACTTACACACATACTTTAATGACTCATTATCAGCCTAGGTGGACAGCCATCGGTCAATAAGGTCAGAAACACAATACTAGGTTTTGCTTACTAAGTGAAAGATTTGAGGGTTTTTTATTTGGTTGGTTGGTTTGGTTTGGTTGTTGCTTGCTTGTTTGTTTGTTTGTATGTTTGTTTGTTTTCCTTTGTCAGATGTATAATGAATTCACATGGAGAAAAACCCAAGCTATAAATTGAAATCTATTATTTAAATCCAGCTAGATTGTCATTTGCTGAGGTCCACAATTATGGTGCTAATGGTTTCTGTTTTCCTTTCCCCACCTAAAAATAAAGATTTATAGACATGTTCCATTATTGCAAGAAGGAAGAGTTTTGAATTATCCACGACACCCTCTTCTCCCATGCTGAGATTTTAGGAGAGACACAAAAATGTAACCTGTGATTCATGAGTCCTCAACACTACCATTATGTATGTGCTTTAATTTCTCTTGGTTCCGGGATAGTAGCTTAGAATTATTGTAATATTCCAAGAGAGTAATGAGGCATCCTACCGGAGGACTCTAGTGTCTCTCGAGAAGTGACTAAGCCATTCACAATGGGAAGACCTGTGGCTAAGAATATATGCATGTATTAGTTAATATGGTTAATAAGCATCTAGTCATTAGGAGGGCAAAATGAAATCTCTGTTTTAAATCTCCAAGCACATCCATGCAAACCCAGACTATAAGAGCATCATCTCTAATGCTCATTCAGATACCAAACACCCACACAAGGAAAGTAATCAGAGTTCTGCTAGGAAACAAATGACAAAAACAAAGTCTCCAGAACTTCCTTAAAAGAAGGTGGAGTGCCGACAAATGCCCAGAATGAAGGTGAGCGCAGTTATCTCAGCTTTCCCAGAGAAAAGTACCATCCATCACAGAACTCATGTTCCTCATCTTTCGTGCAACAACTAGTAGTGCTTGGTCATCAGTGGTACCCAACTTGCCCTGAGCTGGTGGCAGGGCTGTTCCTTCCCTACTTGGTCTACAGACAACATACACAACAAGCTTTGTAACATACTTTAAGATGACAGTCAGTGATATAGTTGTCTCCTATGAGGCTCTGCCAGTGCCTGGCAAATACAGAAGTGGATGCTCACAGTCATCCATTGAAAGGAGCACAGGGTCCCCAATGAAGGAGCTAGAAAATGTACCCAAGGAGCTGAAGGGGTTTGCAGCCCCATAGGATTCAGTACCCCTAGAGATCCCTGGGACTAAGCCACCAATCAAAGAAAACACATTGTGGGACTCATGGCTCTAGCTGCATATGTAGCAGAGGATGGCCTAGTCAGCCATCAATGGGAGGAGAGGCCCTTGGTCTTGTGAAGATTCTATGCCCCAGTATAGGGGAATGCCAAGGCCAGGAAGTGGGAGTGGGTGGTTGGGGAGCAGGGGGAAGGAAAAGGGGAGAGGGGATTTTCAGAGAGGAAACTAGGAAAGGGGATAGCATTTGAAATGTAAATAAAGAAATTATCTTAAAAAAAAAAAAGATGACTGTCAACCTGCCCTCTCTTCTTCCCTTACACTTTATAGCTGCTTTTTGTAAGCAGCATTGATCAGAATGGTCCCATATACAAATAAACATGGAGGTTAGAACATCACAACCTTGCAGCAATGTTTTGATTAATAATAATAATAGTAGTAATAGTAATAATAATAATAATAATAATAATAATAATAATAATATCAACAACAACATGAATTAATTTCCAAGCAATCAGTGCTTAGACTTGTATTTGGGAGGCAGTATCTGTCCAGATTACTTGTAGCAGAAGTTGAATAACCAGTTTGGGCTAGAAGGGGATTAGGAATTTGCTCCAGTTTGTTTTCTTAAGCATAGTGCATTAACATCATCTAACAACATCTTGGCTAGAGAACCTTTTGCTGCACAGAACAAAGATATGTTCAAATATGTTGGTGCAGGAAGGCGATTCCACTGACGAGATCCTTGGCTACAGGCGTTCTAATGAACTTGCAAGGCGTGAGGCCATTCTGTCTCTTAACAGACTCCATTGGCTTATTTTTCCTTCTGCCCTCAGTTTTGGAGGGTAGAAGTCTTTGATGCTTCCCAGAATCTTCAGCTGAAACTTTGCTTGGCTCTCAGTCTACATCTCTTCTAACCTTTTATATATATATATATATATATATATATATATATATATATATATATATGCAGTATAGATAGATAGATAGATAGATAGATAGATAGATAGATAGATAGATAGATAGATAGATATAGATATGCTACTGTATAACCAAGGATTAAAACATTCATAGCAATCTGACTTACCTTACAATGCAACTGTGAGTGTTTGTCTCTGCCCTGCCTGTTTCAGCAGGACAGAGACAAACGTGGAGGCTCTTAAACTCAGTTGGTGAGCCGCATGTGATGAACATTCTTTGTCACAGGAGTGTGTTATGACAGGTGACAGCTTAAGGTTAATTTGTTACTGTAACCTCCAATCATAAAAACCAGGATTCATTCCGACCACCAACAGAAAGCTTAAATTTAATTATAACTTTGGGGTCATGTTTCTGAAACTGGCAGCTGAAATATCTGAAGACAAGTTTGGAAAATACATTATCTCTTTACTTTGGATAAAAGTTAATATTCTAAAGCTCAGGGGCATTGCTCCAATAGAGCTTCTTATTTCCACTCAGCTCTGTCTATAGGTTGTTTTCTCCAGTAACTGCATTTGGAAACAGAACACAGAAGCTCATACCAATGTCATGAATGTTCATTCTGTTCTCATTGAGCCAATCTAGCTTTGATCTATCAATTAACAAGACAGACACTCATTCATTACACTGCAATTAAAATGTCAATAAGCATAGTGCACAATCAAAATGGCTGTAGACTGCGGGGAGTTTCTTAAAGCTGACTTTTGCTTCAACTTTGACTAGGGATCAACTGATATCACTGTCAATGCTGAGCCTCTATATTTACCTGCTTTCAATGCATGGTAACCATATTTTTATTACTTTTTTCTCCTTTTTCCTTAAATTATGTTTGTTCAACTTTTTTTTTTTTTAAGTGATGGAATGTCCACCCGAGTAAATAACATGAATTCAGGTGTTGCCGTTAGTACAGACTTTTTCTGTTTGTATTTGTGGTTTGCTTTGATTAAGTCTTGAAAACAGGATCTTTGAAGGTTGGAGAAGAATGATGTGGCCTGCCCTGTAAGATCCATGCAATGTACTGCCCTACCTAGTTTCTCCGGGACCTAACTCAAGCTCTCCAGGTACAAACTTGTTTAAGTCATTTAGAACCTAAGTCGAGTATGAGACCAAATAATTATGATGAAGTGAAGGAGGCACAGGGCTGTTCTTGAGAAGGTCAAGGCCCTTGGCCATCTTTGTCATCGGCATTAGAAAGCTTACCCACTCACCCTTTGTAATTCAATATGATGAAACTAAGTTATCAACAGCCTATCTATCCACCAATACCAAAGCACACTTCCTGTAGCCAGGCTTGAGTAATGGAAATCACCAACAGACATCTCTGCCAGGGTGTGAAGACAAACAGAGGACAAAGAGGAAGGAACTGAAGATGATGAGGACAGTAGATATATCTAGGTCAGCACATGCACAGTCCTCACACCATCATCAGACTGAAGGGAGGGATGGTACAGTTCACAATGAGAGTGGACTGACAGGGCTCAGGAAACAAGCTATGTTTAGGCACACTAGATTGAGTGCCTGTCATATTGTGACCTATGCAATAGTTTACACCTAATTTTTGAGAATATATTTTCTCCCTTTGAGTTCAGAGTTCATAATTGCTTTGGACTGAAAAAAAACTGAAGTGGTAGGTACATGAGAATCAGGGAAAGGTTTGTCTAGAGCTAGGACGGGATCTCCTCAGCTTTATGCTGCCAGGCCCTCTGTGGCTGTGGAAATCTCCCTCAACAGGGTCACACCCAGCCTTGGGATACTGCACCTGAGAAGTCAGGAAAGGCTAGACAGTATTAGCCATTTTGTCCCCGATGTCTAGTGACTAGAGCTCTTGCTAGAACCCCCTGCTGTATTGACATAAGTCAGCATGAATTTGAACTTAGCTGTCTCCCAAAGCTCCAATTCTGAGGGCTTGGTCCCAGCTGCTGGTGTTGTGGGAAGGTGATGGGACTTTGATGAGTTGACATCTAAGGGAAGGAACTTAACTGAGGACAGAGATCTCAGGGCTCCCTCATGGTCCCTCCACTTTCTCTCTCTCTCTATCTCTAGATAGATAGATAGATAGATAAATATATATGTATGTATATATATATATATATATATATATATATATATACAGATATACACACATACACACACACACACACATATATATATATATATATATATATCCCTGTCTCTCTGACNCTNNCTATGTGTGTGTGAGTCTCTCTCTCTCTCTCTCTCTCTCTCCCTCCTTCTCACTGTCTCCTCCCCTCCTCTTCTCTCCCTCCCCTACTTTCTCCTCCACTCTCTGATTTTCCTCTCCTTTTCTGAAAATCTGGGGTAAACTACTCATCTACTACATGCTCCCAATCCTGTCACTCTGTCTTGCTTCAGGCACAATCAACCACAGACTGAAACCATGATCCCAAATGACCTTTTTCTTTGTCAAGTTAAAGGTTTTCCAGTATTTTGTCGCAGGAACAGGAAGTTGACCAGCACAAAGGCCTTTTCAGATCTGTACCACAGCTTGAAGTGTTCTGCTACCCACTCCGGCTTCCGCTGTCCTCTAGTCAAGCATGGTGATCCCAAATAAATATTTTGTTCCTTAATCTCAGTCAGAATCTGCTTTCAAAGACTAAAGCCTCCACACATTTCAGCCTGACATGAAGCAACCCGAGTGCAGTGCAGGGAAGCTGAGCAAGACTGGACCTGGAGCGAACCAAAGCTGAAAAGAAAAGACTGTCCTAGAAGGGATGTTGCTACAGTTGACCCTGGGAGAATGGTGAGCTCAGAGGCAGAGAGCTGAGCAAGGTGATCACTTTCTTCCCAGTGCGGGAAACAAAATGTTTAAAAAACAAACAAACAAACAAACAAACAGGTAAGTCCTGGGCACCCTGAACTCCTGCCCTCTGCAGTCTCCTCTGGAAACTTCCTAGACTGTCAGATTCACAGTTTCCAGGATACTGAGTCACCGCCTCCCAGCCAGGAAATGATAGTGCTGATGGCACTGAGGATGCAGCTGGGACTCAGGCTAGTCAGGACTTAATCCTGAAGGCCACATGGAGCCTTTGGGAGACCTCAAGTGTGTTTGCTGTGTCATCCAAATTGTGCCATGGAGAATCGAGTGGCAGCTACATGTGGATGCTAATGATGTGTATGAAAATGCCAGGGAAGGGCTTCGGTGCCTCTGCCGTGATACATTCTATAAAAGAGATAGACCTCAGAAATGACGGAGCACACAAGACACCTGATACTCAAATATCAAGGACCCTTTGAATAACCCGGAATATCATTAAAATGTCCATCCTGACTCCTGCTGCTGGTCCATAGAGACATCAAGTGTGGGGAGCACAGGAATCACTGAATGAGTGAAATCCTGAGTGTGGGTTGTGAACAATTCAAGGCTTCAGAACCATAGGAAATTGGCAGAGTGGCCATTACCCATCCAGGCCAGGGTCAGAGGAATGATGAAGCTTTTTTTCAGGGGTTTGAGTCTAAGAATTTATGGATGATTGATCAGTGTGTACAAAAACTAGCAACTGCAACTTCCTCCTCCTCTTTTATGTTTACAGCCTGTACTGGCTAGCTTTGTGTCAACTTGACACAGCTGGAGTTATCACAGAGAAAGGAGTTTCAGTTGGGGAAATGCCTCCATGAGATCCAGCTATAAGGCATTTTCTCAATTAGTGATCAAGGGGGGAGATCCCCTTGTGGGTGGTGCCATCTCTGGGTTGGTAGTCTTGGGTTCTATAAGAGAGCAGGCTGAGCAAGCCAGGG
>NC_034592.1:108138014-108145461 GCF_900095145.1 Mus pahari
AATAAACCCTTTCCTCCCCAACTTGCTTCTTGGTCATGATGTTTGTGCAGGAATAGAAACCCTGACTAAGACACAGCCTAAGGTTGATCTACAAACACCTCCTACTGAGACTCTTGCTGTGCTGAACACACACACACACACACACACACACACACACACACACACACACACACACACAGAGGTTCTGGGATGCTGGCAGTAGTCGGTTCCACTTCATCAGAGTGAGCATACCCCAACCTGACCCCAGATACTCAGTACATGTATCTGTAGGTCTCCCTGGCCATCCCTAATCAGGGTTCCAGGCACCAAGCATCATCAGTCCTGGCAATCAAAAACCAAGAATCAAGCCCTTCACCACCAGAGTCTGATGTCATAGGAGGAGGAATAGGAATATTCAAACGTCTCTAAAACATAGCAGTATTCTCATAGCAGTATGAGAGTAAAGGCACTGGAGAGGTAGTCGAGGTAGACTGGGGTCCAGTGCACAGCTGGTTGGAGACATACCAGGCCAAGAGATTGCTCTCTCACCTCCAATGACTATAAACTTCTCCAAGGATGAGGCACAGGTATATAGTATGATTAACTATGGTTTTTCATACCCTGCTCTTAAGTCAGAATCCTTTAACTGCAAATGAACTGAGTCAGCTTTTGACCTCTGAGAGCTCAAGATTCATCAGTTTCAGCTATTGTTACTTCATCCAAGATGCGATTTTTTTTTTTTAACAAGGAAGAAAAAAACCTACAAAACCCCAAATTCTCTTGGTCACTATCATGCAACATCATTGTTAAAGCCAATTAATGCAGTTCAGCTTGCAGTTTCAGGTGGTGTATCTGAGCCTTCAAGCAGCTTACTGACGTCAGCTCTGGAGCCCCCTTTCACTGCGGGCTCCATGGAATGGCCTATTTTTAGACTAGATGGTTAACGGACTTTCTGGATCCTTCCCTCCAGCCCTTCTCCTCCCTCTGACCCTGAATTCCTTTGATGCTTGTTATTCAACACAATTTGGAATTCCCATTGCCTTACAATGAACCTTGAGGATTCCAAAATTGAATCTTGTATGGTATGTGTATGTCTGGTGTCTGTCTGTCCTTAAACCAGGTTAGCTGACCAACCTATGAAACTTTTCAAACTTTAATAACATTTTCCTTATATAGATCTATGTATTGTCTGCTATGTTGATCATCTGTAAAAGAGCAAGATACTCTAAAAACTCATCCATCAACAAAGGAATCGCTTCCTGGCATAGATGGGAGCACAGACCCACAATTGAACGCTTCAGAGAATGAGAGACTTTAGAGCACTCTGTCCTAAGTGGGATGCCTTCTCAAACCCCTCCCCTCAAGGCTCAGGGATTTATGTGTAAGAGACAGTGGAAAGACTGTAAGAGCCAGAGGGAATGGGTGACTCCAAGAAACCAGTGTCTTCCACACACACCAGTACTGGTACTCATATAAACTCACAGAGACTGTGGCAGCACGCCCAAGGCCTGTGCAGGTTCAAGCCAGGAGGGATCCAGAGAGAGAAAAGTATATGCAGGAATATATGAACATATACCTATGCCCCTAAGCAAAAAGCTATCCGCAATTGGTACACACTTACAAAGGGAAAAATACTTCTTTCCAAGGGAGTTTAACTGGGTATATTAACCACATTTGAGGGTAGCCCCCATTCTCAGGAGTAGTTGGTCAACACAAAACCAACTCAATGTTATTTTTGTAGACTTTAATTTCATGTTCCTTTGTTTTGGATTTTTGTTTTGTTTTGGCTTTTTTTTTTTTTTTGCTTTGTTTTACTGGTCTTTGGGTCTTTTGCTTCTATAATTTAGATTCTAGTTTTGTGGAGTTTGTAGGGATTCTGTGAGAAAGAGAGACAGAATGAGGGAGAGACTGGTTTTGGTTGTGAAAGAAAAGAAAAGAAAAGAAAAGAAAAGAAAAGAAAAGAAAAGAAAAGAAAAGAAAGAAAGAAGAGAAAGAAGAGAAAGAAAGAGGGAGAGGAAGGAAGGAAGGAGAGAGAGAAGAGTAGAGTCATGGAATTGGGTGGGGAAGGACTAGGTGGAGTTAGGGGAGGGGGAAAAGCGAGATTAGAATGTATTGCATGAGAAAAAGTATTTTTCAATGATAAGAGCAACATATATATATATATATATATATATATATATATATATATATATGCATATATGTGTGTGTCCCCTATAAAAATCCCTTGTCCATTTTTATTCATTTATGCATAGCTATGTGTTCATATACTCATTTATTACTAATAGAATTGTTTTGACATATGTACACGAGTATTATTTTAGTTTGAAAATAATATTGTCCTACTGGGTACTGACCCTAAGGCCTTACCCTTGCCTGTCAAATGCTCTAATCAATGAGCTGTGTATACTCTACTTCAAAATCAGACTTTTTTTTAACCTAAGATTATTTTAGGATCAAGCTATTTAGCTGAAGTTCTGTGCTATCATTTAGATGGTGTTTTTCAGTCATCTTGCTTCCAGGCTTCAGGTCATCAGCAGTGGCATACAATCTGTAAAGAATAAATCCTGCAAATGCAGTGAGTGCCACTGGGCCTGACGACTTCACACAGAGAGGAAGAACGGGAAATATTAATTATAAGGTTGTGATTCAAGCTGGAGGCCTCTAAGGGCACAGTCTAAATTTAGAACGAATTTGCCAATGAGTGTTAGTAATCGGCCCCTCACCGCTAGTCATTTCCGCTTGTATCCTGAACTTGGTTTAATTAAGATTGAACATTGTGAACTGAAAAGCAGATAAGGTTATTTTGGTGTTTGTATAAAAGGGAAAAGAAGCAAACTGCAAAGGGATCACACGGGTTTGAGGGCGAAAAGTGAAAAATTCTCTACTGAGCTGACAGCTGTTTCTGAGGCAAAAGCAATAAATTGTTTGCGTAAATGAACACACGTGAAGGTGCACTGCGAAATTCAGTGTCCCAGATGCAACACACTATCACCACCATTATCTAAAAGATGGTCGCAAGAGGGACAGAAGTCAATAAATAAACGCATACCTCTAGCAGAGGAAATAACACAGGCTGGAGTGTCCTCATGCACACTGTGTGAAGGTAGCAGGCGATGGGAGCTCAGCCATACTGTGGTTGCCACAGGGGGAATTTTTCAGTCCCACAGTATTTCCGGAAAGGCCGGAAACAAAGGTACATAGAGCTCTGGCGGCATTATTGCCGTGTCCCCCAGGATGGGCATCCTGCGACTAATACTGGCTACATTGTGCCTTAATGATACCGAAGCACCCTGAGTTTTGGCTTCATGGACCCTAAATAATACTGACAGCATAGATCTAGTGTTCTAGATGCTAAAAAGCAGGTTGCCCTAAGGAACCGTTCCCATGTAAACATTTCTGGTAAACGGCCTCAAGACGGTGAAGAACAAAGGCTCTGGAGCACTGAGCATTTGATGTAATTTCCTTCTTCACTTTAAATAAACATGTACACCCTCATCTATTTTGGGGGTTGAAGCAAACCTGAGACACCTGACTTAATTTGCTTTCCTACGCTCTTACATTTTGTGTGACATTTAGTCAGGACTGATCTGGTTCTGTTTTTTAGAAGAAACTCTTTAAGGTGACAACAAGTCTAATTTGTGTATCAGTTACTAAACTGTAATTGAGCAGGTACAATAGGTAATGAGCCATCTAGAATGCTGCGACCTATGCTGGCTCACAGTCATCAAAGCTTCCTCATTCTCCCTGGACCTCGTGCATGCTAGGCGAGAACTGTGCCACTGGGCTTCATCCTCTCTTTAATTATTAAACATCTATGTATGACAGACCCTCCTAGCAGTGTTCTGTAGATAATATTGTACAGCCCTAGAGATCCCAAGGGAAGCTATGGAGTTGGTAAGCGGACAGATTATTCAAAACAGCAGTCTTTCTCCAAAGGCAGGGCCTGAAGCTGCACTGCCTGCCAGACTCTAATGACAGCACTCATGTTGTCTAGTGTCCATGCAGCTTGCTTCCAGTCACGTCATTAGACCAAAGTACGGATGCCACTGAAGTCCAACTTGGTGAACCAATGAGTTTTATTGGGGTTACTTACTGGAGTTATTTACAGGAGCAGAAATAGCTCAAAGACAGCATTACTAAAGCCCACTGCAGCATGGGTAACAGCTCACAAAGTGGAGATATGGAGCACACTGCACAGCCTGCAGGCAGCAACATTTGAGGTCTCCTTTCTACGTGCCTCAGTTGGTCTAAACCTCCTCCGGTAGCTTGGCTGGTTTCTGCTTCTTCCAGGCATCTAGTCTGGTCGGAGAATCTTCTTTGTAGCTCTCATCTGAGAGGAGACTCTCAGCTTTTGTTGCTTATTCTGCCAGGAAGGGGCCTGTGATTCTGATCAGTTTCAGGAACTTCCTGAAGCTATTTTGAGATGTTCACTTTCCTGCTAAAGGAGTTAACTACAGGGTGGGATATTTCAGTCTTCAAGGAAACTGTTTCACAATTGGAGGCATTTGGTAGTTTTTGAGGTTCAGCATTTACAGTAGCTGGAGACCAACAAAGCTGGTGGACACATTCAATGCATGGGGCAGCTTCCATCATGAAAATGATTTGACTCAACTCAGAGCTGCTGAGAAATACTGCTTTAAGTCAATGTCCAAACAATGTACTTAAAATACATTTCCCCTCTTTGGTGAATGGATTTTTGTGTGTTTGTTTTATTTTTTGTTTTTGTTTTTCTGTTCCAAATAAAATGGGGGCATTTGGGGCTCCAATTCCTTGACTTATGTCTTCCTAAATTTTCCACTTTTACTTTTCTGTTCTGCCACTACCATCTCCATGCTTACACTGTCTGGAGCAGGCACATCACAAGACAAAATGAGCTTGGGCTTCATTTCGGCTCTGCTTCGAGTTGCCTCTGCTATCACTAGCCTATAGCACAGCCTCTGCAGTCCTCTGTCCCATCTCCTCACTTGGGAATGATGCCACTGGGCTGTATAACTCCATGGATCACCACTAATGGGATGCTTCCTCCTGTCCCTCAGAAGGAAGATGCAATTCCAGTCAGAAAGACTATCCCTGAAAGGCCTTCTTTCCTCAGTGATGGGCAATCAGAGTTGTGACTACTACTAGGGTAGGTACAAGAGCCAAGTCCCGTGGGGAGCAAGCAGGCTTGGTACCCACTAGCAGGTAAGACAAATTAAAGACAGGAAACCGGTTCCTCTCCAGATGAAATGGAGTTTGTTGGCAAGTTTCCATAGTTCTCAGGTCAAAAGATTCTCCTTGTTGGGCAGAGCAGACTCTAAAGGGTTTATTTAGGCTTAGGATGTTTCTAACAGGGACCCTTTCTTCTTCTCTCTCTCTTTCTGTTGGTCTAAAGAAGTCTATTGAAGGGACCCTGGCCAGTCAAGTGTGACTAGTGTGTCTCTGGCAGCCTTGCCCTTCCCTCCCATAACCTCTGCCTTACATGCCTGGAGCTGGCCCCAAGGTCTTCTCCCTTAGTTGGCTACTTCCTCTTCTTGAGGCTGACTACCAATGTCCAGCTATCAAAGTATGGAAGTCCAGAAATCAAAAGCCTCCTTTGGCCCATCTAGTTAACAGGCCCAATTAAAATTAAATACCTTGTTCTAAAATGGGGGTTTCCCTTTTAACCTTTATAAATAGCTGTTTGCCTATGTACCATGTCTGTCACCTGTCTATACAGAAACAATCCTTTGTACACGGGACAAATACCCCTCCTCTCTCTCCCTTACTCCCTTCCCCTTTTCTCTCTTTCTCTATTTCCTGTCTTTGTCCCTTATCCCTGCTCTCTGTCCCTCTGGGGCAAATAAAATCCCCTCTGTGTTGAGAAACTGGTATTGGGGTGCCTGAGCCTATACTTTCCCTTTTGTCTGTGTATCCTTTCTATAGCAGGGCTGAGTCTCTGTCTCAGTCTATTTGCATGGAAATAACTCAGTTGTTGTAGTCTAAGGTAACAGAGGCCACCTAAGCAGTCTCTGCTCCTTGTAATGTAGTAAGAGTGAGAGAGACACTACATATGAGGGGAGGGGCCTATATTACCGGGATGAAATGCCTGGAAAAATATCCATAAAGAAATGGAAACTTACTGCAGTATAACACTCTTACTGGGTTTACTATATTCTCTCTTCTCTCATCCTAGAGGCCCACAACCATGAGTTGAGAAAAACAGGGTGAGGCACTCCATAGCATAGTTCACAAGCAGAGAAAGGATGAGCCAAGTGAGAGTGGTCTATGCTATCCTTGTCAAATGGAAGGCACCAGGATTATATGGCATATAGCAAGACTCTGGGATCACCCTGCACGCTCCTAGAGCAGCCCAGGGTGTCAGGGTGGAGGTGTTCTCAGTTTTATCTGATGACATTACGGATGATGGCCACACAGTCAGAATCCTGTCTGACTCACCACCTCTCACAAGCTAAGCCCTGCCCCCATTGTCCACTCCTATGTTCCACACCCGTTCCTAGTGCCCACTCATGATCCCCACAGGAAAGGAGGCCTACTGACTTCTAATCATCTCCCTGCTACTACCCAGGGGGGGAAAGAAACTCCTCAGGGCTTCTCTACCCCATGTTTGTCTCAGCACCTTTGTTTTAGCTTGGAGCACAACACACACCTGGGATTTACTTAGAGTGTGAACCTGTCACAAACACTGACAAAACAGCAAAAATACAAATGGGACATTTTTCTGAGCCACTGAAGAGTGGGGACAAAACTACATCCATGCCTCTGAGTTCCAGAGCCTTCCCCCCATGCAGCCCAGCACAGCATCCAGAAGGGAAAACAACACTGCCACATGACTACCATCTCCTTCTCACTGACAACTCACATTGTGTCATAGTGATGTCGTGTAGCAAAATAATACAGTCTGAACAAGCAAATCCCACCTAGCACCAGGCTGTTGCCATGTTAAGAAGTGAGTCTGCTCTCTGTTGCCAACTGGTAATTTGCCACAACTGTATTCTGACTGTGTTTTTTTGGGCAGGAAGACCACACAAGCACAGCTGTGGACCCCCGGTATTCCGCAAGGCAGTTCATGATTTTGTTCCATTGCGCAGATGCTCGCATCCACCAGCTAGTTAGCCTGGTGACTACCACCTTCTCTGCCATAGTTGTCATTATTTGCTTTGCATTAAGTATTTTTAGGGAGATATTTGGAAATTTGATAAATTTTCCATTAACTTATTCATTTCTTTATTGATATCAGCATGGTCATCTGTTTTATTCTGTGGCTCCTAATTTGTTATTATAACTGTTTTGATATATTGTCCAAGAGTCAGTCAGTGGGAGCCTCTCATATTATATTTGTGTCTTTTTGGCTTGTTCCCCATCATATACCTTGTTTATTAGCTATATCTTTACTTTCCAGTACAAGTGATTGCTTCAGAATGATCTGTGTTTTATTTTGTCCCATCTCTGGGATTTCTCACTGGTTTATTTTGAATAATAGCAACATAAA
>NC_034592.1:108145476-108153686 GCF_900095145.1 Mus pahari
TATATATATATATATATATATGTATATATATGCCATTTATCAATAGATAAATGATAGATAGATAGATAGATAGATAGATAGATAGATAGATAGATAGATAGATAGACAGACATATGGACAATAGATACATACATAGATAAATAGAGGACTGATTGGTTGATTGATGATAGATAGATGATAGGTAGATAGATAGATAGATAGATAGATAGATAGATAGATAGATAGATAGATAGATAGATAGATAGAACTGGAGTGTATAGGAACACTGAGGCCAGAGAGGCAGATCCCCCATGTGGCCTTTGGTAGGGACAGCTCTTGGAGCTGAAGTGTCCCATCCTTGCTGACTTTGGGGTGCACTCTGTTCTTTGTCTTGAGGTTGTATGACCTATAGCTCAGTCCTTGTCACAAAGAAAGAAATCAAACCCTAGAGTGGGGAGCCCATGTGAGCCAGGGTCTGCATGGGGCAGAGGATGATTGAAGGCACAGGGAAGCAGAAATAGACTCAAGGTCATATATCTGTTAGTCCTGCCTCCAAGTGTAGGAGTCTTTCCAAAATCTCAAGTCCCAAAGGCTTGTGCCCACCTGTGTCTCTTCCAAGAGATCTGGCTGTTGGGACCAGAATGCATGACTAACAGCAGTCACCCTGGGGGATCTGTCTAATGTGATCTATCCTCCATCTTCCCAGCTATGTATCTACCTATGCCAGTCACCCTGGGGGATCTGTCTAATGAGATCTATCCTCTATCTCCCCAGCTATGTATCTACCTACCTAATTTTCTCTCTTTTCACATTTGTACGCCCCTTCTCTGACAATGAGAAGCCTGACTCCCATTATCTTAAAATGTTTCCTTGTCTGCTCAACATCCCAGGAGGCACCCCACATCCTGTGGCTGACTCACACATCCCTCGCCTCCCGCCTCCTCTGGCAGGCTGCCCTCTCCCAAGGTTTTCTGAATTGTTCAGAAAAGGAAGGGATAGGGATATCCCAGGAAGGAAGGACAGGAAAGGGAAGGGTGGGGCATGAAAGGAGAAGGAAGTACCTTTGCCCTTTTGATTATGTAAAATAAGAATTCAGTGCGCATTCCCAGCTTAGTCAATGCTGTAAGCATGTTAGTCAGAGACACTTGGACCTATGCCAAGGGGAAGCTGATATAACCATTGGAGGGCACCCTAGTTTCAAGCCTTGGGACATGGCAAAGAGGCCACTGCTTTGGTCAAGCTTTTGGGCATAGCTGTAGCCTCCTCCATAGCAATCTCTGGATACCTGTAACCAGGAAAATAGAGCCTAAGATGTGACCTATGCCTCGGGGAGTCTAAGAAAGAGACTGAGCTGCTGTGTTTAGTGCCCACAGATGTGAAGGGTGATCACGGAATTCCTGGGGAAAGACGGATGCTTGACCTGATGCCCAGTATGCCTCTGCTATTTATCTGCACAAGTGCTCTCAAGGGTGTGTGTGCACTCGTTGGAGATGCCGCCTGCTTTGACAAAGGGCTACCCGTGGGTAGGTTGTTTGTGTCTGTGGCAGTGGGTAGAGGCTGGATACCCAGCTTCACAGTGTGCCCTGCAGCAGCCAGAGCACTCCTCAGAGACCTCCACTCCAGTGAAGCTGGAATTCTTGAATTCTCCACAGAAAAAGAACCTCAGGGTAAGCCTGGAAGAAGCAGAGTTGGAGAGCTGATGATCTTTTAACACAAATCTGAGCACAGAGTTAAGAGAGAGGCTCTGGGGAAGGACATTATGCTCTGAAGGTGTGGGTTTGCACTTCTCAAAGGTATCCACAGTAGCTTCCCATAGGACTTCTGTTTATAGTCTTCACATGGTTTCTTAGGATACCCTACACACCACACACACACACACACACACACACACACACACACCACCTTTTCCTCTTGTTGGTAAATGACATCATAGGGTGGCTCTGAAGGTATCATGGACAGGATGGCAGTATGAAAAGGTCACATGGGTCACCGAGGGTTACACAGGAGACAAAGAAATGTGTAGTTTGGTGGGTTTTATTTTTTGATTTCTTGTTTGATTTTACTTTAGAGGGAGAGGCTCTTTTGAGATTGATTGAAAAGTGCAGCTTGGAAAGTAGCAATGCCATGTGAGTTATGCCTTAAATACGGATCATCGGGAGTTTAACATTCTTATTTGAAGCCATGTTACTTGGGAGGAAAGCAGTAGAAAGGGACCATTGAGCACTGGTTGCTGTTCCAGAAGACCCGGGTTCAGTTCCCAGCAACCTCCCAACAGTCTGAAACACCAGTTCAGGGTCTCTGACACTCTCTTCTGGCCTCTGCAAGAACGCGCCACACCGGCCACACACAAACATACATTTGCAAGCAAAAATCCATAAATATAATTTTTTAAAATAATAATTTTTTTAATTTAAAACTGATTATTGTCTCTAGATAGGCAACCTTCACAGTAGATTTTGTTAATTGTACTGGAATTGTTGATTCTCAGCTGGTGAGAGGCTTTGACCAGCCTCCAGGATGAAAGCTCTCCCTTCCCACGTCCTTTCTAGCTAGCCTTCCATGTGCTTGCCTGGACGGTGAGGAGTCCGCTGTTCTATCTTCTTAATTGCCTGAAAGATGTGTGAGCATGTGAGTACCCGAGCTGCTGAGTTAGGACCCACACAGCCTGACTCCAGTGTAACTATGTAGGACTAAAGTAAGTGTGGTACCCAACACTTAAATCACCTCTTTGTACCTCCAGACTCACTTTTCCTAGTTCCTCATATCTTAACATGGAAATGCTTTCTTGTGCCTCCTCCAGGCCCGATTCTAGTAGGATGCCTGGGCACATCATCTCAGCTCTCTTCCAAATGCCCTGTGATACCATGAGCACGTATGCTAATATGGCCCATTGGGAGGGTCTTCACTTAATAGTTTGCATTTTTGTTCAGACAACTTCATCTTATGTTGCAGCTAGCATCAACCTTTGCAAAACAGTGGACGCCCTAACAAGATTCTCAATTTGCACATGATTTTCTTTTTAAAAGATCTTGTTTTCCAACTAACTGATAAGATGAGAAGTCTTTTAAGTTTAGTGGAAAGAAAATAATACAAAGTAAAGCCAAAATTGAATGCTATTTCTAACTTATCCAATTAGCAAAGACTTTGAAAATGGTCTTACTCAATCCTCTGCGGGTGGGAGTGCAAATTGGTACCGTCTTTTGCAAAAGTAATTTGTCAAAATACATCAAGAATCTGAAAAGTGTCACAATCCTTCAGCTCAGTTTATATACTTTCAGGAATCTAGCCTGAGGAAAATAATTTGAATTTTGGATAAAGATTTGTGCACTAAGGAGTTTATCTTCCAACACAGGAAATAAATTAGATGTTCAAGAGACTGCCATCCTAGAATAAATGAAGAAATCCTTATCTGATTGAAGAATTTTATATGGCTGAGCAAAGATATAGGAATGTTTAGTAATATGTGCTTTTAAATGGATTAATAAGTTGCACATACCATCAAGAAATGCTATTTCATCTAGGCAAAAGAATGTATCCTTAGGAAAATAATTTTTAGAAGGAAAACCTAGCAAAATCTGAAATAAAAGTGGCATTTCTATTTGGGGGTGTGTGATGCAGATGTAAGTGATTTTCTCTCTCTCTCTCTCTCTCTCTCTCTCTCTCTGTGTGTGTGTGTATGTGTGTGTGTGTGTTGTCATCACTTTTAGCAATCAGCATGTGTTACTTTCTTAATTAAAATGTGCGCTTTAACTCTGTACCAGCTTCACCTCTTGAATTTCCCAGGGACAAACACTATTGAACCATGTTTGGTTTTCAATTTTCCCCCTTATCTTTATAATACCACCTTTACCGTCTTCAAAAAGGCTCTTTCTTACAAACAGTTTATAAAAAGACAGGTGAGCCTGGGGAGATGGCTCAGCAAGTGTAGTACCCGCTTTGCAAGAATAAGGACCTGGGTTTGCATGCCCAGCACTGCTGTAAAGCCAGGGTGAGGGTGTGAAGCTATAACTCTAGGTCTGAGGAGGCACAGAAAGGCAGATCTGCATGGCTCACTGGCTGGACAGTCTAGCCAAATTAGTAAGCTGCAGGGTTCACTGAGATCATATCTCAGAAAATAAGGTAGAAAGAAACTACAGAAAATACTCAGCATCAACTGATAGCTTTTCACCACAGGCATGTGTGCACACACACACAGGGAGAGAGAGAGCTAGACAGACCGACCGACCGACCAACCGACAGACAGACAGACAGACAGAGTCAGAAAGTCAGAGAGACATACAGAGAGAGACAGACAGACAGACAGAGACAAGGACACTGACAGAAACAGAGTTACATATGCATAGCGAAACAACAGGTCAGACTGTATAAAGTGCCCCCTGCCCCCCTCCCAAACTTCCCTGAAGGCCACTGTGTCCTAAGCTCTCCTTGTACCTCTCAATAACACTGTTTCTAGAATAGTATTTCTCACAGCTGAAATATGACTTCCTGTGTTCTAACCAATCATGTCCCCTAATTAAAGGAGACTGCCAGATGACTGGTTGTCATACTTACAGGTGCTGATGTCTAATAGTGGTGTCAACAAATAGAACCTGGATTTAATGCAGTACTGGCCCATGGTGTTCACCTCCACTGGACATTACAACTAGTGCATGGGCATGTCTTGCTGGTAAGGCACTGCCAGTGAGCCTTCTACAGGATCTTGATGAAAAGTTTCCAGTACACAGCCCATCCAGCTACAAAATTATGCCTCACATTTTAAAATAAAGCCCATGTTAACCCTAATGCAGAGAAACTTCCCTCACTAACCTTGTATCTCAATGTTGCCCGTGGGGTTATAACAGAATAGAAGAAACATGATGCCAAACTCCTGATCTTACGCTGGCTGATGAAAGGCTCCTTGAAATCTTGAGCCAGACAATTGTCTTCTTTGTGGTATACATATTGTTGTAGATCACAGTGGCAGAGAAATCAGCAATCTTGTTGATGTCTATGACAAAGCGTACTAAGGAGTCTTTGGATGCTTTTCTTGCCTGTTCTCTTTTGCCTCATACGTGCAAAACTACCTCCACCATTTTTTCCAACTACACTCTCAGTAGGAATCAGTCCTACTGAAAGTCTCACCCTTCACATGTCACAGATGCTCCCTCCCTTGTTATGCTGAAAGAATGCAGGGTTTTAAATAAATTCTTCCTTCTGGTGTCCATTCTGCCACATAGGAAAAGGTGAGAAAATGTCCTTTCACCCTTCATGTCTGCCAAAAAAAGGCCAGGATGGGGCAGCACAGTGAAGAGAAAATGTAAAGCTGGAGGTGGAGTGAATAAACCAATACAGGAAAACGGTATGCGTAAGTGAGCATCATCGCTGTGGGCTTTCTCTGACTTCCTCAGGAATGGAAACATTACATGGAAACCTGCAATCCTGACCTTAATCATCAACCAAATTCTCTGTGTATAATGGAAAACAGACTTTAATATTACTGTCCCCAACTTTCTAAGTCCCCCGACCCAAGACAGGCCATATCAGAAAAGGTTAAACTAGTCCAAGGTACGTATTAAAAAAAATAATAATAAAAGGCTGTGACCTTTTCTAGTTCTGTATCTATTAAAAAATCAGTGATTTTGCTTTCATAGACGCAAACAGTCGATATTAAAAGGTCTTGATCTACAAGAAATACATGCTGGTGTCATCAGTGACTGAGAAACAGGGCAGAGAAGGAAGAAACAGCAACCAAACACGCTAAGGTAGTAAGTTATTAGAAGGGATGTGTGGGGGATGGTAGATGAACAGGGACTGAGAAAGGGTGGGATAAGCCTTGGAGAAGGAGCTGCTATGGTGAGCGGCTGGGAATTCAGTAGCTCCTAGTTTTATTTTTTTATCTATCTATCTATCTATCTATCTATCTATCTATCTATCTGTCTGTCTGTCTGTCTGTCTGTCTGTCTGTCTGTCTATCTATCTACAGCCCAAGCACTTCCCCCCTCCCAGGCTCCTTTTCCCCCCACCACACCCCAAGTGCATCAAGTCTCTGCCAGACTAGGCACATTCTCTCCCACTGTGGCCAGACAAGGCAGCCCAGTTAGGGAATGGATTCTACAGTCACACTACAGCTTAGAGGGTACCTCTGCTCCAGTTGTTGGGGGACCACATGGAGACTGAGCTGCATGTCTGCTGCACATGTGCCAGGACCTCATTCCAGCCCATGTGTGAATTGGTTGGTGGTTCAATTTCTGAGAACTTCCAGAGGTCCAAGTTAGTTAACTCTGGTGGTCATCCTGTGGGGTTCTGATACCTTTCAGGGCCTTCAGTCCTTCCCTCAACTCTTCCATAAGAGCCCCCGACCTCCATCCAATGTTTGACTGTGAGTATCTGTGTCTGTCTCAGTCAGCTACTGGATAGAGCCTCTCAGAGGACAGTTATGCTACACTCCTGTCTACAAGCCTAACAGAGTATCTGTCATTAATCATTATTGTCAAGGATTGGTACTTGCCCATGAAATGGATCTCAAGTTGGGACAGTTATTGGTTAGCCATTCCTTCAGTATCTGTTCCATTTTGTCCCTGCGTTTATTTTAGACAAGACAAGTTTTGGGTCAAAAGTTTTGTGGGTAGGTTGGTGTCCTTATCCCTCCACTGGGAGTCCTGCCTGGCTAGAGGAGGTGGCCTCTTCAGGTTCCATGTCCCCACTGTTAGGAATCTCTGCATCCACTCCTGAGAGTTTTCCCCATCTCAGGTCTCTAGGACTTCCTAAAGAGCTATTTGAGAGAACCTTACTGAGTCTCCTCCTACAGAACCATAAGAAGAGAGAGAGTCTCCACCTAGTTATCTTGAGCCTTGAGCAGGTCTCAATATTTCCCACCAACTAAAAAGATTTAACTTCAGCCAGTAGAGAGTGTGTGTGTGTGGGGGGGGGGTGGTCCAAGCTTTTACTGCAGTGTGTGTGATCCCCAATGTCTGTTGCTAACACAAAGCCATATGGTGTCAAGATACACAAATAAGAAAGACATGAGCAAAGAAATGCCATACACATTCACTCCCCGAGAAGTTCCCTGCCTTCACCTCAGAGAATATCCATAAGGTTCCCCCAGGAACCCCATTTGTGGCTTCTTGGTATTATCAATGAGAAAGGAAACTGAGAAGATGGGACTCCTAAGAAAACAAGTTGTGGAGATTATCCCAGGAGAGTCAAGAAAGCATGATTGCCTGGAATCTCTCTGCAGCTAATTTTTTTCTGAAGACCTGGCTTCTTCCACAAACTCTACAAGAAAGTCTTGAACTAAAACGAGTTGATCATCGGTGTTTTCCAGTTCCTCCTTTCTATCCCCATATCTTGTAAAATAGTATCATCACGTCTCCAGTACAGGCTTGGCTGCTCAGGAACTGCTACCAATTGTCCCTTCATTTGTCAGTCAAATGCATGTTGTGCAAGGTCTTCCTGTGCTCATGCTGCTGTAACAAAATAACCATGACGAGGTAATTTATGAAGAACAGAAATGGAATGCTCATGCTTCTAGCTGAGAAACCAGAAAGCCCTGGATCAAGGTGCTGAACAACTCAGTTTCTGATGACGAGCTAGTATCTCTGTTTGATAACCAGGCTCCACTGGTACTCAACAGTGGTCCTGTCTTACTCTGGATAAGGCCTGCCCAGTACTATCATACTAGACGGTAAGTTTCGACATATAAAATGGAGAGACGCATAATATAAATTTCATCCAGGCACTAGGGAGAGATAGGAAGTTGAATGCAATGGCCATGTTATCTAGGATCTGATGGGGTCTGCAGAGGGTGAATAACTGTATTAGGATATACATACAAAGGTAAAGGTCTAGATAGAGATTCAGATTTACATTTCAGAGCCCAGAGCCTAGGTCTGTGAAGTAAAGGGTCCAAGTCCTTCTTGTCAAAAGATGCTACTTTAGTCTAGGAGTGTATGAGAATTAGGGGCCATGCTACGGATGGTATGTAGACACTCTAAGGAGAGAGTCAACGGAGGAAGAAAATGCTGGACATACAGGCAATGGGTATGGCAAAGGGTTGGTAGAGAGAAGCCAAGCAGGAAGTAAGAGGTGCTTTGAAGAACCTGTTAAAATGTTGGACTCAGCCGGGCGTGGTGGCGCATGCCTTTAATTCCAGCACTCGGGAGGCAGAGGCAGGCGAATTTCTGAGTTCAAGGCCAGCCTGGTCTACAGAGTGAGTTCCAGGACAGCCAGGACTACACAGAGAAACCCTGTCT
>NC_034592.1:108153732-108200653 GCF_900095145.1 Mus pahari
AGCATGTCCTTAGAAGGCAGATAGCAAAATCGCGTTCTCCTTTGGCCAGGACTACACAGAGATAAAAAAAAAAAAAAAAAAAAAAAAAAAAAAAAAAAAAAAAGGTTGGACTCCAGTGCTTTTCTTTGGTCTAGTCAGCTGCCTTCCTGACCCATGTGCAGGTCCATCCGTAGTAGCTGAATGCTGTTGACAGTTAAGTGTTTCTTTCCTGGTGAGAAGAGGGAGACTAGTGGAACCGTAGCTTTGAGGCTGCATCCTCAGGCTGGCCTTCTCATCTGTGCTTTGTTTGCTTTCTTGTAGTTCTGGGGATTGAACCCAGAACCTCAGGCATACTAGGGAAGCACTTGACCTCTGAACTCCCTCCCAGACTTAAAGGTGGATGCTTGAAGGCCTACATCTTGACTTCTGATTGGGTTAGGACAACAGGTGAGTCCCTTAGGTCACAGTTACCAGGTGGCCACCCTTCCCCTCTGAGACCCTCCTGCCTGTCCACTTCTTACTCAATTGCAGTGTTATGGCTATATTCAAGAAAATCATCCCCGTGTCAAAGCTGATGTGAGACTCACACTTTTAGAATTATGTGTTGTAAACAGTTTTCAGCTCCAGAGGAAGGAGCATAATTTTAATAGTTTCTCATTCTAATGCTCTGTTTTTGCATAGCCTGATTGGAAAAAGAGGGAAAAAAAAGAAAGACATTGACCTTTTGAAGTTTTTTTAAAGTTCATTTTTTCAGTCTGCATAATAAGGCAAGTGACTGCTTTGATGGCATTTTGTCTGGCTATCAATGACTTGCGATGGAATTTTATTTGATTTACATTTTTACATTTACAAAGCAATTTTCTCTGGCATGTTATTTTTCTTGTAAGTTGCACTAAAACATGATGTAAGTAAGTAGATTACATTGATAAAGGACAGAAACTTTATTACAAATTAAATAACATCAGAATAAGTAAATCTTTTTTTTTTCTTTTTAAATACTGAGTCAGTATGTCTGTTTTCACTTTTTGAAGACAGTTTCTCTCTATGTAGCTTCAAACTGCCCTCAAATTGTTCTTCTCTGCCATGGCTTCTCATAGTTTGAAGGTAAGAGATACTACCACACCTATGATATATGTTGTATTGTTTTTAGAAACTATAATCAAACACATACAATGCTGATAATGATAAAATAGCTTTACAAACTGGAAAAACATATTAGTAGAAAAATGTTCCTTGACAATGCCTATCAGTTTCCCATGTGTGCATCAGCATAAATACACATAGAGACTCATTGAGTACTCTGTAAACAAGGTAGAACAAATGTGTGTGTGTGTGTATACCTATATATACATGTATACATATACACACACATATATACACACATGTGCATGGACTGTCTCACACACACATATATTCACAAGCATCCATAGTTACACAATCTCTTCCTTTTCTTTTTTTTATTAGATATTTTCTTTATTTACATCTCAAATGGTATCCCTTTTCCTAGTTTCCCCTCCAAAAATCCCCTATCCCCTCCCCACTCCCCCTGTTCCCCAACCCACCCACTCACATTCCCAGTCCTGGCATTCCCCTATGCTGGGGCATAGAACCTTCACAGGACCTAGGGCCTCTCCTCCCATTGATGACCGACTAGGCCATCCTCATCTACATATACAGCTAGAGCCACATGTCCCACCATGTGTTTTCTTCTTTTTCTAATACAGCGACAAGTCCGTGAGGTTTGGGCTGCTGTTTGAGCCCTGTGATCAAGCATGCTCACCCCTGACTTTTACCAGTTCCCTTTTCTTAACAATTTGCTAGCCATTTCACGCTTTAGGTGCAGTGCTTTTCTTAGCAATGTGAATATTATATTTATATATTAGTGTCCTGTTGGCTGGAAATATTTTCTAGCTTCACACACAAGAACTTTCTACTTACGTGAACTTTGAGAGCTATGCCAATCTGTATCAATCTTTCCTGGTGCGTCTTCTCATTTCTAAACTTACAAACTCTTACCCAAGCATCCCTGCTTCTTTCTTTTGACTAACTTGAGTCTAAAGAACAGATATAATTTTAAGACTCTGTTTCTATCCTCAACTTGACATATATTAATTATTTCATAGGTAAGAAAATGGAATACTTCCTATCTATCTTGGTCATTGTCCTATTGTTGTGAAGAGACACCAAGGCAATTCTTACCAAAGAATACGTTTAACCGTGGGCTTGCCTACACTTTCAGAGGCTTACTACACCGTCATCATGGCAGGGAGCATAGTGGTAGACTGGCATAGTGCTGGAGAAGTAGCTGAGAGATTCATCCTTATCTTCAGGTAGAGAGGGAGAGACTGGACCTGTCATGGGCTTTTGAAATCTCAAAGCCTATCCCCATTGACACACTCCCTGCAACAACCTTCTAACCCTTCTCAAATAGTGCCACTCCCTGATGACTAAGTATTCAAATATATAAGCCTAAGGGAGCCATTCTTATTCAAGCCACCACATTATCCTATAACCTAATAGTAATATAATTTCTTAATATGTAAATATATCTCTGTATTGAAACACATATCTAGCCATCCTTATCTATGCAATTCATGTTCCTACCAACTAATGAATATTTACACTATTTTAATTTTTTTTACTATTCTGAGTAAAATGAGATCAGCATCTTTACATATATATATATATATATATATATATATATAGAGAGAGAGAGAGAGAGAGAGAGAGAGAGAGAGAGAGAATTCTTTAGAATGTGTTTGTTTCTATACAAAAAAGGGTTAAAAATTTCTTAAAATACTTTTGTATGTGGACATTGTCATGATGATCTCTGAAGAGCGTCTATACTTGCAGAGGTAGGGAGTTACGGATGCAGAGAGAACTAAAAGAATACGGGGTTGTGGACCAAGATGGAACCTGCTGGCAGCTAGAGATGAAAGATGAGAGTCACTGTTCAAGAGAGCCGGGTGAGGAAAGGCCAGCTAGAGGAATGCTGCCTTTCCCAGGGTGATTCTCAGTCACCAGTTGAGCTGTTCAACAAATGCCAGAAGGCTTGCTGTGATTGGACAGTGTTTTCAGAAACCAAAGAGGCAAAACTCACTGTCCTGACAGACCTTACTTATGTTCTAGCTGGAAAGACAGACCGTACTCGGGTAAATAAGACAGTGTGTGTCCTGGGTTAGAAGAGTTTTGGAAGCAAAGCGTAGAGAAAAAAAAAAAAAAAAACACAAAACAAAGCAAACAAAAGACCAGGGGAATGTTAAGTCCAGTGGCCTTTGCCTTGCCATAGGGCGACAATGGAAGGTCTCTCAGAGAGGATGGCTGTAAAGGGGGAACCAAAGGAGAGTCTGGGGGAGAATCATCTGGAAAGGTGATGATGTAAGCAAAGGAATGCCTACAAGAACATTGAGGGAAAACGGAGTAAGACCAAAGATGGAGGTTGGCACCAGTGATACAGGGATGATGGGAAATGATGAATGTAGTGGGGTCAAAAGGAAGGGTTTCAGGAGAAAAGCTTATTGTACATATCAATGAAAACAGCAGGGCAAC
Organism: Mus pahari; assembly: GCF_900095145.1. Lineage (NCBI taxonomy): Eukaryota > Metazoa > Chordata > Mammalia > Rodentia > Muridae > Mus > Mus pahari. The sequence continues at coordinate 108,157,261 of NC_034592.1, forward strand.
ATGAAAGAAAACTAGACAGTCCTTCTCCATTCTGAAGTACACTGGATGTGGGAAGAGCTGCACGTGATGAACCATCATCAGAAGGGAAACAGATGCCTAAACAAGACCACAGCAAGGGCAGCATCAACAGACATGCTCACATGGAAGGGGGAATCTGACTGGGCTCCAACCCTAGGCAAAGAACTTCAGACAACTAGCGGATGCTGAGAGGGAAAATGAGTCCACCCCAGGGATGAGCCCACTAATAGGTTATTCAATACCAAGGGCTCAGTCCTGACATTATATATGTACAAGGAACCAGGTAACACTAAATCAATTGGGAAGGTTGCACTTACATATTTATTTATCTATCACACACACACACACACACACACACACACACACACACACACACACTCACCACACATCTATTTGTGTGTAACAATAACAATGAAAAAAAAGAGGCCGTGAACTCAAGAGGAAGCCAATAGTGAGTATGTGGGAGGGATTGGAGGGAGGAAGGGGGAAAAGAAAATAATACAATTGTATTTTAACTTCTAAAAACTATTTAAATTCAAAAAGAAGATAGCTAAATATGAGTAGAGGGAGTCTTGCCTTACAACAGTAAGAGTGAAGAGGAATTCCTTAAAATACAAAGTAAGCTGTCTCTGCCAAGGGTGCTTATGGTTGTTTGCATTCTGGTCACGGAATGGTTTCCATGCATTTGACTGGTATGCTCATGCTAACACCATATTGAATGGTGACTTTTGGGTAAGAAAATGAAGACCAAAAAGGAAATGGCCAGAGCTCGCCAGAGAAATACGCGGGAATCCATTTCAAACGTGTCCAAGAGAAGTCTAGCGTTCCAGGTTGGTGAGGTGGAGGTAGGAAGCATTGCATCTTAAGCAAGCCAGAGTAATCGGTTGTGGCAAATGATGTGGAGAGATTGAGAGATTCAAGTGCAGAGAACTGACCACTGAACTTGGCATCTGTAAATGTCAGTTGTCCTGACAGAACAGTTTCTCTGGTATATTGAAAGCTGAAAGAGGCATGTTCAACTGAAAACTTTAGACAAATTAAACTTAGCAGAATTTAATGGAGCAGAGAGTGGTTCTCAAATTGGGCTTCCTTCTGAAGCAGAAGAGGTGGGGAGAGCCCCCCCCCATGCTTTGCCCAGGATTCGTGAATAGAGACAGCTGGACTGGTTAGCTCAGCCTTTGCCTAGCTTGAACAGTGTCTGATTAGTCAGCTACTCATGACTGATGGGTGCCCTGCCGCTGTAAAGGGCTGAGGCACAGCTATTTGTTACAAAAGTGTACTCGCATCTATTTTTTTAATTAGTCTACTACTACACCATATTGCAGCTCATTACATAGGGGGAAAGTACTGGGGCATCCTTAGACCAGTTTTAGGCTAACAGGTAGAAGAGAATGGCTTTAGAGCAAGCTATCAGGGATTGAAATCAAACTTCTTTGTTGGGCTTAAACGGGCAGAGCATTTGTAAAGTTAGACTGAGGGAAGGGGAGAGAAGATGTTTAAAGGCAAGTGTTGGAGCTTGAAAGAACTGGATAAAAACATCCTTTCCCTCCATGTGCCTACGTGCTAAGGTTCTGAGACATAGGAAACAGGCAGTGAAAGATGAAAATATTACATTCTTTACTTACTAAAGCACTGATAGGAAGGTCTGTTTCTGTGAATTAAAAACAACTGGTAATATTTCACAGAGTGATAGGCTCAGTTAATTCCAGTGGCCCACACTGCTGGACAGTGATAGACACCTGTCTTCAGGGGTCCGCTCCTGTGGTTTGAAGGAAGGGAACTGAAGGTGGGCTTTCTTCAGATGAGTAGAACCGAATGAGGAATGAGAAAGAAAGGCAGAACTAAACTCAAGACTCCTCGTCTGTCCTCAGCATTTACTCTTTGCCCCTTCCTCCCCTGCAGGAGTGGAAGGAACTGATCCCTAACCATGTGGGTGCTCTTCCATGTCTGGGAGAGCAATAGCACAGTAGACAAGGAACAATTGTGTGGTTGCAGACAGAGATGGGGCCACAACATTCAGCAGGAATCAGAGTGGTCCAGCAGCAGATACCAGATCGGAGCACTGGTAGAGCGATGGATTCAGTGTTGAAAGGTGCTTTCTCTCTTCTGATGGTTCTTGCTTCTCGGTGATGTAGCAAATGAGATCATCAGCTGAGTGAAAAGGAGCAGAATAGGTCTGAAGGGACGGAGGGTGTGAAATCATTTTCTTAAAAGAGTAGGCAAGTAAATTGACCAGAGAGAAGAAGAAATTGGCTAGGCTGTGCTGAGGGCCTGGGTAAGATCTGTGGTTGTAAATTTAGTCTGTGCAGCAAGGTGATGATTTTTTTTCTTCTGGCTACACCCTACCCAGATGCAGGGGAGCAGGGGCAGAAGAACTCATGGATCCAAGGCTGTGGTTTTGCCAAGCAGGCCTAATAGAGAGAGAACAGGAAGGAGATTTTGGTTGGCACAAAGGAGGGTTGACATGTAGGATTTAGTGAATGAAGACATAAATGAGGAGTGACACATAGTAAAATGAGCTACGGGAGGGGAGATGAAGCTCCTTATGGGTTGGGAATTTGTTAGAATACTGGAAGAAACATGTCAGCATGCTATTGTTCGTCTTTTGAAACAGGGTCTAGTGTAGCTCAGGCTAGTCTCCAGCTCCATGTGTGGCTGTGGATGACCCGAAGCTTGAGATTCTCATGCCTCTCCCATCTGAATTCTAGAATGATAGGTGTGTGCCGCAACCCCCAGTCTTATGTAGCACAAGGGACTGAACCCAGGATCTTGTTTTCACTTCTTTAGCAAATAATGTATCAACTGAGCTTTACCCCCAGCTCCTGTTGCCTATTTGAACTTGAAATCTGGAGATGATGAAGGAGGTCAAGAATTCAGTTACAAAAGTAAATGACCCAAACTGATAGATTGGCAACATTGCTCTAAGTCAGTCATGTAACTGAAAGGACAGAACATTCAGTAGCCCAGCTACATAATCATGGATAACAAGAAACGAGTTTAAGAATGCTGATCATCCATTTGTTTGCATGATCAATTTTTCCATGAATGGTGTCACAGTAGGGTCAGAAAAAGATTGCTGGAGAGAAGAGTAAAAAAAGTTCTTAATATAATTTATAAGCTTCTCCACCTAAAGAAATGTTCAACATCCTTAGTCAACAGGGGAATGTAAGTCAAAACAACCCTGAGATTCCATCTCACTCCAGTCAGAATGGCTAAGATCAAAAACTCAGGTGACAGCAGATGCTGGCGAGGATGTGCAAGAAGAGGAACACTCCTCCATTGCTGGTGGGATTGCAAGCTTGTACAACCACTCTGGAAATCAGTCTGGTGGTTCCTCAGAAAATTGGACATAGTACTACTTGAGGACCCAGCACTACTACTCCTGGGCATTTAACCAGAAGATGTTCCAATATATAATAAGGACACATGCTCCACTATGTTCATAGCAGCCTTATTTATAATAGCCAGAAGCTGGAAAGAACCCAGATGTCCCTCAACAGAGGAATGGATACAGAAAATGTGGTACATTTACACAACGGAGTACTCCTCAGCTATTAAAAATAATGAATTTATGAAATTCTTAGGCAAATGGATGTATCTGGAGGATATCATTCTGTGTGAGACAATCCAATCACAAAAGAACACACATGATATACACTCACTGATAAGTGGATATTAGCCCAGAAACTCGGAATACCCAAGATACAATTTGCAAAACACATGAAACTCAAGAAGGAAGACCAAAGTGTGGATACTTCGGTCCTTCTTAGAAGGGGGAACAAAATACCCATGGAAGGAACTACAGAGGCAAAGTGTGAAGCAGAGACTGAAGGAATGACCATCCAGAGACTGCCTTACCTGGGATCCATCCAATAAACAACCACCAAAACAAGACACTATTGTGGATGCCAACAAGAGCTTGCTGACACGAACCTGATATAGCTGTCTCCTGAGAGGCTCTGCTAGTGCCTGACAAATACTTTGGTTCTTCTTAAAAGGGGGATCAAAATACCTATGGGAGGAATTACAGAGACAAAATGTGGAGCAGAGACTGAAAGAAACGCCATCCACAGACTGTCCCACCTGGGGATTTATCCCATATGCAGTCACCAAACCCAGACACTATTGTGGATGCCAACAAGTGCTTTCTGACAGGAGCCTGAAGTCTCCAGAGGGGCTCTACCAGTGCCTGACAAATACAGAGATGCATTCTCTCAGCCAACCATTGGGCTGAGCACAGGGTCTCCCAATGGAGGAACTAGAGAACGGACCCAAGAAGCTGAAGGGGTTTACAGACCCATAGGAGGAACAACAATATGAACCAACCAGTACCCCCAGGGACTAAACCACCAACTAAAGAGTACACATGGAGGGACCCATGGATCCAGCCTCATATATAGTAGAGGATGGCCTTTCGGTCATCGGTGGGAGAAGAGGACCTTCATCTTGTGAAGGATTGATGCTCCAGTGTAGGGGAATGCCAGGGCCAGGAAGCAGGAGTGATAGGTTGTGAGCGGGGGGGGGGGGGAGGATAGGGGGTTTTCATAGGAGAAACCAGGAAAGAGGATAACGTTTGAAATATAAATAAAGAAAATATTTAATAATAAATAAATAAACAAATAAATAAAATAAGTTATAAACTCTCGATGTTCAGGGTATCTGAGAAAAAAAGAAGTGGAGAAACCATGACGTATAACAGAAAGGACACGAGTCACCAATTCTTGGGTCCATGGATGGCACTCTGAGATAAAATGAGCATCAAGGAAAGCAGAGGAGAATCAGGTTAGGAGAGGATAAAGGGATGGATGTTCTGAAAAATGACTGAGGATAGAGAAGGTTTGTCCAAAGCAGGGAAGCCACAAAGAGCAAAGTACAGGATTGAAACCATTTGCGGCTTCCTGAGGTTTAGATAGAAGGAAAATAGGCAGTTCCTACAGCCTGAGTGCTTAGTATATCCTATAGAAATCTAGAATGTTCTTCCAGTATACCGAGCTATCCTTTACTCATTTTAATAGAACCTCTCTGGTATTCTTCCTTGCTAAGTATAATAGATGTAACATACTGTGTTGCAAAAACATTATATAACCTCCAAACTTTCAATGTTCTTGAATTCTTAAGATTAACTGGAGAAAAGTAGAAAAATATTAGAATCCTCATTTTTCCATTCAGAAGCAAATCTTACACCTGTTTTACATTTCCAGGCCTGGTGAGATAGCTCAATAATACCATACATAAAATAAACAATTATTCTAGCACACCCAGGAGGCAGAGACAGATGGACCATGGGAATTACCAGTCAGCCAGCCCAGCCCAAATGTTAAATTCCAGGTTTACTGAGAAACCCTGTCTTAGAAACAGGTGGATGGTTCCTGAAGAATAACACCCAAGGTTGTCCTTGGCCTCCATATGCATTCTAACACATCTACACCCACTCACACACATGTATGCATCTGTACACACGCACACATGCACACACAGACACATATTTCCCATAAGCCTATACCTAAATCTCCCATCATATTTTACACACATGTACCTACAAATACACCAGGGTATGCACACACTTGCTGGGTACACACACACAATTTCCCATAATCCTCTACCCAAATCTCACAATATTTCTATTATTTTTCATGACTATCTCAGACCTGCAACTTACAGAAGTTCTTATTGCACTGTTTTACCCAACACTGCCTTACTGAGAGATGTAAAAGTCAGTGGATCTGGAAAGTATGAGGGAAAGCAGTAGGTGAGCTGTGAGACAAGGCTCAGTCTGCATTCTGGACCCACCCCGCTGCTGGCTACATCTGTGTCTGCGACCTTGAGCGAGTCACTTAACTTGTGATATTTTCATCTTTGGCTGGTTAGAATAAGCAGCCTATCTGCTTAGCAGCTGCTGCAGTGAGGGCTAGAAACAGCTTTGAAAATGCCTTGAAAGCTGTTTGCACGTTCATTCAAAACTTGCATCCTTTTTTTTTTTTTTTTCAAAAATTGCAATTCATAGCAAGATAATTTGATAATTTGCAGGAAGCACTCCATTATCTTTTGGCTTAGATATATCTGGAAATGGAAAGGCTGTGGGGGACTCATACAGTAATTGAGTTCTCTCAGTCTGCCCGCCTTTAGCATCAAAGTATTGCTGGAGGTAGACTCAGGGACTGGAGGTAGCTTCAAGTCCAAGTTCAGCAAAATTCTTCTGTAACTTCATAGCACACCCGAATGCCTAAGCCCTCTAATTTATTCCCTGGAGTTATAATACACATTGTTTCTCCTTCAGCTCTGCTTTAAGAACATAGAGGAGGAACTCAGTGCATATGGCTTGGGTTTGAATCTCCACTTTTCATTCTAGTGGCCCTATGAATTTCATATTTCCTAATTCTCCCTACAGTGAGAATGCTAATATTCCCCTCTTAAAAGTTATGAGGTCAAAACAAGATCATGTGTAAAGTATGCTGTTATGCGTATAAGGAAACTTGGCCTGTGCCAATTGATAATGTTGTAGGTGTTTTAAAATTTCCATAACAGTGAGTGTCACTGATAAAATAGAAAACAGAGACAGAGAATCAACAGATCCAAAAGGCTGTTTGGGGAAAACGGTTTAAAAAAACAGCAAAAAACAAACAAAAAAAACAACCAAAACAAACCAATAAACAAACCAAAAAAAAAAATCTATGGGGAAATCAGCCAAGGAAATATTCAAGGATGAACACACAAGAAATCAGGAATGAGAGAGGATATACCTAGTTACAAAGCAGATGGCATTAAATATGAGACTATTGAGAACATGTAATACCAAGAATCAAGAATTGTGTCAGGCGTGGTGACACATGCCTTTAATCCTAGCTCTCAGGAGGCAGAGGCAGGTGGATCTCTGAGTTTGAGGCTAGCCTGGTCTACAAAGTGAGTTCTAGGACAGCCAGTGCTATACAGAGAAACCCTGTCTCGAAAAGCCAAAAAAAAAAAAAAAAAAAAAAAAGAATTGCAACCATCCATACTCTCCCCTTTCTCCCCCATCACAGACATGCTCACAGGCCAATTTGATCCAAGCAGTCCCCTTGTTGAGGATCAGGTCCCTCTAGGTTGTAAGGTCAAGTTGACAGTTAAAGCTAACCAGGACATATACAAGGAATCTACATCAAATAGAGCAGAATATTTCCTGTGAGAAAAAAATAAATAAATGGAAGGAGGTAGGAAGGGCAGAGAATGAAAAGGAGGGAAGGAGACAGATATAGAGACAGAGACAGAAAACCAGAGACAGACACAGAAAGAACATATGCTCAAGAATTCAGTCAGTGCTCCAAATGCATCCATTCTCCCCAAATGACTTACAGATTCAATAATTTCTCACATAAATCCTTAAAAGATTGTTAGTAGAAATTGACAGTGTTGCTTTTAAAATTTATATAGATCAACACAAGGTTAAATCTCTATATTCCTAAGGTGGAATAATAGTGTGTAAAGACTGGAGAAACCATAGCTCCATGCAAGACTTTAACACTTAAGTACTTAGTCTTGATAGAGTGTAGCAAATAGACCCACTAGACTAGAATACAGAGCACAGACTGGAGTTTAAGGCCAACACCCCCACGTTCAGAAGCCTGATGCATGGCAGAGTGGAGGCATAGCTTGTGTAGTAAACAGTATTTTGATGACACACTTGTTATAGATAGCCTTGTTCACCTCCTCCTCCAAATCCATACTTCACAGCCCTAATCCCAACTTTTGACTTCCTTTGGAAACCCAGCCTATGAAGAGGTAGCAAAAGTTAATGAAGTCACTCTTGACTGAATGGGACCTGAGGAGGATGTGACATCAGAGAGTTCTCAACATCAGCCTGCATAAGAGGCTGACCATAATGCAGGGAGAGAATCTCCTCTGGAAGGCCAACAGGGCCTTCGATTTTCTAGGCCCCCAACTGTGAGTGAATACATCTCTGTTTATCCTGAGAATCTTGTTATTCTCAGTCTGAACAGATTCACACATTATGGGTCAACTATTTGAAAAAGAAAACAAACAAAACCTTGGTTTCCCACACTTCACATAAAAACTGTTATTACATTACAGAGAGTAGCATCCAAATAAAAGTTGAAAATTTTTAATATAGGACATAAAATAGTTTGAAGGTCTTAATATCAGAAATGATTCCTTAAACATTATGAAAAAAACATAATTATAGGAGAAAATATTGTTATTTGAACAGCGTTAAAACTAAACACTTAGCATGGTAGTATACACCTGCAAATTTCAGAACTCAGAAGGCTGAGACAAGATGTCCAAGGCTAGTGTAGGTTATTGACTGAGTTCCAGGCCTCCCCCCAAACAACCTACTGAGCCCTGTTTTAAATGAATAAAACAGTAAGTAAATAAATGAAGTGTATAAAATAAATATTAAATCATCATAAGGTATCATAAACAAAGTAAAATAAAATTTATCACAGGGAAACACCACAAAAGGTTAGTATCTGAATATAGTTTTAAAATTGTTTTATCTACTGACAAGTAAAAGAGAAAAATAATCCCAGAAGAAAGACAGCAAAAAATAAAAAATTTCCAACTCCTAAACAAATAGAGATGGTAAACAAAGGTTTGCAAAGATGTTAGGGCCTGTCAGTGTGCAGAGGAATACAAACCGCACAGTGACATGCCCTTCCACACTGCAGACACTCAGGTCGGCTCCACAAAACCCTGGCATGGCTGAGCCTTCACACAGGACTCTTAGCAGTGTACATCACTGCAGCCACTAGGGAATGTGATTTAGCCGAAGGCAGTTAAATAGATGCTGGATCTCTCCGGAGACTCTGCTCTCTCATACATAACTTGTGCCCTAGAGAAACTATTGCTTACATACACCCAAGATAAGGTAGGCGTGTGCACAAGGCCATATTATCAGGGTCCATAAACAATACAGTAGATGGTAAGTTGAGAAACAGTCTAGCATATGCTGTACAGTGGTGAAGATAAACTGTAGCTATATTACATGTTAGTATAGACAAGGCTCAAATCATATTGAAAGAAAAGGTAAGATTCAATCATAACACCACTCTATGTTGTATTTTAAAACATGTATGCATGCCAATGCTTATTTATAAGTTCTCACAAATGTAACAAAAATAACATGATGGAAAGGAACAGGAGACAGAAGAAGAAAGGAAAATCCAATTATAGATACAGAGGTGTGGTACTATTGGTAGGAACTATTGGTACCCTGCTTGTATTACATGAGCATTCGCTGCTTTCTTTATGCTATATATTATAAAATAGAAACATAAGAATGTATGTGAACTTATATATTTATGCTACATTCATTTTTTTTCATGTACATGATACATGCAAATCTAAAAACAAAGTAAAAGAAATGAAGTGAACTTCAAAGAGGCATACAAAATATCCAAAATAAAAGCTTTGGCAGGGCTGGAGAGATGGCTCAGTGACTAAGAACACTGGCTCCTCTTCCAGAGGACCCGGGGTTTAATTCCAGCATCCACATGACAGCTCTTAACTGTCTACTCCAGTTCCAGGTGATCTGACACCCTCACACAGACATACATGCAGTCAAAACACCAATGCACATAAAAATAAATGAATCTTTCTTTAAAAAAAAAAAAAAACTGCTCGAGAGTTAGAAAAAATAAAAAGTTTTGGCAAAATATTGATTTTCAGACCTCCTATTTCTTTCTCCAGCTTAGAATTCACCCTGTCATTTGCCTTCAACAAAACATCCTCCCAAAATTCTGCATCTGGGAATGTACACACTTTAAAGAGATCCTCAGACATACAGGGAGAGGGACAGCCAGACAGTCCACCTTTCCTTTCCCTTTTCAGCAGGGAGGGACAGCACGAGGCTCAAAGCTAGCCTGAAAGAGAAGTGTCTTCCGTTTACTTCTTAGTCTAAGATGGGAGGGCTAGGAAACTTCCAGAGCCTAGAAGGAGATGTCTGAAGAGCCTGGGGAATGTCAGCCTGCCAGGAATGCATGCTAGAGTTGACCTTCAGAGAAAGCAGGAACAGGCATATCAAATGCACACACATCCTTCGGAGAGCACGCCTTCCCTCCATTCTGCTAAAAACGGAATCAGCCACAAAGGGAGTGTGACTGTGAATGGTAATTTGTGCAAAGCTTGTCAAAGGTAACATTTAGCCAGAAACAGTATGGGATCAAAATATTATTTTTAAGAAGAAATGGACTTGCATCTGGCCGCCAAGAGAGCTGAAAGGGATAGCCCAGCCATTGAGACTCTGCCTTTCACCCCCAGCCAGCTCTGAGCCTTCACAAAGGCTATTCAGGGCTTCCAGTAGCTCACCATGGGGTGGCTGGAGGGAGAAACATACCACACGGGAAAAATACCCAAGGACTCCCTCATTCCTGAATAGAAATCAAAGAGACTTGGGTGGATCTGGCTGAGACAGTGACCAACTAGAAATCTTAGGCCACCTAGGAAAACCTCCAGTGCCAGAAAGGGGTTACATTTTGCCGAGATCCTTGGCCAAAGTGGTCCATTAGATACTCCCAAACATCACAGGCTATTGCCAAGGCTCTTGGTTACTCTCTACAACCTGATGGTGAGACCTGAGTGTCTCTAAAGATTGATTTCATCTACGAAATCACCCCACTCTTTCTACTTGTTTTTGATTTTTCTTTCTTTTAGAATTAAGACTACACAGGTCACATTTCAGCCCTTCACAAAGAAGTGAAAATAAAAGTAAATAAATAAGAACACTATTTGACTTTTCTCTGTCTGCCTTTGGCTCACAGTTACTATACCTCTATTACTACATAGACTTAACGTTAGATGTTTTGCATTAGAGGAACTGAAAAGCCAGTGTCCTCCTGCCTATCAGATGTGGTAATGAAACAAACACTCTTTGGTTTTCACAGGTCCTGCATGTGTATCAGCAGACATAATAGCACGTAGCGTCGTTCGTCGCAGGCTGTGTTTCATCACAGTGAATGCTGACCTCGAGGAGCACCACACAACACATGTTCAGCAGAAATAATAGAATTAGCTTGAGCAGGATGGGGAATGGGCACTGTGGCCTGGGTACACGGCATGCATCACCAAGGGATACATTTACAAGGAGAGAAGGTCAATATGACGAGAGACAGACAGACAGAGAGAGACAGAGAGATGAAAGCATGCAAGGGGAACAAAGGTGAGAGAAAGCAAAGCAAGAAAACAGAAGCCAGAAGCCCAGACGCTCTGACCACTGAACTAAGCCAGTGCCTAGAAGAGGAGGCTCAGAGCACTGCCTCCTCCCTTGAATACAAGCACCAGGTCAAGGGCTTTCCCTAATATTGTTTTTGCATTCGTTTCCCTATGGAAAACAAATCAGGGAAGTAATTTGAGTGTGGGACCACATGCACCACTCTGATTAAAATGTCAATTCCAACTGGAAAGGGCATGGAACTTTGTCTCAGGCACCAAGCGTCTGTTTAGCCCTTGACCTTGTCAGGAAAGTTCAGAATGGTACAACACAAGCTGCTTACAGCCACAGCTTTCAGAAGCTGGGTAAGCAGAAAGGATGTAATTGATCCCTATTGGGTTAGGTCATATAGCTTATATATGCAGATATACCTGTATCCGCATACATGTGCACGTGTGTGTGCACAAACGCACACTGCTTAGATTAATTACTCATGTTGTATATCACTGCATCTTTCCATAGAGTGATATCCTTTTCAGGTATATTTGTGATAATGTAACGGTCCTGTAATGGTACTGCCCCCTTCACAGTCACTTGCTGGTGCCCCATCTCCCCATGAGTCAAAAGCACGGAGTGGCAAAAGCACTCTTTCTTCTTCTTCATTTGCTTAACAACGGCAAACAAGAGTCCCTTTCTAAAGTGCAAGGGCAGGGAGCTAGCTGGCCACCCCGCCCACCAAATTCACTTTTGTATTTGATAAGCTTTATTGCAGACTGGTAAAAACCTGTGAGGTGAGGGATACTGATGGGCATGTCCCATGGTTTCATTTGACACACCACCTCTGCTTGTCTGTTATCCAGTCTGACTGAATCCAAACCGGTCCTCTTTAAGGTTTTTGTCATATGTATTGAGCTCTAAGAACCAGCAACATCAGAATAAATGATAAGTGATGCTGTTCACAAAGGACAATTGGAAGGGAGGGGGGAATGACTTCAAGTATCTACAGCTAGTACTGTAGTGCTTGCCTGACATTAAGCTACTTGCCAGCAAATTATTAAAACATGATTAAATGGCGATTTTGGTGGATAATGGGCTCTGTTCAGAGCTGCAGACTAGGGCTCATTACTTTTTGCCAGTTGATATTTCTTTACTCTTCATTACAAAACCCATTTTATTTTGCAGATGCTGGAGAAATGTAAACAGTGATTAAAGTCATCAGCGAGTCAGTGGAAGAGTAGGGATTCAGTTGAAACCCTGGCTGACAGAGTCTGAAGCAAGAACCCTTACCTCTGCCTACCCCACCCTCTGCTCTAGACTGACCGGCCGAGTCTATATAGGAAGTTTCAAGACTGCCAGAGTTTCTTGGTGAGACTCTGTCTCAAAACAAGCCCAGAGGCCTTCTGCAAGGTTGCTTGGAAAGTCCTAGAACCCTCCAAGTGGATTGGATATGAGGTGTGGCCAGTGTCTGGCAGTCCCGCAGTCACACAGATGACTTAAATGAAAAGCTATGCTCTTGCATGTATGGCTGGCTTCCGTAACTGACCAGTTGCCCCTCTTTTCTAATCTGCTTTTTCGTAAACACTAATAATAGGAACAACCTTCAAGGAGCTGCTGCGAGAATTCGGTGAAATGAAATCAGCTAAGTGCTCAGAACAGTGTGTTTAATGCTGCATGACAAAGCTCTAGAAGTGTCACTGTTACTAGCAAAGTTTGATGCTTGCCATGGTAGCTCACATCTATAATCTCAGCAGTGGGGAGACTGAGGCAGGAGGACTGATGTCAGGGCCAAGGGTAACACTGTCTCAAAAGCAAAAACTCACAAAAAAAAAAAACAAAATACAAACAAACAAACAAACAAACAGAAAGTACCACAGATCCAAGATCTGCACTAATAAATATAATCAGCTATGACTATGTGGCTCCTGGTTCTTTCTCTGCTTTATCCATTTTAGTCCCTGTGTCTTTTATTCAAACTCCACTTATTTCTAAAGCAAAATGGGGGTTTACATAATAAAGACTTGAGTAGATTTCATATTCCCCACCCCCCCTTGAAAAGACTTGGTGTAGAATCACTTACTCTGTCCACTTCCAACAGGGCTGCACAGTCAGCCACATGAGGATGCCCACTGAAAGCATCGAATTCTGTCCCCACCACATATTGTCACCAGGAAGCCATGAAGATGCTTATAAAACTTTTTGGTTGTGACTCTTGTTTCATAGGTGGGCACAATCTTACTGCAACTGGAGATCTTTAGACAAGTTTTAAGAAACATCTCAGACCTTCTGGAATAGTTTTCATAGCTGTGAATGTGGTCCAAAAGATCATTTAAAACAAAAGAAAGTAACAAAATTCTTGTAGCCTAATAGGGTTGGCATGAGTCTATCGTCTTCCATCCTTTCTTCCTTCCTTCCTTCCTTCCTCCCTCCCTCCCTCCCTCCCTCTTTCTTTCTTTCTTTCTTTCTTTTTTTCTCCTTCCTTTCTCTCTTTCTCTATGTACTTTCATTCTTTCAATCATCAATTAGGAGAATCTATTATGTACAAAGATGTATGCCATAGGGAGGGGCAGATTGACAGTATCTTGTGTGTTCATTTAAATAATGACCATTTATTGAATTACATTTCTTTAAAAAAAAAGATAAACAAAAAATCCTACTCAAACCAGCTTGAGCAAAATAAGAAAATTATTGACATTTGTTTATAAAACTTGCAGGGTAGTTCCTAATTTCAAACATGAAAATGAGTAAGGACTCAGGAATCTTACCACAACCCATGCCTCTGCCCCTCCAACACAACTCTACTCTCTAATGACCTCCAGTTCACCTCTTTATAGTCTGTGCACTTCTTGGCAGATACCCTGGACAAAGGCAAGACTTAAGATTTGTTGCTATTTGATGGGTTTGGCTTGGGTAAATCACATACCCTTCTAACTGGCTGGACCCAGAGCACTGCAGAAGGTTAGTGCATAGAGTAAAATCAAGGTCTGAGACCCAGAATGATAGAAGCCATGCTTTTGAAGAGTACATATTAATATGTTCATAGTCTTCCCTTAATCTTTCTGCTTCCTGTCTCTTATAAGGTGAGAAGCAAGCAGCTCCTCTCTGACACACCTTCTTGATGCCAAGATGTTCTGCATCTCCTCAGGCCCTTGATGATGGAGAAGGAACAAACTAACAATGGACCAGGGCTTCCAAAACTGAGTTGGGATAGACCTTCACCCTCCAGTTGTTTATTTGGTTGTTTTGTCTTTATGGTAAAAGTGATGTAGCAAATGCAGAGAAAAACAACAGATGTTTCCTATGTTGGGACATCAGAGAGAGTTTCCCCTATGTCTTAGTCAGGGTTTCTATTCCTGCACAAACATCATGACCAAGAAGCAAGTTGGGGAGGAAAGGGTTTATTCAGCTTACATTTCCATACTGCTATTGATCACCAAAGGATGCAGGACTGGAACTCAAGCAGGTCAGAAAGCAGGAGCTGATGCAGAAGCCATGGAGGGATGTTCTTTACTGGCTTGCTCAGTCCACTCTCTTATAGAACCCAAGACTACCAGCCCAGAGATGGTNCCACCCACAAGGGGCCCTCCCCCCTTGATCACTAATTGAGAAAATGCCTTNCAGCTGGNTCTCATGGAGGCACTTCCCCAACTGAAGCTCCTTTCTCTGTGATAACTCCAGCTGTGTCAAGTTGACACAAAGCTATCCAGTACAATTGACCCCTTGTCAACTTGACACACAAACATATCACTAGTAAGCCTCAACCCTTAGTTCTTATTCATCCCCAAGATCTTAAATAACTATAAAAGTCCCACAGTTTTTACATATTAAAAGTTCAATCCTTTTAAAATATCCAATACCTTTTAAAATCCAAAGTCTTTTTACAATTAAAAGTCTCTTAACTGTGGGCTCCACTCAAATACTTNCTTCAAGAGGGAAAAACATCAGGGCACAGTCACAATCAAAAGCAAAAATTAAACTCCACCTGTCTGGGATCCAACTCACTATCTTCTGGGCTCCTCCAAGGGCTTGGGTCACTTCTCCAGCCCTGTCCTTTGTAGCACACAGCTTTGTCTTCTAGGCTCCAACTGCCTGTACTCCACTGCTGCTGCTGTTCTTGGTGGCCATCTAATGGTATTGGCATCTCCAAAACACTGCTGTAACTTGGCTTCAACAATAGCCTCTCATAGGCTCTCTTCATAGTGGCAAACCTCAACTCCTTGCATGACCCCTTCAGTCCTGGGCCATCAATTGCAGCTGAGGCTGCAGCTTCACCAATGGCCTTCCATGGCCTCTCACAGTGCTTCCATGGCCTCAGTTGCTCTGCATGACCCCTTCATGCCTTCCAAACCAGTACCACCTGAGTAACTCTTACACATTACCAAGTCCAGTCACAGCACAAGGTACAACCTTGGCTATCTCTGGAACAAGGCCTCTGTACTTCCAGAAAACACTTCCCAGAAGATGTCACCTCAGTGATGCTGGTCTCTTCTTAATCACCGCTAATTTCTTAGCTCCAGCTAACCAGCATCAATAGTCCCAGTAATACAAAGGTTTCACTTTAGTGGTTCTGGTATCTTGTTAATCACAGCTGATTCTTCAGCCCCAGGTAACCAGAACCACAGAATCTACACAATCCAAAACAGCAATGGCCCTGAAAAGAGTCTTTAATTTTCCCTCTGAAATTTCACAAGCCAGGTCTCCATCTTCTGCACTGTTCTCAACATTATCTTCCAAGCTCCTACACAACATTCGACAGAGCTCTTAACACCGAATGGATCTTCTAGCCCAAAGTTCCAAAGTCCTTCCACAGTCCTCCCCAATACATGGTCAGGTTGTCACAGGAATACCCCACTCTGCTGGTACCAATTTGTCTTAGACAGGGTTTCTATTCCTGCACAAACATCATGACCAAGAAGCAAGTTGGGGAGGAAAGGGTTTATTCAGCTTACATTTCCATACTGCTATTGATCACCAAAGGATGCAGGACTGGAACTCAAGCAGGTCAGAAAGCAGGAGCTGATGCAGAAGCCATGGAGGGATGTTCTTTACTGGCTTGCTCAGTCCACTCTCTTATAGAACCCAAGACTACCAGCCCAGAGATGGCACCACCCACAAGGGGCCCTCCCCCCTTGATCACTAATTGAGAAAATGCCTTGCAGCTGGCTCTCATGGAGGCACTTCCCCAACTGAAGCTCCTTTCTCTGTGATAACTCCAGCTGTGTCAAGTTGACACAAAGCTATCCAGTACACCCTATGTCCATTCATCCCTGGGTTTTAGTTGGACTCAGTGCCACATAAAATTAATAAATAACAGCAATGAAAAGCATGGTATAATTTCCCTCCCTGCTTAGTTCACTGTAGCACTAAGTTCTGGGATGGAAAGAGCAGTCGGGTAGGAATGTCCAGGCATCCTTGCTATCACACAGTGGCTGCCTGTCCTCTGCAGGTTTACTCTTCACCCTCCTCCCTCTCATTACCCAGTCTCTTTCTAGCCACAGGTACAGGGCCATGTCCTAGGTCAGTCTGGAAGATACCAATACATTCCAAAACCAGAATTCAAGCAAAGGTTGATTTGATGTTATGGTCAGTATTCATTCCACTGTGCCATTGTGTTAAAGTCTTATACCCAAAAGGTTTCCTCCATAAAAGATGTAATACAGTTGTACCAAGAGACCAGTGAAGTAAGGAGTCAAAGCCGAGTACCGACTACCTGGATTTGTGATAAGAGCTTCATCTGCTTACAAAGTATAAGCCACCCTTGCCAGGCCTTGGTTTACATTTTCAGAAACTGCATGGCAGTGTTGCAAATATTTTATGAAATACACAGTGGAAAGTGCCTGCCATTTTCTGACACATGAATTGTGTAGCCACTACTCCCATCTCTTCTTTCTCTCCTCCCCCCCCCCCTTCGTGCCATGCTAAGTTAGAATGCAGTAAGTGCCAGGAACAGAATACTATGGGCTTACAGGTGAGTCTAACCTGCTTCTCACAGGCCACATGTACCACAGGAGAGCTGTGCATGAGTCTAGCACAAAATTGTCAGCTTAGTTAAAATTCTAGATAACTGGATTGTGCCTTTCTCATCCAGGAACTTTGCAGGTGGCGATGTTCTGCTGCAGTGTCAAAAGGTTGAACATTCCCCAGAGAATGATAAGGGAGCTAATTTATAGAGAAAGTCAGCTCTTAATCCCAGAAATTTGGGGTTGGGAAGAAACACCTGCATGATAACCAGCTTCCTTGTAGATTCTTCTGTGAGTGAACCTTGGGTCACATTTTTGAGAAGCCCTTGATTAAAAGATAATGGAAGAGTGAGAAGAAAAAAGAAAACAAGGAGATCAGGAAAATGAGGAAGGGAGGGACACAGGGAAGGGAGGGACGAGGGAAGGGAGAAAGGAGGGAGAGAGGGAAGAAGAAAAAAGACAGGCTAAACAGACAGAATACAGATCCTGACTTTTAAGATACAAAATTTGGTCTCTTGGTTACTGAGAACTATATTACATTTTTAATTGAGCTTGGTCCATCTTTTGATTTAGGAAAGTTAATATACTAACTGTACATTGAGAGATTAGATGGTGCTTGTATATGGAAGGGCTGAGGGGGAGTAACAGAATTGGGCTTCTCTTGACTCAAGGTTAGGTAAGAGAATATGAGATATTTTAAAATGTTATTCAAAGGCGAATGGTAATGAACTTGACTTTAGGTTCTGTTTAGGATACCATCAGGACATGTAGCCAGTGTCAGGCCAGATCCATATCTGTTAAAGAAAAAGCCAATAAAATATCACATCATTTCCCAACCTCAAGAACCTTCTCTTTATAAACAACAGCAAGAGTAATTTAAGAAAAGTTATGATTATTGCCATTTCTCTTTAGCACATTCAGATACACTGGGGTCAAGCTGTTGGTCTGAGCTGTCACCACTCTCAGCAAGGAAGTAAAAGAAGCTGCCTTCCAGCTGCTGTAGAACAGAGCCAAGCAGAGTATGGGACCCCAGCTCTCCAGTCCAGCCACCTACTGAATGCAAATACTTTTGCCTGGAGCTAAGACTGCACACCCAAACCATGTGACTCAGTCATCTTGTCAACTGCTTGACCACAGGTGTTCTACACAGCTGAGTGACAGCTGAGCCTGAGAGTCATTCCTGAAGCGGTCTTAAGTAGATTGAAACTAGGTAGTTGACAGCTCTAATACAGTAGTTCTCAACCTGTGGGTCTCGACCCTCATTGGGGTCATACAGCCAATATTTCCATTATGATTCATAACAGTAGCAAAACTAGTTATAAAATAACAATGGAATAATTTATGGTTGTGGGTCACCATGAAGATCTATATTAAAGGGTTGCAGCACTAGGAAGATTGAGGACCACTGGGTGAATGCATTGGCTCTCAGCTGTGGAACTTCTGCACTTCGGGAACTTTTGGCTATATATGGAGAATATTTTTAATGTGAAGACTTAGGGAATGTGCTATTGCTACATATTTGGAGGCAAGTGGCAAAAGATGTAGCTAAAACCCATACAGGGCTCAAAGGAGACTCTCACAACACCCACGTGACTAAAGATGCCAATGGCCCCGGTCTAAGGAAGCACAGGCATGGCCCCGTAGCTCCAAGTCTTCCTTTAGATTTGTCTCTTTAACTGAGCACAATGACCCGTGTGATAATGAGGGACCAAGGTGAAGATGACTTACCCAGCCCCGAGTTTAGGAGAGATGGCATTAGTAGGTCCTGAACTTGGCAATGAGAAAATAGACTTAAATATGTAGAATCCCAGCCTTCTGTAGGTACTGAGTATGGGAACTGTGTAAAGTAATTTTCAGGCAGAAACAGCAATGCAAACCTAAACAAAAGAAGAGGGTTTGATGCCGAGCCTCAGCAGACAGCGCACGCATAGTAATTCCAGGCCGGGGAATGGGCAGGGTGAACCTAACGCAATCGTGTCCAATAAAGCCGCACAAATTGTCTGCAAAAGCAGAATCTTCTCCTGTTCCCAATATACAACAGAAGACAAAGCTATGCAAATTTAGTCTTTCACAAAAATCCATCCTGTTATTTTCTACCGATAGGCAGTGATCACAAGACAAGCACAGTGAGTGTATTGAAAGGACACTTTGGAATGGCATTCCACAAACAACCAGGATTGGCTAGACACCACTTCCACTGTGGGCACTGGGGATTTCCCGATGGGGTCTACAATATCTACCTGTGGGCGGTCCTGTAGTGGGAGGAGTCAGCAGGGACCAAATGAGAACACAAGGTTGCGGCCTAGCCACACCTCCAAGATGTCAGTCAGTAAGTGTGAAAGCTCTGGAGCTCAGGAGTGTGGAGAGCTGTGAAGTTGAAAGGAAATGGCATGCCATTAGGGAAAGTCACTTGCCTACTAACAAGATTACCTCCTCACCAAGCTTACTTGTGGGCGTGTCCAGAAAGTGACCCTAGCTTCTTCCAAAGCTTGCTGGACTATTCCTGAGAGAAGACTTTGTAAGTAGAATAGCATCCTGTTGTTGGAGGAGCTGTAAATCTTTAGAAGTTAAAGGACTTGTAGGAGTTGGTCCTCTCCTTCCACCGTGTTGACTAGGGGTGGCACTCAGTGTCTCAGGCTGAGCCATCTCACCAACCCGGAATATATGCCTCATTAAAAAGTCAAATGGGAGCTGGGCGGTGGTGGCGCAGGCCTTTAATCCCAGCACTTGGGAGGCAGAGGCAGGCAGCTTTCTGAGTTCGAGGTCAGCCTGGTCTACAGCGTGAGTTCCAGGACAGCCAGGGCTACACAGAGAAACCCTATCTCGAAAACAAACAAACAAACAAACAAAAACACTCAAATGGAAGTGGCCAGCGAGCATTCCTTTCAGACATTAATATTGGGACTGGAAAGATAGCTCAGTCAACAATGTCCCATTTTGTGTCGCCGCTACCCCTGCCCCTGGTGCAAGACCCTGTCTCAGAATGTCACAATGTCACATCCTTTCACGCTGACGTTGGCTCCTCTTCCATCACTTAAATAGCATTGCAATTAGATTGGACCTACCTAGAAGGTTTAAGGAAATCTTTCCATTTTAAGGTCGACTGATTAGTGACCTCAATTCTCTCGTCCCTCCAGGAAAAGCATAATGTATGCAAAACCTCCAAGACTCGGGCTTAGATACCTTCAGGAGGTCAAGGACTCTGCCCACAGTTCATCTCTTTGAACTCCTCTTTGCAGCTTTGGGTTAGCAGCTCATTGTGCAGGGCATGTACAACACCAAAAAGTTTCTATAAATACATCTGTTAAGTGAGCATTTATGGATTACTAGTTTTAAATGCTGGTTTCAGCTGTCCTATGAGTAGTTCCTGGTTTCGTATTACTGGAGAAGGAAGTGAGGAATTAATATGTAAATTTGTGGCTTGATTCCCTAAGTCAGGAAAATAAATATAATGACTGGAGATTCCGAACTCTGCTCCACGCCCCACCCCCACCCAAGCATGCTCTCCTCCTGTGCACTCCTGAACTCACTTCTGACTCTGCCCCTTGACTATTCAAGACCAGACTGGGCAGAGCCTCTTTCTCATCTTCTTCACATGGTCAAGATGATCAGTTACGCCAAACCTGTCTTCCCACAATTCTCCTCTGAATTCCCACGATTTATTCCAACTAATTAACCTTTTCCCATTCACTTCAGGGTTGAAGCTTAGGAGCAACGACACGAATGCGGTCAGTCAGTCACCAAGGAGTTTTCATTTATTGGACTCCTCTGCAAGGTACCAAGCTAGTCTAGATTCTAATCTATTTCCCTATTAAGTTTTGTAAAATTCTGGCAGCTGCGAAAATAATTATGATGCTAAAATGGAACATAAATATATGTGCGAAGAAAAGTCATTTTATCCTCCCTTGATTAAACCCAGCGATTAGCCCTTTCGTATCTGAGGTCACTAAAGACACATTTAACTCCCTCTGCTCCGAGACACATGGGCTATGTGACTGCTGCCTGTCTCCCCATGAGCTTCATGCCCACACCAGTCCCCTCCACAAGTCACTTGTATTGAAAACTATCTCATTTACATTACTGGTTTATGAATGCTAATTTTTTAATATTAGTCTAATCAAGATACATTAGGCTCTTAATATCCAACCCTCCAAAACAACATTTATTTATTCTTAAAATATTGCACTTGTTTGCCTAATTCTGTCTTCCAACCCTTTCCACTGATATGTTTGCAATGAAACAGGGGGAATCATGTAAACATCTGGCTACCAGCTGTGACAGTCATTAATCTTAATAAATTTCACACTCCCATTCATTAAAGAGCAGCATTTGGCCCAGAGTTAGCCAACAATCAGCGACAAAGTCAATTGGAAGCTACAACGTTTTTTTTTTTAATTTTCCCATCAACTGTCTCATAAGAAAAATTAGTTTATCAGCCTTCACCAACACTCCCCCCCCCGCCCCACTCCAAACAATGAAACAGAATGTGGGTAAGAGGAGCATGGTGAGCTAAGCCTGAACAGCAGTCATGTTCTCAACAGCCATGTTCCAGGACTCTTGCAGGAGCTCTGCAGACGTGCCCCAGTCGCAGAAAGGACATCTTATGGTTCCTCCATTACAGATAAGGAATCTGGAGTTCAGAGATACTAAGCAATTTACCCGAAGCTAAACCACTAAAAGGTGACAGAGTGTGAAACTGAAATCATAGCTTCCTTTCCCAGGCTTAAGATGCATTTACTACTCTCAAATTTTACAAAAAGTGACAGTAGTTGTTTTTTTTTTTTGGGGGGGGGGGAGAGGGGTTTGTTGTTGTTGTTGTTGTTGTTGTTTTCAAAATGAACAGCAAAAAACATATTTATGGGATAAAAAAAATTCAACTGCTATTTTCTAAGTGTCCTTTGGACAAGTCTTTGCAGTTCTTTGCATTATCTATGGTCTTTGGCTGTGAGGACATGCCATGGAAATTCTTAGTAGAACTCAGCATGGTGCCCCACTTTTCTCGGACCTGATGGAGCCCACACTATCACTACTGAGAGCAAGGGCTCCCTCACACATTTCAGGCGGCCCTACTTCTCCTGGGTGGGAGCAGCCTTTTCTTCTGAGCTTTTCCACATGGCCTCACATAATCTTCCTAGGTACTGTCTTCTTGCTAGCTCCTCCCTGCTTCCCACCTCCCTGTCCCTACAGGACCCCTCCATGACCCTCTCATGCATCTCCTCACATGCCTGCTTGCCTGACCAAGGGCCTGTTGGCTCCCACTTCATGTTCTAATTCATACTTCTTTAGCAAGATTTCGTTAAGGGCTTACTACATTTGTACCCATGTGTTCTCCATGTCCTAATCCCTCTTCATTCCCTGTTTCAGCCACTGTGTGCCTTTCTATCAAGCCTTAAAAAGTAACAAGTCAGGCCAAGGGGCAAGAATTGTGGTCCATAACTTCTTAGGCATTTTTTGCCTACGAGTGGTTGAGGGCTCACCCCACCCTTCTGTGCCTCCTCTCTCTGCTCCACAGCAAGTTTTCAGAACTGGGCCTGGGACTCTAGTTCGTAACACTTAGGACAATAACTCATGCTAGTGATCTCATCCACAGCAGCATCGCAGAACTGAAACTTTCCATCCTGACAAGATCTAAGTGATGTGGAACATTTTTCTTCTGTCAAGTAGCTCATAAGGTGAGACAGACTTCACATGATTCTAACCAGACTTCCCATCACGGGCTTCAGTGGTGTACGCTCCTGGCCCAGGCAGGAGTCTATTATTTCCTAGTAGATTGCACTGTTCTTTGTTTTCATTTTTGCTTTCTGGCACTCGGCACTGAACCCAGAGGCTTATATGTGCTAAATATGTGCTCTACCACTGAAAAATACCTATAGTCATTGCTTTTTTATAAATATTTCTTCACAAAATTATAATGGTTCTTTTTTTTTCTTCTCTTTCTTCTTTCCTTTCTTTCTTTCTTTTTTCTTTTTTTAGCTTTCTTTCTTTTCTTTTCTTTTTTTAAATTTTGAGACAAGGTCTTCCTATATAGCTCTGGCCGTTCTGGAACTCTCTCTCTAGACCAGGCTGGCCTTGAACTCACAGGAATTAAAGGGATGTGCTGCTACACATGGTTGTATAATGGTTCTTAAATAATGTTCACTATGTATTTGTCCATCCAACTCACAGGTATTTATTATCTTTTCTATGTACAAGACAAGGCACTCAGCATTACAGGTAACACAGAGAGTACATTGCCCCTGCCCTATCAACCACAGCACAGAGGAGAGGAAACTAACACAGAGAGCAAGACTACAGCCTTGCTACCTGATGCACGTGAGAGCTTGTGAGGGATTCCCTAAGATCATCTTTTCAGTATTCCAGTTCTCCGGGTCCATAGGTAACCAGAGTCATCTAGACTTTATCAGAGTATACTTGGATCTTGACACATGCTTGATGTTGGCTTTTCTGTCACTTCAAGGCTCACAACCACCCAACATTGGACAAAGCTTTATCTGTTGGCTGAGGCTGAGTGACCAATGATCTAGTGCATGGGTATCCAGTCCTGTTATGGAGAATGTCTTTCCCACGTGCAACCAACTTGGACTCATTCCATTTCTCGGGCACTAAAGCATGGCACCCTCAGCTGAGTGTGTAGCTATAATGAGGGCCTGAAAACGGAGACTAGCTATCCCTTTGCAGTGCTGTCCAAGTAAGAATGGGTAACGAATCTGGGAAGGGTTGGAAGAAGCTAGTGGAATCTTTCCCTCCCACTCATGGCCAGGCTGAACACATGAAAACAAGAGCCCACCTTCTCTTCTTTTCATGGATTTTTGTGTCTGGTAAAATACAACTGTCCCAGAAGGGTGATTCTTGTGGGTAGAGGGAAGCAATGGAACAAGACCCTAGAAACATTTGGCACCACTCCATAACTCTCCTTAGAAACAGCTTTCTACTTGAAGACCTAGACAAGTTGGCAATCTCATTATTTTCTTCCAGATTACTCCAGACATGTTATTTTGTGCTGGACCAGGCTTGCCTTTTTATCTTCATATTTATTTTTGGATTAGAATCATTTACACAGCCAGCCTTCACTTCATTCCTAGAGTAGATGACAGTTTAAGAAAGGAAAGTCCTACCGCCAATGCCTTTTACTTAGCAAAAATGATGGGTCTGTTATTTCTTCTAGAGGCAATGACTGGTGCCGCATGTCACAGGTAACACAGAGAACTGACTCATAAAATAAATGACAACTGACTGAGTGGGACTGAGTGACCAAGAAAGAAAGCAGAGAAGCTAAATGCAAGAAGGAGGTTTTGCAACATGAAGATAAGGTTGCATGAGTTGGAAACCATAGCCTCCTCTGCTGTAGAGCGAAATATGAGGGCACATTCAAGCCTAGATCCCGCAGCCTCCCAGCTTGACTTGCAGGCCTTTTCTCCTCCGGGCCAAGACTTCACAGAAAGGCTGATAAGCTCCTAACTGTTGGCGCTTTTCTGGCGGCAACCACAACTGCATCCAGTCTAGCTGACGGGAGGCTTCCCACCAGCTCAACTCTAGCATGCATTCACCCTGCTCCTCTTTGCATTGATATTTCTTATCCCTGAAGCTCTTTCAGCACCTACACTCTACCACTCACTAATAAATAGCTCCATTGGCCAAATGGGTCATCAAGGACCCCATCTGTGAAGCAGCCAGGGTACTAGTTGTTTGATACATTGACATCTTGCTACAGTGCATTAGGAACTTGTTGACGGCAGAGCACACCTATTTCTTTGAAATCTAATTGGATTCTTATTGGATGGAAATGTGTGTCACACGTGCCCGTATGGACAAGAGCATGGCTGGGGAAGCAAGGAATGGGGCATCGGGGAGGCAAGCCTCTCTGATTCCTAGGCTCCTACCCTCACCGTGAAGCCAGAATATGTTGCAGTCCACACTCACTATTGGAGAGATGAAAAGCAGCCAAGGAGTATTTTTCAGAAGGAGTATCAGCTTTATTTCATGAGAATAATTGACATGCTAATCGTACATGATAGTTAGTAAATGTTTTAAAGAGTGAGATATTTTCTAAGTCAAAACTTGGATGAAATTTGCATTCTGCAGCAAGCCTCTTCGGCTCCAGTCACCACCCAGCTGTTCCTCTTAGAACTGTGCCAGGATCTTTCTGGAGGCCAAAGCCCAGGCATTTTTTCTATTTAATATCCTAGGGTCATGTTTCTGATCCCTGCTCCTCCACACCTCTCAAAGGGCAGAGGGAGCTAAGCGCTTGATGAATACTTATGGACATATTGATGATTTGTTTCTTCAAAACTTCAGAACAACAACTACAAAGTTAAAAGTTCTTTGAGGAAGAGATGGAAAGGTGGGGAGCGTGGTCATCCTAGCTCTGGAGCGGCTAGCTGACTCCTAGAGAAGGGCTCTAGTTTCCAACAAAGATGGCAGACACATGGTGTCATGAAGTGGCAGTGGTAATGAGAATGAGAACTTGACTTGGGGGGGGGGGGGCTTCTGGGTGGCACAGGCACAGCTGTGAATCACCAGGGAGAGAAAAGAAAAGAATGGAAGAGATCAGAGACAAGTTCCAGAAACAGCAATTACACCCCAGCAAAGGAAATGGAAAACCTTGATTCCTCACCACTAAACCTCCAAGCAACAAGCAGTAAGTCCGTGTTTTCCTTGGGCTTTGTTTTTGTTTTGCCTTTGTGCCCCAGAAAGGACCAGGGGGGAAAAAACATAGTGGCTCAGGTAAAACCCTTATGTCAGCAAAAAAATAAAACCCAGATTAACCATCTTGGCTGTGTGCCCCTCAGCAGCTCCAGCCACAAAGCAAACACCCTCTCTAGCTTCAATAATCCCCCAGCCAAAGCCAAAATTGCTTAACCACTGTTGCCAAGTTGAGATGGAATTTCACAACCACTTTTAAAAAATTAATTTGATAATGTGTAAGTTACTGTGACATTCCCGCCAAGACTGAGTCCGTGACTACAGGGCTTCCTTACATTCGTGGTAAGAAGAATGAGTCATTGTTGGGCATCTTTTAAGTCTTGGGATCTCTACGTTGTCTCTAAGTAGGATTATAATGTCTCGAGAAGAGGGTGTAGCCCAGCCCTGCTCTCTATGTTAGCAGCCAAGGGTGCTCAGTGGAGCCATGTCCCCCCAGCAGTCTTCTGGGATGAGTTAGTACTTCTCACCTTGTGAAATGCCCCTGAGATGCCAACCTGCAGGGTAAGAACTGGAACCCCAGAGGAATTACTCTAAGCTACCAGGTTTGGTCTCAGAGACACAGTTGTCTGGTACTTTTAGTGGTAGCCTGGGACATAAGGGTGAATCAGGGATAGACAGAATACGAAACACAGCCCTGTGTGCACTTGGCATTCACAAGAAGCATTCCCAGTCCCATCTTCAGGGCCAGCTGAATACACATGAGAAGGCCAGGTCGTGAAGAGGACAGATGATTTACTCTTGGGATACCACGTGACTTGTAGTAGAGCTGATAGGAATTAGTGCAACTTTTGATTTTTGAAACAAACAGACAAACAAACACAGTGTGCCAGCAATTGTCTAGATGTATTATCCTAGAAATTATACAAATAATAAGCAAAAGAATGCTATAGGACAAATAAGATCTCTATTTTCATAGATTTATTTTCTAAGGATATGAGCTCTGAGAGGTAGGTTAGATTTGAAGCCATATCCAATCGAAAAGCTCATGGTTTTTCTTCCATGCACCCAGCGCCCTTACGAGCTCAGCACAATTGAGGATACCTTCACCCAAACTAGCTTGAGGCAGAGCACTATGCTCCCATTGCCATGTGGAAGGTGGTAGGGGGTGAAATGATTCCCAGGGCTGCCACTATACCTACAGCACATTCACATACAGACCTAACAATAAAAAAAAAAAATTATGACTAGGATTGTGATGGGTTAAATAAATAACTGTGTTGTGTTTTTGTTAAAAAATATGCTCTGAGCTTCTAATGATTGATATCTCTTAAATGGGCCTACTGGCCGGGTAGTAGTGGTACATGCCTTTAATCCCAGCACTTGGGAGGCAGAGACAGGCGGATTTCTGAGTTCGAGGCCAGCCTGGTCTACAGAGTGAGTCCCAGGACAGCCAAGGCTATACAGAGAAACCATGTCTCAGAAAAAAAAGAAAAGAAAAGAGAAGAAGTGTGCCTACTGGAGATGCCTTTAGACAGAGCAAAGTTCAGTAGGTTTGCACTGAATCCACAAAGTCTTCATTTCCACAAGACCCTAGTATTTCTGATCCTGCTGATTCATGGGCCACTTTGAGTAGCAAGGCCATCCAATGGAAAAAAATGGGTATACAATCTAACCCATAAATTGGAGTAACTTTTGATCCATCCTTACTTCCTTCCCTCCTTCCCACCCTCCCTTCTTCTTCACAAGTGAAGCTATTTTTAAGATAGCTCTAGGCCTCTGTATGGAAATTTTCTATACTTAATATGCCCATTTCCCTGGGGTCCTATCTAAAGTCTGCGCTGGTATGGGTAGGAGATTTCCAAAGCCCCACAAGGAAACACCACTCATATCCTCAGGCACACTGAGTCAGCTAGCAGCAATCCTTGGGCTGGGCCTTTTCCAACCAGCAAGCCAAAGTTTAGCAAATCGCCATGTGGAGAGGTGAGCAGAGCAGCCTCTGCTGGGAGCCTCCCTGACCCTCCAGCAGGGCGAATTCCTTTCTGCCCCACCTTCTCAGTGAACTCTTCAAGGAACATTCCAAAGTAATCACCAAGGCTATCCAAAGTGCTTCTCCTTCACACATTTACTCTGGTAAGAGCCTCTTACTTGATCATCACTTCGCATTTGTACATTTTGTCTCCACAGTCAGAACACTTTAAGAGGCCCTGCCTGCCTGATTTCTGCTGAATCTTTACATAATGTGCCCAGCCCAGAGTTTTGCTCATATTATGGGCTAAATAAAGATCTCTTAATTCGCAGAAAGTCTTATTTTCTTATTGCATGAGAATGTAACTCCCACTGGGTCTGAAAAAGTAGGTGTCTGACAATTCTTACAGAGCCAATAAATGAATTCTTACCAACAGCCATGATGGATTGTGTAAACTCATGCCAGAACTTCACACCAATGGCAAGGATTATACGAGATCAATTCAGGTGAGCATGTTTGATAAAACAAAGGTATTACCCTATTGCTGTGATGATATAGGCATACTCACGTCTGCTACTTGTGAACACAAGATCAACAAGAAGTAACAGTCAAGCCCCCCAACTACCCCTCAAAGTCAGCACATACAAAAGGGGCTTTAACATTCATTCTTCTTTGAACCAGTTAATAAACTAACTCTCCCCTGGACCATAAAATAGGAAAGAGTCAATCTGGAAACTCAGTGCTGGCATCACATGGCACAGCCCACTTCCTGAACTGCAAGGACAGTCAGGTGGGTCTCATTACTATGGTCGGGGCTGACTTCACTTCTGAAGGAGGAATTGAGAAGAGATGCCACTCATAGCAGATCACACAATAAGTTCATACATTTGCCTTATGTGCACATTCATATGTGCAGCATTTTCCCATTATTGAATACAACAGGCTACTTCTTTCTCGCCTTCTGCCTGACCATGTGGTCCTCTGCCCTCAGATCCTACCTTCATCCTCAGTATCTTCATGAGCAATGGTTGTATCAATTAGGTTAGGGCTGGAGGTCCTAACCATCCTTCCTCTCAGACCTCAGCAGCTTATCCCAGCTCCTCATCCTTTGCAGGAATATTTTCTTGAGTCTTTTTTTTTTTCTTTTTGGTTCTACCTTGCTCTGATGATCAACGCTCTACCCTGGTTTTACCATTGCCACTTTAAGCTCAATGTGCCTTACAGCAGACACCATCTCCCTGCTCGGTCTTCTCCATTTCTAGCCTTCTCTATCTAATTTCCCCATGAATCCACTGATTTTGCCACTCAGAATCCCATTCCAGGATAGGTCTTAATCTGAAACAGAAGAAGTCAGTTGGTTCCTACTTCTCTCCTGGAGGTATCACAGGGACCATCTGTGGTTGTTTGGTGTTTTGAATAGCCAGGGCTGCTAGATCAGATTACCACCGGCCTGGCAGCCTGAACCAGAGAAATCCATTGAGTCAGAGTTCTAAGATGTCTTCAGTCTTGGCTCCTTCTAGGGTTCAGAAGGGCTCTGTTTTCTGAAGATCTCCTTCATAGCTTCTGGCCATCTGGCATTACTATATCCACATGACCTTTGTCTTCATCTCTACAAGATGCATGTGTCTGAGAGAACTGCCCTCTCTCATAAGGACACCAGTCCTAACAGATTAGAGGTCACCTTAATCCAGAATGACTGTGTCTGGTGGAAGCACATCTACAATAATCTCATTTCAGAAAGACTTAGGTTCTGAGATATGGATCTGACTCCCAGCACTCTGTATCACATGGGAGTGTAACCCTCAGTGCCATGTCAGCCATCCTGGGATAATGTAGCAGTTTCGGCTAGAATCTCCCCGTGCAGCTCAGCTCCATGCCATTGGCAAAGTTCCATTTCACTTTCAGTCACACTCTCTCAGCCTTCTAGACAGGTCCCCACACAGCTGATGCCTGACCCAGGCTTGGGGGTTTCCTAGACTGCGGCCATGTCTTTGTTTCACTCTTTCTCTTTTTAGTATCTCCTCTCATCACACTGAGTCTTGGTGACGGTAGTCTACATCTTCTTCCTGGTCACCTTACTCCTCACCAACACACATGCTGTGGGGCCTGTCATCCCACCCCTATCAAGCACCTCTGATCTTCCCTGAACCCTCTCTCAGCAGCATCCCCCTACCAGGACACCCTGGAAACCACTCCCACATCTGAAACTCTGGATCCCGCCTACAGCTGCCTTCAAAGAACAAACTCCTTTGCTTAATTCCTGGCCTTGGATGCTCCTCTCTCACCCTCTTGGCCTTACATTCTTGTCTTGCTCCTGCCTTCCTATGTTTACTCTCTCTACCTGGGATGCCCTTCTCCCTAGGGTTCTCAGTCATCCCCCCCCCCACACACACACACACACACACAGCTCACAGGTGAGCTTTTCCCCAATCCACAAACCAATTCCTCTGGTTTCCTTAGACTTTACACTGCACTCTCTGCAAATAAATACAGTTCCTTTGGGTCTCTTCCCCCTGGTCGAAGGAGTTTTGGAACCATCTAGAGCTGTATCCAGCAGTGCACTTTGAACCTCGCCTCCCTTTGATATCAGATGAGCACCCTGGGGCAAGTTATTTAAACCTTTTAAGCAAAGAACTTCTCTGCAATCTGCAGATCATGAAACAACCCACTTATGAGCTGTCATTAGTATTAAATGAGACAATGACTGTAGCAAATGACTAGCATGTGACACTGAATTTCAAAACCTGTCGCTCTGCAGTATGGTTCTTGCTGCTGGCTTTAGAGGCATTGTGTATTGCTCAGGAATAGAGAGACCGTACACTCTAGCTGTGAGCTGCTTCAGAGCCAGTCCTGCTTCTAAATGTTCATTAACCACACGTATTCAGGTTTAAGTTGCCATCCCTTCACGTGTAAGTAGAAGATAACTACCTCAAAGAAATGAGGAATAAAAACTGCGTTTGAAAGAAGCATAGGACCTGGCATGCAGTTAGGGCTCAATAAATATTGACTTCTAATATAATAGGATTTTATCAGTGTCCTGCAGGGTTTCTTGGCTGCAGGAAAGATTGAGAATCAATGCCTTCACCCTTAAACTTTTGTAGAGAGAGATCATCTGTTCGTTTTTGCAATCTGGTGATGTGGTAAAGGCTCAATAATATGCAAATGGATGATTGAATTGTAAGTTGAGTAACAAATAAGTTAGACCATGTCATTTTCCAAGAAGGCACAAACTAAGCCACTTTGTCACATGAGAATATGGCCTTGACTAAGAAAATGGGGGGGGGGGGGAAATAAGTGTTCCAAAACTGTGTGTGAAAGCTCCTCTGATCTATTCAAAGAAAGCATGACACGCCCAGTTAGAGCTGGGCCACTTTGCAGATGAGGAAAACAAGCCGATTCTCAGCAGCACTGTCCTTTCCTTGTATACTTAAGCCTGTGGAGCTTCATTATCTGGTTTCCTGGCAATTAGAGGAATTGATTTGTAGAAGAGCACTTCGTGTTAGCTATAATAAATAAGGAGAAGTGAACGCTGGGCTGGTGGTGGGCAAATTCTATAAAAGATAGGCATGAGAATGGAGGGATACCCAAAGCTGGAAATACTGGCATGGTGGTACTCAGTACCTGGATGAGGACAGCCTGACCCAAGAGCTGTGAGAATTTAAATTCTCTTAGTCCTTTATAATAGTGTACTCCATCAAGTTGAGTAGGAACTCAAATCCCAAGACTTCACAACACCCTTTAGCATACTCCATACTTCTCACAAAGCTCTCAGTAATGTCAGTGACATCCAAACTCTAGGGCAATGAGTCTGCTTCTCCCTGGGTCCCTGAATCACTCCTGCACACGTGGGTTATAGCTCAGCTCAACTCCAGCCAGGCTTGCCACTGCTTCTTGTCTAACATTGCTAGATAAAGGACCTTCTGCACTGCCACGCTTAGCTCCAGGCCTGCATGTGTTACCCAGCCATCTTCTTCCAAGCCTTACTGTGTTCATCTGCCTCAGTCTTCAGCTCTGGGAGCTCCCTCCTCCTTTTCCCTCCTCCCTCCACTTTCTTTGCTATTTTCCTTTATCATCATATCTTTCATGTGCCTGTACCTGATCCCCCTTTTTAAGGAAATCTGGATCTTCTGATTTACTCAGAGGACATAGGCCTTTGGAGCCCGATGACATAGACATACTTAGGCTCCTTGGATTTTCCACTTTCTCCCCCTTTTTGAGACACTAGGCTAGTGAAAGCTAATTTTGCTTGGAGGAGAGAGACAGAGACATGGGGAGAGACAGAGACAGAAAGGAACGTCTCACCCTTTTATCCCACACATGTAATAGATTCTGAAAACAGCATAAGATATTTTAAAAGAATAGTTTGAGAAAGACTACTTGCACAATTTATATTTAATTTTCTAGTTATCTGGAAAAGGCCTAACTATGCCACAGTTTACTCTCATCGCAAGTGAGTAAGAACAGTGTTATTGTATAAGAGCATTGGGCAGCATGCCCCCAAACCTGCTGTATATGACACTTAGTACTCTAATACTGGTCCAGAAAGAAACTGCTTGTAAGATCAACACAGTTTTGGAAATCCCATCTTTTTTAGAGGCTTAAGAATTCATCTTAGTAAATTAATGATTTTTAACTGTCCAAGCGTGGTCTGCCATATTAGACCAGGTTTAATTACCTTCCCATGGAACTGATGAAATTGGGGACATAAGTTAGGAAGACCAAGTCATAAAGCAGAAAAGCAAGTTGGCTGTGCCATAAGCCAAATACAGAGATTTGAAGGTGTCAGTTAACACCTTAAGACAGAACAAGAAACAATCCCTGGATTTAGGGCGTCAGGAATGGTTTTGTTGCCTCAATCTAGACCTGCCAAATCTGTCAGGCCCACATTTCGTGAGGATTGTGGGTAAGGTTGAGGCTCATGTTGCAGAGATACAAAGATTTGAGCTCCAGATCCCTTACCTGGATGTTGCCCTCTCCTCAGTGAGAACCATAGCCACTTGGACCGGATATTCCAAGACAAACACAGCCCACCACCCATTTGAATGGGCAAGAATAAAGAGTGGGTTCAGATTATGATGTCTCTAGGGTTATTTCCCAACAGACCAAGAAGTAACTTAACTTATTTCTTCTTCCCCATTCTCAAGGAGATAAAAAATGTGTAAACTACACAAGAAAAAAATGGAAGATACAGAAAGTGGCATAATAATGGATCGAGAAGAGCAGTGTTCTACCTCATTGGGATGCCACAGATTCTGGTTCAGACCCTGTGAGAAGCATTTAGGTGTCACTTCCGCATGACAAAGCTTGGTTAAACAGTCCATGTGTAGCATCTCTTTGCTAAACACTAAAACGGAACATAAAAATCTCGGTGCTCTAAGGCTTTTTGTTACACAGCCATCCTCTAAGGCAGCGCTTCTGAAACTTCCTAAAGTGGCTACCCTTTAAATGTAGTTCCTCATGTTGTGGCGACCCCAACTATAAGATTCTTTTCCTTTATGCCTCATAACTGTAATTTTGCTATACTGTTAAAAATTGTAATGTAAGTGCCTGTGTTTTCTAATGGTCTTAGTGAAACGGTCACTGTACTCTCAAAGGGGTCGTGACCCACAGGTTGAGAGCCACCGATCTAAGGAGTCCATTCAGGCTTATTTATATCCTAAACTTCATATTCAGAATGTTGTTGAAGCACCTTACTCCCACTCCATTTTCTTCACAGCACTATACTCTTGTATTTATGCCAGGGAGATGTTGTCTGGATCATGTTCCAGTCCACCAGACAAACACTATTCCTCCTCCAAGATGCAAATTAGATGCTGATGAACACTTTGTGGCGTGGCTTTCATTGCCAGATGTCTGTCCTCTAGATTCTCGGGTTGTTCATCCTGTATATAATATACATGACAGAATTTAGACAGAGCATGTGCTTGGAACCCCTGACCTTACATTTAGTTGCACAGCCCTCGGTACCTTAAGTATTTTGCATATGCCAGTTGTCTAGTCATTAAACTGTGGAGAATGCTTGTCTTAGTAAAGTGTAAATGATGTAAGGATGGCTTTACTATTATGTCCAGATTTTCCACCCAAACTTTCATTTTGTTACTGCAGCTAGTGGCTAGGCACCTTTTATCAGGGCCAAATTCAAGGGCAGCCACATTAATTTGGGGTTCTTAATTCTTGTTGGGGTCCCTAATGTACAGTAGGCACGTGATAAAATGCTTTAATGAAACCTCTGAGTAGCTAATTAGTTGAGGGAGACAGGAATAATTTCTGTTTTAAGGGGGATGTAATCAACTCTAGGAGACAAGCAGGGATAAGCTAATCAACCCTCTGGGACAATAGTTCCCTGAACACAAGTTGGAGCCTAAAGTTGTGAAAGCAAGGTAAGGCCTGGAGCTCAAAGCAGGCCTCTGGATGCAAGGACTTGGCCTGGGAAGGAGAAGTGAATAGTGCATCCTTCCTGGGTCTATATTCAAGGCTCAGACCTTTGTGAGGATGAGGGGAATGGATACATAGCAAAGGTCTTGGGAAGAAAGACTCTCAAGGGAGGAAAAGCTAAAGATCCTAGGAAGAAACAGGAACATTTGGTACAAATGTAACTCCTTAGAGAGAGGGGGACAAGAACTCATCAGGGCTGCCTAATGGGGCGGGAAAACACCATTTCTGAGAGTGCAGTAAAACAGTCAGAGTGATCTTAGGGGCCAAAAGATAAAATACAGAAAGAGAAGATACATTTAAAAATCAGTGTTCAGGCTGGGTGTGGTCGTACACACCGTTAACCCCATCACTCCAGAGATAGAAGCAGGCAGATCTCTGTGAGTTTAAGGCCAGCCTACTCTACAAATGGAGTCTGTGACAGCCAGGATTCTGTTACACAGAAAAAGCAAAACCATGTCTGGAAATAAACAAACAAACAAACAAATAAACCTTCCTAATGCTGTGACCCTTTGATGTGATTCCACATGCTGTGGCGACCCAAGCCATAAAACTTTTCCCTGATACTTCTTAACTGTAATTTTGCTACTGTTATGAATCATAATGTAAATGTCTAAAAAAAAAAAACCAAAAGGAAGGAAGGAAGGAAGGAATGAAGGAAGGAAGGAAGAAAGAAAACCTTGATCACATGGCTTTGGTTTTTTTCAGTGATACCAGAAGAAAAAAAAATGTCCACTGAGATAATGGGAGTGGATATACACTTAAATGATCCCATAGAGGCACCCAAAGCACACAATGTCATCCAGCATCAAGTCCCAGCATCCAACCACCAAGGGCTCCTTAAATACTTTGTGACTCTATAAATGGAAAGATTAACAGTACCCTTCCATCTAAGGTTAGTGGGAGGAGTCAGTGATTTAATCATTGTTAAACACTGAGGATAATTTAGAATATGATTAATTACCATAGTAATGTTTGCTGATAGTATTATCATGCAACAATAACATTATATAATTATTAGCAATCATTATACAATAATTATTAAATCATAACAATCATAATGGTGCTATTGTTGTTATTGGTGGGCCTATGTAGATTCTGACATATTTGAACTGCTCATTATGGGAAATAAATTGGAAATCAAAAACCTGATACTATACAACACAGGAAGGCACAGTGGGCACAACCAGTGTGGGCCGCCTTTTCTCAACAACAATGGGCAGAGACAGAGGGCAGAAAAAGTGATAATTCACCTCTGGGAGTTTGGGTAGAACAGTGTAGCGAGAACACAGAGCTAAGGGACATTACTGTAGAGTAGCAAATGAAGACAATGAAATAACCAGGCAAAGAGTCAAGGAACCCAAGTGTGGGCTAATGGACTGATTATAGGCCCAGGGAGCAGTGCCCATCCTTTTATTGAAGCTAGAGTTAATGGCCCTTAAGCTTAGGACAGCCACTCTCTACTGGAAGTGTCTATTAAAGTTGGCAGTGAGGACCAAATTGTTTGGCTTGGAATAAGCGTGAACATCTCAGCAAAGGAACAGCTCTGAGATGGAAAGCATACCACCCTAGCCTTCTCTCCTGCCTGCCCTCTTTCTATCTTTCCACCACTGTAATCACACAAATCCCCAAAGCAACACAAGACCAGTCAAGGGGGTGGAGACATGGTGGTACCAAGCAAGGTAAAGAAAGTATGTCTTGGGGAAGTTCTGTTGGGAAAGAGCCATTAGTAAGCTGTTGGCAGTCAGTCACTCACCCTGGTAGCTTGGGTCTCCAAAGTGAAGGAAAGTAAGCTTGGCAAACTGAGTACTGGCAGACCAGAGGGTGGCAGAATGGAGGGGTAGAGTGGACAGTGCTGTTTTTGGGAAAATATCTTCCACGATTAGAACAGGATTTTATTAATGAATGATTAATATAAAGAAAGAAAAGAGATAATTGAATCATTGTTCAATGTAGACCAAGGGTTAAAGGAGCAGAAAACAGACAGTATATTCAGTACCAAGCAGAATCTCGTAGTTTTGATCAGAGAATCTCATTTTCCCTTAGTTTATTTAATCCATTAGACTCAGCAAAATTTAGTCTCCTTTTCTCCTCCCTCTTCTCTCCTTCCCTCCTCCCTCTTCCTTCCTTCCCTCTTCCCTCTTTCCTCCTCCCTTCACATAACAATACACAGCCTTCTGATCTCATCCACTGTGTTCCATCAGTACCCATAATTGTGATGCAAAAGATCCCCAAGAAGTGTTTGTTGACTCACTGACCTTCAGGACATTGTTCATGCACTAAACAAGTACCTTCCAAGAAAGGTCTAAGGTTACAGAGAAAGTAAGATAATATACTTGAGTATCCAGTAGAAAGAGGAATTCAACTTCCATAGTGTATCATCTCCTGGGATTTCTCCTCCATTAGAAATCTGCTTTGAAGAGGAAACCCACAGACTAGTCCCTAACAGTATGTTAATTGATCCCCTCTTAGGCTGTTATCCCAGCCCAAATCACTGTGGTAATATTTTTCCTGATCTTAGGAAAAGTAAAAGAATACTAGAGAGCTTTTAATATTTTACTTAGTTTCTGAAAATCTCATACATTTATACAATATACTTTAATCATATCTATCCACTACTACCTCCCTCCAATACCTTCTATTGCTTACCATCCTAAGAGCAGCCTACCAGTGGCCACATCCCCAAAAGAAATGACTTTCCTTCCCATAGTAGCCATCAACTGGCACTAGCTTCCCTATCAAGGATTGCCCTCAGGGGCTCCTTACCCATCTAGGAGGGATTTTGACTGTCATGACCTTGTGCAGATAATTGCAACTGCTATGAGTTATATGAGCCACAGCCATGTCATGTCCTAAAGTTGGCATGCCAGAGCTCCCCCCTCTATTAGCCAGCTCCTACACCATTTCCACTCTCTCTGCCATGATGTTTCCTCTCCTTGGATGGGAAAACATAGCTGTTCCATCTGTAGCTGAGCACCCGGACTCATTCAGTATCTGACCAGTGATGAACCTCTGAGTTAGTCACTACTCACTCTGGAAAGAAGCTTCCCTGACCAAAGCTGAGAGTAACAGAAATCAATGAGCATAGCCATAAATATTTAGAAGGCAGTTTGATTGCACAGTCACTTAACATAAAAACAGTAGTAGCTTTCCTCCTTGGGCCCTTGCTCTTCGGAGTCATGGGCTTTTGATCCGGTTTACAGTATAGCCATAAATTCCCTCCTGTGAAGCAGACCTCATATCCAATCTGAAAGTTGTTTGTTGATCCCATAACTGTCATGCCACACTGCACTAGTGG
This sequence comes from Mus pahari, assembly GCF_900095145.1. Taxonomy (NCBI): domain Eukaryota; kingdom Metazoa; phylum Chordata; class Mammalia; order Rodentia; family Muridae; genus Mus; species Mus pahari. The sequence continues at coordinate 108,194,715 of NC_034592.1, forward strand.
CCACATCCTGCCACACCTGTCCCTAAGCGAGTGTCCTCACCAATAACATCTTACTACCTAGTTATCCTAGGCAACCAAGAGCGATGGCAAAAGTGTGTGTTGTTTTGGCTTCCTCTGAGGTCTCCCTGACAAGTGAATCGCTCATAAAGAGTTATTCCATGTCTGACAACAAGATTTGTATTTAATAATACATCTTCTGGAGGCAGCATCGTCCATCCATGCAAAGTACTTATATTCAACTCCTTATTGAAATATATTACATATTTTATTAGCTCATAAACTAGCGGGTTTCCCATAGGCCTTTTTCACAGACTCTTAGCTTTGGCTAACCTCCCCTCTCCTCTCCTCCTGTCACCACTTGAACCTTTAACTCCTAAAGTAGCCACTCCCCTCCTTTCTTGATGCTTAGATTCTACTATTCCCCACTAGATTCTCCTTGTGTGGAAAGATCTTAGATTTCCATATAGCTTTTACATGTACCTTCCGTTTTCACTAATCCTTGGAACCTCTCACCTCCCCACAACCACCCCTTTCCACCCTGGAAGTTGTTTTTGTTTTTGTTTTTTTCTTTAATAAAAGTTAGTCTTAATTTTACAGCTTTAAAATAATCATACCATCTTCCTGACACATGTTTGGCCATTAAGCCGGATTCATGCACATGTCTTTGTAACATCTCTAATCTAAAGTGGTAACAAAATACCATTCTTCAAAAATGTCCATGTCTTATCTCTGGCACCTATGAACATGTGTATGTGACAGAAAGAGACATGTCATGATATTTGTAAACATGATTAATGTTACAAACCCTAAGATGGGAGAGGGGCTGCAGTCTAGGTTTCCCAGGTGCACCCAGTTTAGCAGTACAAGTTATTAAAGGAGCCTTTCCCCCGCCTAGCCAGCAAGGCACTTTGTTATTTTTGGTTTATTGTTTTTATTGCTGTTTTGCTTTGTTTGGGGATTTTGTTTGTTCTTGTTTGTTGAGTCAGAATTTCACTATGTAGCGCTAGCTGTCATGGAATTCCCTTTGTAGGGAATTTCCTTTGTAGACCAGACTGGCCTTGAACTCACAGAAATCTACCAGCCTTTGCCTCCTGTGTGCTGGGATTAAAGGTGTACGTCACCACCACCGAGCTAAGCAAGGTAAGATTTTTAAGAGGAGATTCTTAAAGTAGAGAAGAAACTTGATATAGCTGATAACTTTGAGCATGAAGGAAAGAGCCTTTGAACCAAGGAAAGTGAGCGGTCTCTCAAAAACGGTGAAGCTGTGGGACCAGAAAGCAAAGAGCAACAACCCAGACTCAACCCAGCAGCCTCAGGGAGTGTACTCTACCAAACCCTAGAGAATAAGAAAATGGATTCTACCACAGAGCCTTTGCAAGGGAGCACAGGTCTGCAGACACTGGTGCAAGGGCTTGAGACATATGCCAGGACTTTAAGATGCTCAACTGTATGGTATTAAGCCACTTAGGCTGTGGCAATTGTCATAGCAGCAGTAGAAAGGTAATATATGCATGCTGTTGCAGTCAACCATTTTTATTTTTAATATAAAAACTGTATCAATAGTATGTTCTCATTTCATATATTGTACTTGTATATTGCACTCTATTAGTACAGCATAGAGTTAGAAAGGGCGATTTGCAAATTCATCTGGAATAATAAAAAACCTAGGATAGCAAAAACCATTCTCAACAATAAAAGAACCTCTGGTGGAATCACCATGCCTGACCTTAAGCTGTACTACAGAGCACTTGTGATAAAAACTGCATGGTACTGGTACAGCGACAGACAAGTAGATCAATGGAATAGAATTGAAGATCCAGAAATGAATCCACCCACCTATGGTCACTTGATTTTTGACAAGGGGGCTAAAACCATCCAGTGGAAAAAAGACAGTATTTTCAACAAATGGTGCTGGCACAACTGGCGGCTATCATGTAGAAGAATGAGAATAGATCCATTCTTATCTCCTTGTACAAAGCTCAAGTCTAAGTGGATCAAAGACCTCCACATAAAACCAGAGACACTGAAATTGATAGAGGAGAAAGTGGGGGAAAACCTCGAAGATATGGGCACAGGGAAAAAATTCCTCAACAGAACACCAATAGCTTGTGCTGTAAAATCAAGAATTGACAAATGGGACCTCATAAAATTGCAAAGCTTCTGTAAGGCAAAAGACACTGTCCACAAGACAAAAAGGCCACCAACAGTTTGGGAAAGGATTTTTACCAATCCTAAATCTGATAGAGGACTAATATTCAATATATACAAAGAGCTCAAGAAACTGGACTCCAGAAACTCAAAAAACCCCATTAAAAAATGGGGTACAGAGCTAAATAAAGAATTCTCAACTGAAGAATATCGAATGGTTGAGAAACACCTGAAAAAATGTTCAACATCCTTAGCCATCAGGGAAATGCAAATCAAAACAACCCTGAGATTCCATCTCACACCAGTCAGAATGGCTAAGATTAAAAATTCAGGTGACAGCAGATGCTGGCGAGGTTGTGGAGAAATAGGAACACTCTTCCATTGCTGGTGGGATTGTAAGCTTGTACAACCACTCTGGAAATCAGTCTGGCGGTTCCTCAGGAAATTGGACATAGTACTACCGGAGGACCCAGCAATACCTCTTCTGGGCATATACCCAGAAGATCTTCCAACTGGTAATAAGGACATATGCTCCACTATGTTCATAGCAGCCTTATTTATAATAGCCAGAAGCTGGAAAGAACCCAGATGTCCCTCAATATGGATACAGAAACTGTGGTACATTTACACAATGGAGTACTACTCAGCTATTAAAAACAATGAATTTATGAAATTCTTGGGCAAATGGATGTATCTGGAGGATATCATCCTTAGTGAGGTAACCCAATCACAAAATAAGTCACTAGATATGCACTCACTGATAAGCGGATATTAGCACAGAAACTTAGAATACCCAAGATACATTATGCAAAACACAAGAAAACCAAGAAGGATGACCACTGGGTGGATACTTCATTCCTCCTTAGAATAAGGAACAAAATACTCATGAAAGGATATAGGTACAGAGACAAAATTTAGAGCTAAGATGAAAGGATGGACTATCCAGAGACTACCCCATTCGGGAGTCCATCCCATCATCAGCCACCAAACCTAGATACTAATGCTCATGCCAACAAGATTCTGCTGAAGGGACCCTGATATTGTGGCCTCTTGTGAGGCTATGCCAGTGCCTGGCAAACTCAGAAGTGGATGCTCACAGCCAGCTATTGGATGGAACACAGGGTCGCCAATGGAGGAGCTAGAGAAAGTACCCAAGGACCTTAAGGGGGCTGCAACCCTGTAGGTGGAACAACAATATGAACTAACCAGTACCCCCTGAGTTTGTGTCTCTAGCTGCATATGTAGCAGAAGATGGCCTAATCAGCCATCATTGGGTAGAGAGGCCCCTTGGTCTTGCAAACTTTATATGACCCAGCACAAGGCAAGGCCTGGGCCAAGTAGTGGGAGTGGGTGGGTAGGGGAGCAGAGGTGGGGGGAGGGTATAGGAAACTTTCGGGATAGCATTTGAAATGTAAATAAAGAAAGTAATAATAATAATAATAATAATAATAAATGAAATGAAGGAGAAACAGAAAAAAAAAAGAGAGAGATGTATATGAAAATGTCATAAGGAATCCTAACAAATGTACACTAATGTACTTTTGATTTTTACTGGGATTAAAGAATTTAATAACCTTATAATATAATCTCATTAAGAAAAAAAAACAAAAAAAACAAAAAAAACCCAATATGGTGTGTCAATCTGGATTCCAAATATCATTAGACATATGTTAGATTGTCAGAACTTACATTAAATAATATAAATGTTTGAGGAGCTTTTTCAAAGCAATGTGAAAAACTCTTTAAGACTTTCACTGACAAATCAGGGTTTTTTTTAAGTATGAGGAATTCATATGTGAATAAATGTTCAGTTTCATGAACAGTCAAGGAAGTACAAAATAAAATGCTAAGGGGCTACTGTTCATGTAAGAAGTTGACACTGAAACTTAATCTAGTGGAGCTCATGTGATGGTGGGATGAAATAGAAATAGAAATCGTCTACACTCTGGGAAGACAGTAGATCTGATGGTTTCTACTTTAGAATTAAGAACCAAAAACTTGAAATGTGTACAATACATAAACACACATGGCACACATATGTGCACACAAATATTTGAGGCAAGGTCTTACATAGTCAAGGTTAACAAGCAGTTCACTACATTTCCAAGGATGGTTTGGGTAACTTCTTTGTTTTTAAAACTACATAAAATAGGGCTGGAGAGATGTCTCAGAGGTTAAGAGCACTGACTGCTCTTCCAGAAGTCCCGAGTTCAGTTCCCAACAGTCACTTGGTGGCTCACAACCATCTGCAATGGGATCCAATGCCCTCTTCTGGTGTGTCTCAAAACAGCTACAGTGTACTCATATATACAAAATGAATAAATTTTTTTTAAAAAACCTACATAAAATATCTTCCTCCTCTGAAGACCCTAACATACAATTTTCAGGCTCTGTGATAGCAGTGAGTGAACTAGTTCCCTTCCTTGTCTTATGTTATTCTTTGGGAAGGGGTGAGAAAGAACTTCTCACATCTCCAGTTCATTTCAAGAATACTCAAAGTAAGTTCTTTCAATAAGATTCTTGCCTCAAAGGTCAACTATCACACAGGGAGAATTATCCAAAACAGGACCCTTCAGAGGTCCAGAGGTCCAGATCACACTTATGTGGTTCTGCAGGGCACCTATGAGCATGGGAAGCAGACACTTTCCTGTGTGTACATCCACTCCTCCCATATGGTCTTCCATGGTCCCCAAGGCTGCCCTAGACCAGCATCATAAACCAAAATAAATCCAGGGTATTTTAATACTTGAATATTTTTTAAACTGTTTAAAATACAGGCAAGAATATAGGTAAATGTTTAGTTGATTCCATACCAGAAAACTCCATAGCAATGGAGAATAAGTTGGAGGAGACGAGAGATTTATTTATGTAGTAGGTGGCAAGGTTCATGGTGCTAGGGAGTGAGAGTACACACTGCCCTTCGGCTTGGCTTAATTTCTCCTCTGAAGCACTTAGTTTTTCCTTGTTCCTTTATTTCTTTTCGCCACGCCCTTCTGCCCTTCCACCACCCAGAAAATAGAGTGCCATTTGTGAGGATTTAGCTTTCCAGGAACAGCCTCTGGGGTTCAGAGGAAGGCCTAGACAGAAGGAAAACAAGACAAGCCTATGCCAGCGAGCTAGGCCTCCTCAGGGCAAGCATGGCGACTGTTGATCTCCCGGCTGGCAGCCGGGAAGAACGTAGGTAAGAAAGCTAGATTCTGCCCAGTCAGTTTCCTAGGTGGTAGTTAGGACTTCTCAAAGCTCAAGTATGCCAGATCTTAACAATCAACGGAGCTATTTAAAGCACAGCCTTTCTTAGTGATGTAACTACATTTGCAGTTCTTAGCTAGGTTTGGGGTAGGAGAAAAGAGGAGTGCTCTGAAATCAGTACTGACCCCTTGGGGCAAGGTCTTCCAGCTTTTGGCTGGAAGAAGCGAGTGAGCTAGGATACAGAGGCTCAGCTACCTCCCAGGGTTGGGAAGCCTGCCCTATCTTACCTGCAGGAGTGATGGGGATTTAATTTCTCAGGGGACAGGGAACAGGGAACCAGGCTGGTTCCGGCTGCTCTCCAGTCTAGCCAAGAGGGGAAGATAACGCCAGACAACCATGTCCAGTACAAGCCCAAGGACCCTGAGGATAGGGTGGGTGGGGCGAGGGAGTAATCAGTGACTGTATTACACACATCGCTTCCTCGTGCCCTCCTGTGGGGAGCCGCCCTCACATTCGCCATTACAAGATAGCGCTGATGTCCTGCGCTCTAACATACAAACAAGGCAGCTGCGCATGTGCTGGGTAGATTTCCATTCCCTTGC
>NC_034592.1:108202850-108249083 GCF_900095145.1 Mus pahari
TGTGTGCCGCGTCATTTCTTGCTGGCGAGAAGGTAGCGCGGGACACCCTCCCTAAGAAGAGCTTCATTTCTCAGCTTCAGTCTATGTGCTCCCTCAGAAGGTACCATTCTTCTCACTTGGAGGGAAAGGGAGATGCAATGAGGCCAGATGAAGAGTCCTGAGCAACATTCTCCCCGTCCATCCTGTCTCATTCCGCAGCTCAGAGGATGGACTGTAACTGAGGGCACAGTTACCATGGCACCAGGATGACCCAGGAAAACAGGCAGGCTCCAGACAGTGGTCAGCTCTGGAATGTGTTTAGAAGGAACTCTGTTAGCCTCATCCAGATTTCTAAAATTATCTTTGTCTTCAGAGATACCAAAAGAAGGCCCAATTAACATTTGAACTGAATTGACCCTTGGAATTTTCTGAAATTGGTTTATCACCGATGTTTCAATAAACATTTTCTTATCTAAGACTCTAGTATCAAAAACATATATGATCCAAAACGTCTGCACAGGGAGCCAAGATATCAAGGTTTAAAGAGCAGGATGTAAGGTCTGAGTGGCAAGAGAAAAATAGTGGATGAATACCAGAGACAGAAAAGGCAGCAATGAATTAACTGTCCTTGGGTATTTAAACAATGATGTATAGAGGGCTTACACTGGGGAAAGCATGAAGGCAGAAATGGAGCAGGGCTCAAGATAAGCTGGATCCAGCTGATTCCTGGGAAGAATGGAAGAAGCAGAGGAGGGCAGAACAGAGGAAACCAGCTGGCAATGTAAGACTAGGGCAGGGAAGGCTCCCAGCCAAGAATCCAGCAGCTCTTTCCAGGCAACAAGGAACATATTCTCCAGCTGAAGTCAGAGATAAAGTCCAATCCTCCCGGGAGGAGTGTTAACAGTAACTCCAACTTAAGGAGACAAGGAAGGGGCATTTTAGAGAGTGGGATGGGGCTTGAGCAAGGAAATTGTCACAAGGTCATCGTGACCCTGAGAAGAAGAGCAGTATCTCGGTCACCAAGAGAGGGGCCATTTAATGAAGCAATGGACTATAAGGATGACCTTATCCAAGTGTGGTTCTTTGCTGCAGACACCTCATGGAATGAGAAGCCAGTATCAGGGTCATTCCAGTGCAAGCTAATTGGCACGTAGGAAGGAATTGTTCTCACTATGTCAGGAGCCTAACTGATGCTTAATGGAAACTAAACACTGGCTTTAATATTATTGCAAACATAAAGCATATGGTTGGCCTACAGGGAAAAATAGAGAATGCCCTGACTTCACAGGTAAACAGGCATGTGCACACAGGAACACAAGAGTTAACAAAGCTTTACCATGTTTGTACACATGTGAAATGGACTCCAAGTGGCAAATAAGTGTCATTTGTTTTGGCTAAATGGCTTCATACACTTTTTCAGAAGCACTGTCAAGCATCCAGACTTGGAATGCTTCACAGGCAAGCACCCATATCCTAACATGTGGCTGGCATAGGTGGTGCTGGGTTTTGTCTCCTTAGCAACAATGGGAGCAATCTCTAGCTTCATCTTGATTGAGGTCAGGCAGCAAAAGTGAGTCCTTCCCCTAATTTATGGCCAAGAATCTTTTCCTGTGGTTTGGCCACCAGTGATCTTTCCAGCTTTTCATATGTTCGGGTATTCACAGGTATCTAGCTTTTCCTAGTCTCTGCTTTTGGTTGCCCCATCAAGAGTTTGAGACATAAACACCAATCTGGGTTAAATGCAGAATCACCATCTCTGTCCCAGACTTATTGAATCAGCACCTGTAAGTAGCACATAGTTGGGTTGTTATCAATCAAGTCACCAATCAGTCTTGGTGGCAAGCACCTTTACCTGCTAATTCACATGTCCTTTTGTAATTACATGGAATCATAGCAACCACAAAGTAAATAGGACATATTTTATTCACTTTAGTTAGAAAGTCCTTTTGACCTTTCATATAACATGTTTGCATTCATCCTATGTTATATGAATCAAACAACCATAAAGAGACAGGAAAATCCCTCTGTAACATTGTTTTACAAATGAGGTGACAAGGGATTGGAAGCCTTCCTAATATCTAAGGTCAAACCAGTGAAGTTTAGACAAAACTGACGATGACAAAGGAACATGGTGATATCCTTAAAGACAGATGGTGACTCCCGAAAAAGAAGAAAGGACCATTTTGGAAAAGAAAATAGAAAGAGGCTCCGCTGCCCCATCCTTGCGTGTTATTTTAGGATGTTGACTGTTTTGCATGCTGCTCACTCCAGGCAGTGCCCTGGGTTGGTCACTCCTGGTGCTGACCTCCAGATGCTGGCAGCGACAGAACCAGAGCAGTATCTTAAATTATCCTTTGGTCAAGTATGAATGAGAGAAACGTGTAATTTTAGTCAGCATTTGTAACTTTTGTCCCAAAATAACTATGCCTAAAAGCATCCTTTACTCAGGCTACATTTTAAGATAGAAAAGGTGAATCCAAATTTTTCTCAGTTATTTTTTATTTTTCAGAAATACACGGGCAATTTTTAAAGCGGGAATGCCTAGCCTAGTTCATTTCTTCTCACTTAAAATAACAGCAGAGAAATGCTGGAGTATTAATTTGATAAAAATACAATAAATTTAACCAAGCACTGATTTTTAGAAAACATAGACATAACAATTTTATTCTTTTACACTTACAATAAACAGAAACTTAATAAAATTACCTATTAAAATTAAAGTCATTAAAAACATTACTACTTAATTCAAGACATAATGACTTAACTATTCAAATAAAATTTAAAACTCCTAATGGAAGAGAAAGAAGGGAAGAATAATTACATATATGGATATGTAAATATATATACATATATATATTCACACACACATAAACATGTACACATGTTCATGTGTGCTTGTGTGTGTGCGCACACACACACACACACATACTTTCTTATTTAAAAAACAGGTATACTTGGAAAATAATTCCTAAGGAAACTTCTTGCAAAACTAAGATCCCAAATGAATGTCTTAGACACTCTCTGACAAACCCATATTTCCTAGAATAGAAAGTTATTAGGAACAATGAAGTATTCTGTTAAAGGAGATGACTATAATGATTTTCTTCACCAGATTTTAGAATTATTTATACTAACAACTATTGAAATAATCGTTTGTTGGGTTACAACTAAAAAGAATTGGCCAGTGCTTTAGAATAATAATTCCAAGTGATGTATTTAATACCACCGAAGCTGTGCTCAGCGCCAGCCGCTGGTAGTTCACACCGTGCTAAGATCACACATGTGTTCCAATGAGCCATTATTTAGGTTTTCCTTCATTCTATTTTGTTAAAAACGAATTTTCCAAATGAGATAAACCCGTGATTGTCATTTAACCATGCCATGAAATTTTTATTCAATTCATTTAGTGAAAGAACCAGGCAGATATTTATACTCATTCAAAACTCATCAATCAACAGCGTTACTTGAGTTTCCACAGGACAGAAAAAAAATATTTTGCTCTGCGATGAGTAATCTACAATTTATGTAATTGCAAAGCAGCCTGAAGGTGAGGAGAGTTGTGGTACTCTCACGGAAGAAGAGTCAAGGAACCCTGAAGGGTGGAAGTAGGACAGTCCTACCACTGAGGAGGACATTTCCTCCACAATCAGCATGACTGTTTCTCCCATCCCCCACTGCGAGGCACATGCTAGTGGTTATAGGTCCTTCACCTATGGACTCAGCCATTCACTCCATCCCTCCCTGATTCACACAGATGCTTACTCGATCCAGAAGATATCAATGGCATTGTCCAAACCATTGATTTTTTTTTTCTTTAAGCAAGTTGAGCAGGACAGAAAATCAAAGTATATTTATCTCAACCATAAATTATGATAAATCTTCCTTTACATTGAAGAAGTGGAGGAGATTGTCTGAAACAAGACAGAGCAATACACCCTTGAAACAGCAAACTGAGATAACAGCCTGGGGGTTGGGAAAGGAAAGAGCAGGCTGAATAAATACAAGTCCTGTTCATTTGCATAATGAGCAATGAGCGGGAGTTTTGTATTTGCTTGATGTTCTGTTTCGAGAACCACCTGGGACACCATGATCTCCAGGAGACTAGCACCTCCTGGAGGTTAATGGTCTGTGATAGAGTGGGGGAAGCACAGTGACCAAGCATTGGACAGGTTAGAGGGGGATGGTAAGGGATGTGCTGGAAGCAATGACATGAAGAGCTGTGGCTGGTAAGCCAGTGAAGAGGGCAGCTGCAGGAACTGCAGTCACCCCAGTTCTTTCCAGCCTTACAGCCCTTGTCCCTGCCCCTAGAGTCTTCCACGGTCTCTCTTTTTTGGTGGCTACTTCTGTTTCCACTCAAAGTAGAAGCAGAAAGGATGAGTTGAACTATACCAGTCTCTTAACAGCAAATAGAGAATGACCACAGCTTGCCTCCATTTTCTTCTCTTTATAAACAACCACTCAGCACCGACCACGTGTTCCCTTTGTGTAGGATGAAATAGTGAGGACAACGCCTCAGCTGTTCAGTTCTACTGTAACATCCTGAAAATAAACATGGCTACATGCCAGGCACCAGGACATAAAATAGCTCAGAATTTACTTTCTCGGTGTACATGTATGTAGTACATAGTCAAATATTACCATAATTTTATAAAGAAACTAAAACTTGACTCATAGCTAATAGAAACTATTTGCTGGACATTATGTCAAAAGATTAATATATTGTACATATAAATAATAATGAAAATTAATTATAAATTCCACTAAAATTGGAGATGCATATAAAGGCACTTATGGAAGAAAATTCTGATGGTCAATAAATATTAAAAAAAATACATTTTCAACTTTATCAAAAGGAGGATGCAAATTGAAACCTCAACTACTTTGTTCTTACTTTATTGCCTTAAGTGGAGAAGTCTTGCAACAGTCAACGTAGACCAGTGTAGAGCAGTCCAAGGCCTCTGACATGCTGGCAGGAGTGTACAATGATAGGACCTCTCCAGGAAACAGCTGCCCTTATGCTCTGGGTCTCCCACGTCTGAACACTCATCTTCCTACTCGACCAGGTCCTGCAGCCTGCCTCGTAGTGATCAGTGCTCTCTTGGACTCACAACTTGGATATTTTAGGGGAACTTAATGTTCTTAACCATCCAAATCCCCAGAGTCTCTGCATATGTGCTACATGAATTGACTTAGTCAAAGTAAAGATGATATTTTGATCTCAGGAGGTGTGTGTACCCATCCCCTAGAACATGACGTGAATGTACCTAACAGGCTTTGAGGAATCTTTGATTAATGTCCATTGATAAGAGTTTGAATAAATACGATTTTCTTTTGTTCTTATAAAATACCAGAAATCAGTAAATAGGAAGAATTCTCAAAGCAAAAGGAAAAGATAGAAAATATTTCTAGATGTGATACGTATGTACACATACACACACACACACACACACAAACACACACTTACACTGACTCAGATAGTATTGTATATAAAGTTCCAAACTGGGCTATTTAGAAACATAAATGTAAAAACTGTAAAGAAAAATTACAGGAATAATAAAATTCCAGATTGTAGGTCAAGAGGGACCACAGCAAGCATATACATGTGCATAGGATGTTGTTAAGCCTAGGAGTGGATTCTTTAGTGTTTGCATGATCATCATGAGTTAAATACATACAGACAATATATCTTATTTTGTAAAAATGGAAGTGCAAGTATACTTTATTGGTCATAAATATAGTGTATGGAAATCTCAAATATCTTTCAGTGTGATTAGCAATGGTTAGACATCAGCTTTCTCGGGATGTAGAGATTTTGTTTAGGACATTTCTCTTGCTTCAGACATTTGGTAAGCATTTGCTACCTTCTAAATCACGCAAAGCTGAAACCCTCCCATTCTATCTCACTCCTGCATGAAAACATCTCTACAAAATGGCTGCTGGTAACTGCTGTTATTTTGTCGGGAAGGAATTAGAAATCACCATAGATCTGGGGCAAGAAGAAAGTGCCTTTGAGGGAGTTGCTTTTGCATAGTCTGGGGCTCTCTGTGGTGAATTCTGGTATGTTACTCCATCAAACATAGCACCTGGCTGCAGCTGCTGCTTCCTAATGGGAGGTGCCACATAACACTAATTCCTACCTCCACTGGGTCTTAGGAGAAGTTGTAGACACATGTCTAGTCTTTCTTGGCTTTCCTCCTCAATCTGCTCGGCCGCTCTAGACTGAATACCCATCATCCCAGACAACCACACTCTGCAGAGCATTCCTGACAGTCACTGCTCTCTCAGGCTGGCGTTGAACTGGGTTCCTCTGATCCCCCCACTACCCAAATGTTAGGATGAAAGGATATGACACTACACTGTCTTTTCTTCATCTCCCACAGCTACAATGAGAGTTATGCTTTATCATCATCATTGACATTGATGACCCAGGTTGGATGACCAAGTGTCACCTTATGAAGCCTGTTTAACATTCTTGGCGTGGGGCCTTCCCATAAATGCCTGCCTCTGGGTTTCTCTATATTGTACCCTCATCATCACAGGGAGCAGTGCTAACACTCACCACTGGACAGTGATGTATGCTCAGGGATCACAGGGAGTAATGCTAACACGCACCACTGGACAGCGTTGTGTACTCAGGGATCAGGAGAGCCCATGGCAGACCTTCAGCCTGGTGGAAGAAGAAGCCAATTGCACCGGTAAATTTAAATGCACACTAAGGCAGACCTTCACATTAAAACAGGGCTATGTTCGAAACCTCCCTTTAGGTCAGCTGCTGAAGACAGCAGGCAAAGTGAACACTGGCCATGCTGTAATACTAATGCAATAGAACATAGAACAGGGAATGAAGGGAAAAAAAGACATTATTTGAAGTGTGATTATTAAAGAAAGGTCAATTCATCTAAGAAGGCAAAAAAGATGTCTGGAACGATAGGTGACAGTGATGAGGCTGAAGAGGATGTTGGTGACCCTCGGGAACCATGGAAACTAGCAGTTCACTTCCCACGAATCTTTGCATCAACATTTCTGCCTTTCTCTTCACACCAACCTCTCTCTTATAAAAGTCAAGCCATTTTATTGACTTGCCAAGTCAAATAATGCCCAGAAGGAGAAAGTCTAAGGTAGAAAAGGAAGTTTCACTAGGGAAACCGAAGAAAGTGCTATCTCAAGGAGGATTAATTGATTAGAAGCACAGGCACACTTATTTATCATCCACTGCCTACCTCTCTGCTGGGCCTCAGGGGTATGAAGAAGAATAAAACAGTCTCCCTTCTCTTTATTTTCTGCAATTTCCTGCACAAGACTTGCCCTGTCAGCAGTCAGTCATGGCAGGGAGGGCCCTGTGGGACCCAGCTCCTCCCTGTTGAATACTGGCTACAAACAGAAGCAGGTGGAGGGAGAGTCATTGCCTTTAGTTGGGTACCCACTGCTGAGCCCACCAGGCTCTAGTGGAGAGTTCCAAGCCTGGGATTAAAGACTCAGTGGGTCACAAAACAAAACAAAAGGACACCTGGAAAAGGGAGGCCCCGGCAGGTTGACAGGAGTGGGAGGCGAGGGTAATTAGAACACATTGTATACAGGTATGAAGTGTCAGGGAACAAATTTAATTCATTAAAATATTCTTAAGCTAAAATTTGTCAAACTAAGTCTCTGTTAATTCTCTAACTGTAATATAAATGAAAATGTTAAGAAAAAAAGCTAGTCATTTTATCAGTGGGTGATGGAAGGAAGTAAAGCCAAGCTAAGAGTCAGAAGCAACTGGTAGACACACACATCACACTAAAGTGTGTTGAAGGCACTTCCACCTACAGTGTGCTGCAGGCACTTCCCTCTAGTGTGAGAAGGCACATCACACTGCAGAGCAATGTAGGCTCTTCAGAATGATAGCTCCACCCTGTAGGCGAACGAGGAAACTATTCTGCCGTGGACATTTAATCTTGGAAAACAAGTAATATTTTTTCAGAAGGAAGAAAATGTACAAAGGCAAATGTCTACTATTATTTTGGTTAGGGTTTGGTTAGAGTTCCAGCAAATGCAGAAAGAAGAATAGGATGAGGAGGCTGAGGAGTCATGTGTGAAAGAAGTACTCCATCCTGGAGATGGAGCATCGCCAGGGAGTTCCGTCCCTTTCTGTTGGAAATTAGGAGACAATGGTTTAAGTTCGTAAGAGAGGGATGGAGTCTGAAGGACTAATCAAGATGCAGTTCACTGACCTTTGCTTGGCTACAGAGGGTGAAGACAGAGAAGCCATAAGCAATGGATACCAGTGTGGGCTCTTGGGAGGAAGAAGGAAGTCCTGAGTGTGTCATATTGCAGCGATGACTGCATCGCAGGGTTGAAAGCAGAGGGAAGTCTCTCTCTGTGTGTCACTGACTGCTGACAAAATGGAGACCTTGTGGCCACAGGCCATCTGCAAGGCCTGGGTCATACAGAAATAGTGAATTCATGCGTAATCTCTGGAGGTTCTTCGGCGACAATGGCAGACTTGTATGTCTCTCCCTTTGGCATTTCTGGGATGCCGTTCCTAGAATATTTTTCCCTGGATCTTTCTTCTCACCCCCAACTTTTCTGCATCAAAGGATGCATTGGAAGCCTGCAGCCTCCGCTGTGAAGAACATTTCACTCAGACTGAACTCCTAAAGAAAGAGTGGTATGTTCCTCTGTGTCTACTTTCCAGCTACTCACAGTATGAGGGCCTTGTACAACGGATACAAACGTAACTAGAAAAATATAAAAATTTTCAAAAGCTCCAAATCCTCATGTGTTAATCCGAAATGATACAGTTCTCAGAATTCTATATGCCATTGCCCATCCCAGGCTGCGGTGGGTGGTATGATCTGTAAGTCCACTATGCATTCTGGGGAAATGAGCCAGGGCTGACTGTGCATAGAGAAGGAAGACACTGCCACCTGCAGGCTCTAAACTTAGGGAGATAGTAAATATTTAATTTATAGGAGATTTGTTTTGTTAAGCTAACATTTTCATAAGCCTTAAAAGTCTCAAAGTTGGCTAACTTACCCCTGTACCTTTGAGCAACCCTGTTTCACAGTAGTCAAGAACTGTAGCTACCACTGGAGAAGCTAGTTCTAAGTTAAAGGTAACCAATGTTGGTGGTGTTCCGTGGAGACTGAGAACTAGCCTGGACCTTGCACAGGTGACACTGGGAAGGTGGTAAGGAGTTGTCTGCTGATGTTCTCTTTAAACCCTAAGTACACTCTGAGCCTCAGTTCCCTTCACTGTAAACTAAGGCGATTAGATTAGATTAGATCGGTGTTTTCCAAACTGTGAATGCTGTGCCAGCATTGGTGGTGAGACTGGGAATTGTTAATATTAATTGCATCTGGTTCCATCCTAGGCCTTAGAGTCAGAAACTGTGCAAAAGGCAGGTCTTCGGGTGTGAGGAGTGCTCAGTCATATGACTTATAAATGTTTAATATGCAGATCCTTGCCTCTAAGATGATGTCATCTGTAGTTCAATCAACTGTCTCCTGGGAAGGTGGAGTTTGGGGGGGGGGGGAAGGAAGGGGATGGTTGAGCTTCAAGAAGCCCAGGGGTCCCTCTATTCTCCACTAATCACCATGTGTATTTTCAAGTAAATGTCAGAAAACTAAGCCTTCACCCAAGCCTGTCAATAAGGCCACCACTCTACCAACTTCTGTCCAAGCTAAGTTGGGTTTCTTGGTGATGCCCCAACTGCAAAATGTCATCCTTCAAAGCCCAGGTTTTCCCTCCTCTTCCACAGAATTTTACCAATGTCACTAATCCACATTTCTCTTCCTGCCTAAATCCCTCAAAATTCTCTAACAGCTCCTGATATTAACAGCTCATCTACACACACACACACACACACACACACACACACNAGAGAGAGAGAGAGAGAGAGAGAGAGAGAGAGAGAGAGAGAGAGAGAGAGACTGTGAGTTTCTGCTCTCTTGGCTCAAATGTTCAGCCCATGAGTCTGATGAGTTACAGGTACAGTCAGGCAGAAACTGATTTTTAATGAATTATTGATGGTTGGTTTTAGAGAATTCTCCGACTATGAATTTGAGTTTTTGAAAAACATTCAAGCAATCTCTATTTTCCTTATCCTTCTACCACAACAGACCGAAGGGATTCTATGAAAGCATCATAATAATTTTACAAGTAGTTACCAACTTTATACACATACACAGGGGCAAGTGGGGAGAGAGACAGAGACAGGGACAAACTAAAGAGCTGAGGTGGTGAGGGTTTCCCAGGCACTCGGCTAGACCACTACGTGTGGATTGGCAGATTAATCACTTCAAATTTCCTTCATCTTCAGAGCATTTGCTTAGGAACTCTAAAGTGTATGTATATATAAACCCCATTAAACCAAAAATTTAAATATTCTTTTTGAAAGAAACAAGAAAAGAAGTTATGTTTTCAATGTAGTTGGTGCTAGAAAAGAAACTCCAATATGGGAAGCTACAATCAGAACTGTGATGTTAATGCTGTCACAACAATGAGTGGCACTAAGGATTAGAGTTGTTTTCTAAGAGGCAAAAGGTCAGTCAGAGGTCTGAAGTTACCCCAGGTTTTCTCCTTTCACATGGGAAGTGTGACCATCTAAAAATGGTTTGGCAACTCCATACTCAATAGGTGTGCAGGACTCTGAGACCAAGGAACCATTCCTTTATGTGGGGCTTCCCGCTCCTAGTACAGTTCTGACACACTGTGAGCCCTTTGCAGAACCGCTTCAGGATAAGCACATTATGCTTATAGCCATTCGGGAACCCAACTGAATAAAGTTTATTCTATCTGTCTTTATACAGATGGCATTTTAAGTGGCCTGCTTGTTTATAAAAAGGGTCATTTGCAGTAGACCAAAAATGAACCGGGTCAAGGTTTACATCCTCACTTAATAGGATTGTTCCACTGTTTTAGGATTCTTGAGAAGGTGGTTTGAGGATACAATGGGTTTTGTAGAAATTCACACTTTATAAACTACATGTTGTCTTACTGAGCTCTTGTCAGCATATGGCTTTCTACATGATCTCTAGTGGAGAGATGCTTTCTGCACAGCCCAGAACAGCTGTCTGGAAGCTGCTTGGCGGACGGAGGTGGTGGCATTTCAACTGGGCCAGTCAGTGAAAGACCCCTTATTGTCTAACAGCACGGAGCAGGCTACAGAGTGGATCGTGTGCTAGGGATCCTTTGAAATAAAGGTGCAAGAGGCAGAAAATGGACACTATTCAGCTTCATGGAGGGCAGAAATGTTCCTGAGAACAGAGACGGTCTTCATGGGACTGGACATTGTGCTGGGGTGGAAGGGGACACTGGCAACAGAGTCTCGTGGGTGCTGAGGGGTGAGAGATCCTCTTTTGTGGTTCCTCTCAATGGCTGAGTCCAGACAAACAAAGGCTTTACTAAAGAATCCAGCTTTGTTTCAAAAAGCTTGTGAGGCCACTCTGAAAGGAGTTTTTGTTTTCCAACACTGGGGAGTTAGGGTCCTTCCCCCAAGGGGCTGAGGACCACACAGCTGGAAGAGTCATTTATCCATTCCCCATTCCCAGGTGACAGGTTACATTCACTGACAGACTACACCTATGACTTAGACTGTCTCTGTGGAATAGGCAGGGCAGTTATTAATATTTCCATCAATGGTACACAACGGTATAATGCTCAGACTTATACAGGAAGTGAAGATGGGGGTTGATGACCAGAACCCACAATTTTTCGTCCTGGTTAAACACGTTTGTTCCAATGCTCTACAGCTACTCAGCATGCCTAGACCCAGGAGCTACACGGCTGGGGCCAGCCTTTCCACCAGTTCTCCTCTTGGCTGCTTCCATCTGCGTTCCATCACAGGTCAAATACACACTTGCACACCCATCAGAGTACACCGTGGTTATGGAGATACAGAGCTATATGTGGCTGCAGGATGCAGAGCAGTGCATCACTAATACCCTCAAAGACCAGCCCCTGCCCCTTAAAGCACAGCTCCCAGCATTCAGCCCCACATCCCGGGCCGCAGAGGGCCTCTCCAAATTCGAGAAAGGGGGACCAGAAAGCGAGTACAGGCAGCTTAAGCCCTTCTTTGGAGATGACTGGAGGCAGATCAGCACCACTGAGCGATAGTTTTGTTTTGTTTTGTTTTGTTTTTTAAGGAAAGGAAATTCACAAATAAGGAAGAAAATAATTGAGGCATATGCAGTTTGTCCAACAGACCCCACCAAAATACTCCATAGCTTTGCCATGCCTAAGAGAAAATGGCCTCGTCTGCAGGGAAATGTCTTTTCTTCTTGGGTAACCTCATAGAACCATGCATCCAACTTAATTTAACAAGGCAAAACCCAAATCGCCCTGACTCCCAGGAAATGCAAAAGTTACCGAATCGTTTTGAGACAGACTTTCATTCATTTAGATGGAGAACAGAGATTGAATACCTTATTGGTACACCTCACAAAACCATGAGAGAGAGAGAGAGAGAGAGAGAGAGAGAGAGAGAGAGAGAGTACTGTGTGTTAGGAAAGATACCGTACTTGCAAAGGTATTCATTCAAACATGGAGAATTCAGCTAATTTTTCCTTCTTGCTGATAGTCAGAAATGTAACAGCCATCGCAGAAGAAAATCTACATTAGCAGCCCTGCAAAGTCAGGCCAAAGTACAATTACTTCATTTGCATCTCACGTTTGGACTTGGGCTGGTGTTGGAAGTTTCTTGTGTGAATTAACACAGATTTCCAGGGTTTACTACAGCATATTGACTCGGAGGGGCTGGGGAGAACCTGGGGCTTTAACATTCTGGCCACGCCACCCACCTCCCACCCACCCCCGCTCCACCCCCCCACCCCGGGGTCAGTGCTGGAGGAAGGGTGATGCTGGGAAAGTTGCTACAGGAAAGTCTGGAAATCCCAGGCTGGGTGGCCTGGGGTTGACAGAGTCCAGCCAGATTCCGGGTGACTTTGGGGACAGACCAGGTGGTTGCCACCATCTCCATGGCATAGCCTGCAGCCTGCAATCTGTTTCTAATTTAGAGGAGGAAAACAAGTTCACAACGCCTGCTGAGCTCAATAAGCCGGACTTCGGCAGGCGGCCTTGCACCTGGAGCTGCAGTCATGATACTACCTTCAGGTCCCAGGCAGCTTTGTGAAGGTCCTTATGTGCAAGGCCGATGTCCCTTTTCAAGTCAGCTATCCACTCTTTTCTTTTTCAGTACCTTTCTAACTCCCATAAAACTTGTCTCTTTCCTTTCTGCCTTCCTTTAGACGAACCGGTTGGTTCTCAACTTGTGAGTCGTGACCCCTCTGTGGGGGTCAAATGATCCTTTCACAAGGGTCATCTAAGACCATCAGAAATAATAGATATTTGTACTATCACTTATAACAGTACCAACATGACA
The DNA here is from genome assembly GCF_900095145.1 of Mus pahari. Classification (NCBI taxonomy): domain Eukaryota; kingdom Metazoa; phylum Chordata; class Mammalia; order Rodentia; family Muridae; genus Mus; species Mus pahari. The sequence continues at coordinate 108,216,190 of NC_034592.1, forward strand.
GTCATGAAGTAGCAATGAAAATAATTTTATGGCTGCGGGTCACCACAACATGAGGTATGAAACATGTATTAAACAGTTGCAGCATTTGGAAGGCTGAGACTCACTGTGATTCTCAGATAGTAATGATATCCTCCAATTCTCTGAGGGCTGTGTTAAAGTACAGGTAGGTTGAGTAGGTCTCACATAGCAGACTAACACGAGCTCATGCTGAACCTTCTAGATCCTAAGCAGGCTCTAGGTACTCAGGTATTGAGGAATTTGAGGCCTCTTTAGGCTACCTACAAATTTCACTTTTTATCCCTGAGTTACTGTAGTCTAGGATCTGAGCCAGTGGGAAATGAGCTACCATGACAAGTGTGTGGGTTTTGCATATCTACCACCTCTGGTATTGTCAGGCAAAAATGTTCGAGACCCCTGTTCTGGAATGACACCACAGGGCATTGATTCAGGGTCTTGGAAGTGAGATTTGGGCATTAGGCTCGTTCTGACCATTGGTTTTGTGTAGACTCCTTTCCTTATTAGATGCTCAATCCCTAAGGTGAATTAGTGATTTGTTTGCAGCTTACATACCCTATTGCCTTTAAAATAATGAATTTAGGTGGTGAGACTGGTTCTGGATGGGGGCACTGACCAGTAAAGCCAAATGTAGAGGTTTTTCTCTGTGTTATTAGTCATTTTGTCGTTATAAAGAACATGGAGGAGAACTGCCCCTTTTCCAGTTTCTTTCTGATATAGCCAGCTAAACTAGTCCTCTGGGCCTCAGTAATCCCACTGTATCAGGACAGGTTCTCAACTGCTCTTTTATTTTATCTGAAATGTGTCAACCAAAATCCAAATAATTTAATGCTAAGAACCAACCAGAAGATGATTCATCAATAAATCATAGATCGTTCTTTGATGAGTCATCTTCTCAGGCATCCATCCATCATCCTGTCTATCACCAATTCCTTTCTGTTCCAACTTTTCCATTACTCTCAGATTCCCTCTACCTCCCTCACTTCCATGGTAACCAAATAGCCCAGCCTTAGTGACCCTGCACAGCATTACTAATACTAGCAGTTATTAGCAACCCATTTTGGACCAACCCTTCTGCTAAGTTCTTTATACATTAGCTTTGAACTCTCAGTGTGATACCACACAGTAGGTACTGCTAACCTTAAAATATAGATGGTAAATTTAAGGTCCATGGGGGAATTACCCTACCTAACTCTCCATGAGCATCAAGTAACCAAGGTCATGAAGCTAAGCTCAGAACCCTGGGCTGAAGCTTCCCCTTTGGTATAACCGCCTTTTCATCTTTCTATTTGTACACCTGTCCATGTAGCCATTGGTCTGCCTTGGCTTATTCTCAACAAGAATAAAAAGGTGAAACTCCTTAGGAAATACATTTTTAAAAGGTATTTTACAGGGCTGGAAAGATGGCTGAGAGGTTAAGAGCACTCACTGACTGCTCTTCCGGAGGTCCTGAGTTTAATTCTCAGCAACCACATGGTGGCTCACAACCATCTGTAATGGGATCTGATGCCCTCCTCTGGTGTGTCTGAAGACAGAGACAGTGTACTCAAATACATAAAATAAATAAACAAATCTTTTTAAAAAGGTATTATACATATTAGAGCTACAGTTCCCTTCCCTTCTGAGATATAATAAGATAATCAGTTTCCTATTGTAGGTATGTAAATCCTGCATAACTATCCTTAGGTAAGCTCTCTGATATAACTCTTGTAAAATATCTTGCAGGGCTGGGAGATGGATCAGTAGGTTAAACGATTACTGTGCGAGCACCAGGACCTGTGTAGAACCCACATAAAAGCTGGGTCTAGAAGTGCGTTGGAATATGAAGACAAGCAAGTCCTTGTTCTACCAGAAACAGCAAGCTTTGGGTTCAGTAAGAGACCTTGTCTCCAAAAAAATAAAATAAAATGAAATAAAATAAAATAAGCCAGCTATAGAGGAATATACACAAAAGCCATCCTCTGGCCTTGACATGAGCATGCAGAGACAAGCACCTCTTCACACTCATACACACACATGCACATGAACACACACATATACAAACAAAGAAACAATAAATAATCTATCCTGCAAATCTTGGCCTGGACATCTTCATAACTCACTTTTCCTCACAGGATGCTTCAGTGGAGAACCCCTCTTTAGTTTACCCCCAGTATCAGAGACGCATATCCACATATGAGAAAATGGCCTCGGGACTGGAGAGATGGCTCAGCAGTTAAGAGCACTGGCTGCTCTTCCAGAGATCCTGAGTTCAGTTCCCAGAAACCACATGGTGGCTCACAGCCATCTGTAATGGAATCTGATGCCCTCTTCTGGTGTGTCTAAAGACAACTACAATGTACTCATACACATAAAATAAATAAATCTTAAAAAAAAAAAAACTATGAGAAAATGGCTTCATTCTGAATATCCCTGCTGAAAGTATTAAACCCCCCTGCATTACTGATTCTTTTACAATAAGGATGTGGCCAGATAACCCAGAACCTATCAGCAGACGACACTTCCTCAATTTTAAATCTGAAAAGACCTGGGCTTTTTGAAATCCCAATAGGATAAAAAGTGATAGGGGATATATCTGTTTTCTAGCAGCATGTGTGGTCCAGGTTTAGCAGCAAGAGCCCTGGACTGGCACTGTTCTGGCCAGGGTTTTTGTCAATTTGACACAAATTAGAGTCATCTGGGAAAAGCAATTCAACTGAGAAAAATGCCTCTGTAAGATTAGCCAGTCAACACGTCTGCCAGGCATTTTCTTGATTAATGATATATGTGGGAGGATCTAGATTTCTACGAGTGGTGCTAACCCTGAGCAGGTGTTCCTGGCTTGTATAAGAAAGCATGCTGAGCAAGCCCGGAGGAGCAAGCCAGTAAGCAGCACTCCTCCATGGCATCTCGTTCAGTTCCTGCCTCCAGCTTCCTGACTTGAGCTCCTCACTTTTCTTAGTGAGAGAGTGTTATCTTGAGAGTTGTAAACTCAGACGACCCCTTTCCTCTCCAGGTTTACCATATAGAAACTCTAATATGCTGCTGGACAAACTGAACTGGGGGACCCAGTGACAGTGACAGAGAGGTTATTGTGTTATATAGAGAGGAGAGACATGGTTTCTGAAGCTTTGGGGAGACTCCCAGAATACCACACTGTGCATGACACACACCTACTCTGAATCAAGTCAGCCAGTCCCAGGTTTGCTGTCAAGGCTGGTGGCTGCTGTAAAACCCTTACCTCATCATCACCAAGGCTGATATGTGGAACATTCATTTCTCCCAAGGGAACTGACAGAAGAATCAGAAGGATCCTGCAAGAGACATCTTTGATCTTCTGTTCTGTCACTGATCCTTTTCAGTGACATTCATTTAAATAAATTTGCTCTGCTTTGCCCAGTATTGAAGGGCTATGACAAGTCTTACAAGGACATCAGCTGAGAGGATTGACCTGCTATGGCTACTGATGGTAGAAATTACACAAGAGCTTCCTGAACCCACCACTTCTAGTATTCAGAGGCATGGACTTTGGTCCTACTAACTGACAGAGAGACTATGGGAACAGATAAAAGATCCTTGGGTGATGCGCCATTAATATTTCATGTATCTGCCTACAGTCCCTGTTTGTCTTAGTTACCTCTCTACTGCTGTGATAAAACACCATGACCAAGGCAACTTAGAAAATAAAGCATTTACTCGGGCTTAAAATTTCAGAGGGTTAGAGTCCATGCTGGTGGAACAAAAGCATGGCAGCAGGAAGAGCTGAGAGCTCACATACAATCCAGGAAGCAGAGACAGAAAGAGCATTGTGGAAATAGCGCTGAGCTTTTGAAACCTCAAAGACCACTCCAAGTGACATACCCTCTTCAATAAGGCCACACCTCCTGTCCCTCTCAAACAGTTCCAGTTCCAACAACTAAGAACCAAGTATTCAAAAATGAGCCTATGGGCATCATTCTCATTGAAACCACCACATTGCTATAAGACAGCCCAATGTTGACCACGCAGGGTTAAGCCTCCTCTTCTCCCACAGGTCAACACCATGTAACCTATGGGGAGATAATTTGTACACTCACCAATTACCCACACCTGTAAAATTAAGCTGCTACAAAATAGAACTGGTCCAAATGCATTTTTCAATTAGGGTGGGGTCAGATATAAGCAGAAAGTAAAGGTCATGTTTCTAAGATAAGACTTAGGTCCAATTGAGCCATGAAGAAGCCAGGTTAGGAGGATGTTGTAACCATGGATTCCCAAATCAAAAAGATATAGGATATGTGAGAGAGACACCTTGAAAGATTAGAAAAGACCTGGCTCTTACAGGGTGGCTGAGTCCCATCAACAGTAGAAATATATGTAAGAACTCAAGGAATTAAGATGAAGCTGTAGCCACTTTGGCTCTGAAAGGCAACCTGGACCTTCTCCTTCTCTGCCAGGCTGCTTGACTTTGCAATTCTCCATCTGTATGTCTTTTGACCACAGGGTATCCAGGACTTGAGGTTACTGAAGAGCAATGATAATGTTGATGGTGGTGGTGGTGATGGTGGTGGTGGTGATGGTGGTGGTGGTGATGGTGGTGGTGGTGATGGTGGTGGTGGTGATGGTGGTGGTGGTGGTGGCTGTGGCAGTGGTGGTGGTGGTGGCTGCAATGACAATGGCAGTCTTTTATTAAACAAGATGATGTAGACATAGGGACACATTTTTCTACCAAGACAAGATTGTATTTCCTAGGTACTACAAATACAGGGATGTGTTTCTCCTCCCAAAGGCACAGAAAGAGCCATTGGTCAATTATTCCAAATAGACTTGGGTACATAAAAGCATAACTGTGGCAGTGTGAAATTAATAGTTGTTCCTTTCTAGGAAAACAATATCAATAAGACAAAAATTGGCAGAGCTAAAACAATCCATAGCACCACATTCTCCTATGATTTAATTTTGTTTTTAAATCACTTTGAAAAGTTCCTTAACATTGGTCTATGAGACTGTCTAGTGAATTTGCCCTCAGCCTGGGAAATTAATATTGCACATTAAATAGGCAAAGGCCTGTGGTTGAAGGAAGGCTTGCCCATGCCTCCTGAACAGTTCCTGGTCCCTGGCATCCTGACCAAGCCAAGCCTGAACTCTACAGCTTTTCCAAGTCCCTCCTTGTCAGGCTATATCCTCCCTACCCAAATGTTATTTCCCCGGCCAATAATAACCCACTGACTCAGGCCCAGACCTCCAGCTTCCTGAAAGGGTTCCTGTAGATTTGCCACAAGCAGTTAATTTGTCATAACTTTTAAGCACATTATATCCCTGGGACAAGGCTGGGAAAATAACGTCTGGGCTCTTGAAGATATGTCTTTGCCTCGCTGTTGTCACAGCTAAATGGAGTGATTCATTAGCCCTTGTGAGAAATGTCTGGCTGTCATTATTAGGAGATATTACAGTTATTATGCAGCAGCAAGTCAATATTCAAAGAAAATTGAAATCTCTCCCTTCCCTGAACTCCCACAGCACTTCGGATTTACAGTTCACACAGCCCTTCTCGTCAGAGAGCTTTGAACTGCCATGATTCCGCATTTGCACAGATCAGCTACTGGTCTCCATGATGGGACAGGCAGAGATTTCTGGCATGAAAAAGAAAACCCGTAGTTGTTTGGTTTTTATTAAAATGTCACCAATCCTGAAACTGAATGTTTCTTTTTGGATTTTAAAGATTTAAAAAAAAAAAAAAGGACTGGAGAGAGATGGCTCAGCGGTGAAGAGCACTGACTGTTCTTCCAGAGGACCTGAGTTCAAATCCCAGCAACCACATGGTGACTCACAAATATCTGTAATGGGATCTGGTGCCCTCTTCTGGTGTGTCTGAAGACAGGAGTGTACTCACATACATAAAATAAATAAATGTCTTTTCAACAATGACAAGAGAGAGAGAGAGAGAGAGAGAGAGAGAGAGAGAGAGAGAGAGAGACCTCATTATGAATGCTTTCCCTACTTGTTTTCTGCTGCCATAAAAGGATGCCATGGACAGGGTAAATTATAAACAGCTCAAGTTTTAGTGTCTGAGGGTCCATGTCAGAAGAAAACTTGTTTACAGAGGAACTTCAGAAGGAGGAGAACCAGAGGTGGGAGTGATGACGTCACCAGTCATCTAGCTCAGGCAAGCCAGATACTAAGCCTTTCAGGGGATGCATCCCTGAAGAAAAATTTCTCTCCCTCTCTCTCAGCCATCAGTGGCCACTAACCCTTTAGAGTGGAGCCTCATGGCTCTTCTCCCTGTCTTTTCTGGTACTTTTTCTTGGTTGAGAGATATACTAATCTATGAGTATAAAGATAAGAATTTAGAAGATGATTTAATCCCATGTTCATTTAGCAGATAAATTTGATAGATTCTCTGATAGGGCTTATGACCTAGCAAGCTGTGAGTTCTTAGTCCCATTAACTGTTCCAGGTCTGAGTTCTTGTAGAATGGACCTCAGAATCCAAGCGGAAAGCCATTGGTTATTCTCATAACATTTATACTGCTATTACGTTAGTGATCATACATTGCCAGGACAACTGATATTGTAGCTTGAAGGATTCCACAGCTGGCTAAGACTGTTAGCTATGCCCCTGTAGCATGCATAGCACCTTTCTGCACTATGAAAGCTAGCAAGTAGTACTGAAGCTCCCAGGTCAGAGCAACTTGATTTTCCTATCTCTTCCGACTCAATTAAATATTGTCTTGATGAGCAGGGTCTTACCACCAATGAAGAATAAGCAAGAATAATGGCAATCGTCTGCAACGTTTGAGGGTCTACGGGACCCCACTGACAAACAACTTGAGAAGAGGTAATCCAGACCTGCACTTTGCCTTTTATTTGATAGCCAGTGATATCTGGGAGAGGCATTGCTTCTCCTTTATAGGACAACTCCCTTTACACTTCTTTTATATGTGTATGTGCTGTAGGAAAGTTGAAGAGTAGTGGGTTTCCATGTGGCCTTTCCAAAGGCTTTTAGTGCTAGTTATCCCTCTCCACACACTCCTCTATCCTGTCCTCCCACTTCCCACCCCAGTTAACCCTTCTGGCTCCATTCCCCCTTTGTACCACCCTCATTTTATCTTCTCTCTCTTGAAAACCTCCATTGTCCATCATCAGTTTCCTGTCTTCTATGGACATTCCAGCTTAAACACACACACGCACACACACACACACAAAACCTAAAGATTTAAAGCTAGTATCCACATGAGATTACCACATTCAGAATTATTATTTCCAGATCCATTCAATTCCCTGAAATTTTCATAAATTAATCTGGAGGCACCTTAAAAATCTAGAACCATGTCTTTCTTTGTATTTTTATACAAAGAAACTTATCTAAAGATAGGCTTCTTCCTGGGGCATGTTCATAAGGAGCCATATTATGTGGATCTTCCAGCCTGGGGCTCTCTCCTTTAATGTCTGTCCTTTTATGGAAGCTGGGGCTTAGCTTTTGCTCTTCTCCACTCTTTGGCTTATAGTTTTCCTACTCCCTGACTAATGATGAAGTAGGAAAATCCATCACTTTTCACCCTTCTCTCCCACGTGCCTGAATAACATACAGCTGGGTATACTGGCCTATACCTATAGGGTCAGCTACTTGGGAAGCTGGGGAGGAGGCTCATTTGAGCCAAGGAGTTCAAAGCCAGCCTGGGCAACATGGTGAGATATTATCTCAAGCAATAAAATAAAATTTTTTAAAGGTACAAAGAAACTTTGACAAGGGTTAATACAATAATGAGCAAAGGTTATATGAAAAATCTCTACCTTGGGAAAGAAAGTTTATGAAAGGCTTCTGTGTGCCTGGTTTGTTTTTTCTCTTCTCCGGGAAGGAGGGACCATGTGCCCTTTGGCTAGGCAGAAGTTGGAAGGAAGAAATTAGTGAGCATAAAATGGGGCCCACTGTGTTTCCAATTACATCTCTGGAGGAAGCCAGAGGCTCTAGAACAGTGACCACAACAAGAACCTTGAAAGGATTTCAGTGAGCACCATGAGCTGCTGACCAGCAAGCTTCTTTTCTCCAGTGGAGAAATATTCTGATTGGTGTGTGTGTCATCAGAAACTGCTCTGGGGAAAGGAGTATTCTGGGAACCACTATGGCCTAGAAAGGAGCTCTTGGTGAAACCTTAAGTCGGGCTCAAAGGCAGCTACATAGGAGCTATAGACAGACAGACAGATAGACAGACAGATGGGCAGGTAGACTGATAGAACAGTGGACTGATTCTTTTTATGTGAACTTGGCACAAGTTAGAGTCATTTTGGAAGAGAGAACATCCATAGAGAGAATAGCCCTACCAGAAATGCCTGTTGTACACTTTCTTGGCTGATGATTGACCCAGAACAATTCTGGGAAGGACCCAGAACATTACGGGTAGTACCACCCTCAAGATGGTGGTCCCAGGGTGCTATAAGAAAGCAGGCTGAGCAATCCATCATACCAATAGGAACCACTTTTCCATAATCTCTGCACCAGATCCTGCCTCTAGATTCTTATCCTGTTTGAGTTCCTGCCCTGACTTCACTCAGTGATGGACTGTGATATTAACAGTAAGCTGAAATAAATCCCCCCCCATTTGCTTCTGGTTATGCTGTTAGATAACAGCAACAGAAAACCTAACTATGTACCACATGTGTACTGCATAGTAGATTTCAGAACCCTTGGGTCTGGCATGTTTTCTGAAAGCACGTGTGTTGAAGGCTCGCTTCTAGTCTGACACCAGTGGATGGATACTGGTTAGGTTACTGAAGATGTGCCTTGATTGGCATATTAGAACCCTGCCCCTTCCCATTTCCCTATTGTACTTTCCAGTCACCAGGAGATGAGTAACTTCTCTGCCACGTGTTATGATAGACTGTGTGCACAGAGGACAAAAGCAATGGAGTCAAGAAACAAAGGACTGAAACCTCTAACTCTGAGCCTTTCTGTCACCCTTTCCTCCTTCATGCAGATTTTACATGCATTGCTGTTTATACAGCAGTGTGAAGCTGAAACACCACCCAATGTCCAAATTGAATATAATTAATGCTACACATAGTGCTTTCACCCCTCCTTGGTCCATCCCTAAATTTCTTTTGGGGAAGCCTGGGTGACCTAAGCCCTCCATACTCAGAGAAGTCTGTTTCCATTGAGGCTGAAAAGGACCATGGCAACTGATAACTTCCGTTTACAGACAAGAAACCATGGCACACAACCATGGTCAGAAGCTGAGACAAGAGCCGACAAGGCCACCACATCTGAGAGCTCTTTTCCGTTCATGCAGTACATTGCTACCCAATCATCAGGGGACTGCAGGGCTGTGGGGCAGAAAATACCAGCTATGGCATGCAAATGGGTTCTCCTAAGTGTTCTCCTATTCGGTGGTGCATTTTATCCTTCTCTTCTGTGAGGGAATGACGAACCTAGTGGTGGGTAACTGAATCTGTCCCATTTCAGATTCCTTGTAAGACTCAGGACCAGGATCCTGTGTGCTGGGAAGTTTTCACAGTCTCTACTGGAGCTGAGCCACCTTGTCAGTACAGTGAGAAGCCAGGTGTAAGAGTCACAACCATGTTCTCTCCTCATCCCCAACCATCCTCCTTCGGGCCTTTAAAAGCTGTGTGTGCCTGATCAAGCACAACGTATGGACAACGGCCAAAACAGTCTCCTGTCTTTTTGGTGACTCTCTTCAATAAGGAAAAGAAATGCACTTAATTCTATCCCTTTAAGACAATCACTAAATAGGAAAAAGGTCTTCCAACTTTGAGTTCCCATGTTGTCCAGAGATGTCAGATTTACCATTCCTACTGAGCCACTTAAGAGAGAGAAAGAGCCGTGGTACTTCATCTCTATGCATCTGGCCTGGCAGGCGCCTCATGATGGGGAAGACCTGCTCCTGGAGCAGTGAACACAGTGAAAACACCGCCTTTGTCCAAGGTGCTCAGTCCCACTGCTGCAGACGTCCCAAGTTTTCTACTCAATTACTAGAGACCTTGGGCTAGCACCCAATCAACTTAATATGTCAAAACTGAAGCAGGTCGGGAAACCCACGCAGCAAAGGCAATTGTGGTTGTCTGTCTGTCTGTTGGTTGGTTTGTTCGTTCTGTCTCTAGAGTACTGAATCAACTCTCTGCCACAAGTCTGACACAACATTTGACATATATAAACCCATTGCTGAATGGTTACAACTGCTGTGCTTTACCTTCTCATGTGGAAGCAAAACTGTTGACTAAAAACCAGGCCTGGGGGGGTCTTTCTCTCCATAACTTCCTTGTAAAATGACTGACACTCACAACCCCTTGATGTAAGAAATTCACTACTTATAAGTTATGAAAACTCTGGGACTTAGTTTCATCAGCAAGCTGCAGGTAAATTTAGAACAACCTTACAGGATAATTAGATAAATATGGATGAAATTAAACGTGTGTTGGTAAAAATGAATGAAATGATTAAATGAATTAATATATGTAAAATATTAAATAAGTTAATTAATATAAGTACTCACCACAGTGCCAAATAAAACTGCAGAGTTATTTTTGTCCACACACACACATAGACCTACACATACCTGGAAAGAAGGAATCTCAGTTGAAGGATTGCTTTCATCAGGACTTGAGCCACTTTTGTGGGGCATTTTCTTGAGTGATGGGAGAGGACCTTTCTTATTGTGGGTAACACTATCCTGGGTTGGGTAAGAAAGGCAGCTGAGCAAGCCAAGAGAGCAGCATTTGCCATGGTCTATGCTTCAGTTCCTGCCTCCAAGTTCCTGATCACTACGTATACGCCAAATAAACCATTTATTCCCCTAAGTTGACTTTGGTTGGGATTTAGAACAACAGAGATACCAAAGCATAGCCTAAGCTTAGGTACTGTATAACCCTGCTTTTTACCTCAGGTAAAGTCAGTCGGACCAGTTTGGAGCATCTGGGTTCAGGATAAACATTTAATTCAGAGTGGGCAGTAGTTTCTGCTCATGCTGTCACTAAACACCTCCTGGTCCAATCAAGTCAGACATGGTGAGGGAAGGTGATGGGGAGAAACAGAAGCTAAAGTTGAGACAGAGGAAAATCTTCAGGTATGGAAGAGCCCACTGGCAAGCCCACTTGATTACAGGATAGGCGAAGGTACATAGAGTGGGTGGGGGCTTCTTTATGGTCTAGATACAGTAGATTAGAGTAGATAAGCAAGCCACAATAGTAGCTTCATGCAGGAGGATCTACGAGCCCTGTTAGTTCTGAGTGGAGTTCTAGCTCTGTAAAGTCTACTGTTTTCTGCTCTGCTTTGCCTGGGCTCAGGCCTTTCCTGCCTGTCGCAGGGTAAATATCCCTACAGTATGTCACCCTCTGCTGGCTCCTTTTCTTTGCAACCAAATTACAGAAAGAAAAATAAAACAGAAAGATTAGGAGGAAGGGAGGGAGGTAGGGAAGGAGGGAAGGAGGGAAGGAGGGAGGGAGGCAGGGAGGGAGGAAGGGAGGGAGGTAGGGAAGGAAGGAAGGAGGGAGGGAGGCAGGGAGGGAGGCAGGGAGGGAGGGAAGTAGGGAGGGGAGAATGAAGGGGAGAAAATGAATGAATGAATGAATGAATGAATGAATGAATGAATGAATATAAGCAGATTACTTCTTTTATCCATGACATAAATGCCTGGACTGCCCTGCCTACCTCAAGCCTGTCATCAATGAAGTGCTCTAACTGCTGCTAGGGTTTTCCCCAAGGACTCCTGAGACTCTGTATATCTCTATCCCCGTGACTCTTCAGAAACCTCCTCTCTGGCTCTGAGGGTTAGTGTGGCCATACTCTCAAAGGCTAAAGGGCCCAGTGGTCAACAGACATTCTAAGCCTGCCCATCATGGCCCTTAGCCAATGGCCAAGTAGCACAAGAGGACTATAGACTATGAAAAGCCCAGTTGTTTTACATGTGAGACAAAGGCACACTAACGAGTAGCTCACCACCCACCCCCGCCAGGATTTCCCCCACAGGATCAGGCTACTCTGTCCTGGACAGGATATGAGCAGAATCCTACCCTCGACTGAGTCATCCTTCCCCTGCTCTCTATACTCCCTTCCAATTTCTCCCAGAAGCACTTTCTTAATAACTCGTTGCTGCTCTCCTGTGACATGAGCCCAGCTCCTCTTCTCAAAGCCACCCATGGAAGCACCCTGCTAGCCCTAAGGTCCCAGCTTAGCATTAGTGACATCAATACAGATGATTTTTTTTTTGAGTAAGTCATTAAGGTCATGCTTTTGTTTCGTATTGTCCCTGTTGCTTAACACATCTTCAAAAGTATACATTAGTAGTATGTTTTCTATGCATGTATCCACAAATACTCTAGATCTACAGAGGGGGGAAAGGATACAAATTTACTGGTTTCTAAGTGCCTCTGAGCTTCAGTTACCATGGATGTAAAAATGCTTTTAACTCTAAGATTTTAAAAACTATGATCTCATATATGAACAATATGATGAAAGTTTCTCACAATAAATGATGTTAGATTAAATGTCTCAAATCAGAAGATTTGAAACCCAAATAGTTAACTTTTACTCCAGATTCAAGTGCTCTGGTTATCCAGGAAAAATTGTATGTAAGTCACTGATTCTCATAAATATCTATAAATGACTCAGATGCTGGCAAATAATTACAAAATTCTGTCTCACCAATTCACTAATTTATCATACAAGTGTTTGCCCCAAAGCACTGGAAGCAATGGGGTAAAACAGAACAACAAATCTATTGGATCAGAGCCACAGCAATTAAAATATGTGTTACATGCAACAATTTATAGTCAAATGTTCTTGCATATGTAATCACTCAATGCAAAGCGAACTATGCAGTGGCTAAGGTGATCTCCATCTACCCAGGACCATAGGAAGGTGAAACATCTAGTCCAAGATCACAGAGCCAATAAATGAAGACCTGGAACCCATCAACTGGCCTTACACCTCATGCCATGCCACCCCTGACTTACATCCACTTGGGCCAACCTTTATCACATTTTCTTGTCTTATCTCTGGAGCTAAGGTCACCTTGAAATGTTTCTGAACATCATCCTCGAACATTAGACTGCTCTATATGTTGGATGCCTATTCAGTAGAGTGGCTGCTACACATGCTAATCTCATCTCTATTAAGTCTTCCAAATAATGTAATCTTATTCCCAAGGGGGACAACCTGACACATTCTTTGTAGGGTACACATTAAATTGAATAAAAATGTAGATTCATATAATAGATCACACCTGTAAATAAAGTTACATTTTATAGACATATTCAGCTATAATAATAACTCATACATAAGGATACATTTAGTTACAGAAATCTAAACATATGTTTATATAAGATTGCCAACATATTTCTATATAATGGAATCTGGCAAGAGTACAAAAAGCTTCAAATCACTTGTTATTTATTCCCAGGAAGCCAGTGTTGTGTTTAAAGGCTTCAGAGTAAGATGGAAAGAGGGCATAAAACACAAGAAACACACAGCCACCAACATGATAAAATAGCAAACGTCGCAGCCAGTGTCAAGAGCAGGGCGTGAGGATTAAGCCCACTGACCCCCAGGAAGTAGATCCAAGTTTGCGAAGTAGGCTAAAACGTGCTCAAGTCCTTTACAGTCAGGATGCTGTCAAACCAAGACATCAAAGATAACTTGCTATCTATTAAGCTGTGGAAAGTAAATGAGTGGATTTTCTGGTAACAACTTTTGCAGTATGATAATTTACAACATGGCAGAGCAAATCACCCGAGCAGCCAGGGGTTAATGTATGTGGGTGTGGGGTGTGCGGGGGACACCCTCTGGGAAATGTTCTAGCTTTTTTCTCAAGGGAATGTCTTAGCTCTTCTCTGAAGGAGAATTCTCTTCCGTAGAGAGTGGATGGAAACCAGAGGGCCAACTAAAGAAAGGGTTGCCGGGATCGTGTCAGTCAGTGTGCAGATCTTAATCTGAATTCCTGTTTGCCTGGACATCGTGTCTGCCCAGGTTTGAACAGTATATGGCGCTCTGGACCCAGGGCTTTCCCAACTCATCTTCTTTAGAAGATGTCTGCGTGTTCTGCTGAGGACAACTGAGGTGGAGGGAGGCTCACAGCCTCCTTCGTTTTCGTTCTTTCTGAGACTCTGCAATTGGGAATTGCTCTATATTTTTGTCTCTCCCCCCCCCCGACATCGTACACCCCATTTAACCTCTGGTGTGAGCACCCTGATTACACACACCCCACCCAGGGGTCCAGGGCATTTGTTTCTGCATTCCCAGCCATAGTCTCCTAGACTATAGCTACAATACTTCCCTTGTCCTTTGTCCTTCAGGATTCACACAGCTCTATGTCTCAGCTTTTCTTTTGTTTCTAGAGAGTGCCCTGCTGAAGAAAATGTGGCTGCCATTGCATAAAGAGATTTTTTTCAAAGGCACAGTCAAGTGTAGTCACCAGGGGATTGTTGAGTTGACGGCTTTATCATGCCACAACGCACACACTAGCGCTCCTGAAACAGAAGTATAGGCCAGAAGGACTTCAGGTCAGGCTTGTGGTGGGCACAGAGAAGTTCCAAAATGGACAGCTCCTTTCCTTCTGTGCATTCCGACTGCTGGCTGTCCCTTTCATTCACTCCTCCAGGAAGGAGAGCGACTGTCCACTTTCACTGGGCTATGACGCTTATTGAGATCCAGTATCTGAAAGCTTGTAGCACGGGGCCTGGCACAAAGTTCCTCGGCCCACAAAGGCTGAAGTGGATTCTTTCACAGCCCTGGAAATCAAATGTGACCCTGAAGGGTCTCCATTTGTCTCTGCTTCTGGTCCTTTGGCCAGTCATAAAAGGGATAGAAGGAGAGAAAAATAAAGCAATAAATCACACATGCTGGAACCTTCAAGTCTGAAGAACGGTGGGTGCTTCAGGCAACTCCTGCACCCCCTCGGAGTGCCAGGCTTTCTCCCCCACCCACATCACACACCAGAGGGCTGTGCCCTGTACAGTGGGAATTTAAAAAGGCTGTTTTCTAAAGCTTTCAAGCATGATCCTACCCCTCGGGATATGTGTCAAATGACCTCTCTGGAGAGCAGAGAGAGGCATTCCATATTCATGTGATTCTTGATCCACTTAAAGGTCACTCCCGGAGTTACATCAGCCCCTTCTTAGGAACACTTAGCACCTGACCATGGAAGGAGTGGTTGTAGTTTAATTAGTTACCCATGGGGTGCTTGGCTAAGAGCCGAAATTCCATAGCCCCATAACTGAAGGCACTTTCGAGATCATATATTCAGGTCTAAAATCTCCTCTATCCTGTCTTCCACAAGTGACCGTTTAGCATGAGAGGAAAGCTCTCATGTTCGGGAAGTATTTTGTTACCCGTTCCTTTGCTGGCATTTCAATGATTTGTCAGGATGCTGATAGTTAGAGAAGATGATGAACATAAAACAAGCATCAAGAAATCTATTTGGTTGGAAGATGGCCCGATGAGCAAAAGCACTTGCTACAGAAGTGTGAGGACCTGAGTCTGAATCCTAGGCTCCCTGGGTATCATTGACAACAAGACAAGCCAGTGACTCCATCACTATGAGGGACAAAGACAGGAGTCACTGGGGCTTGCTGGCTGCCTGTCTAGTCCCAGGTTCAGTGACACAGACTCTGAGTGGAATAAAGCAGAGAGTAACAGAGAAGGGAAAAAAATCTCCTCCCCTAGCCTCTGCACAGGTACATGGGTGTGTGCACACGCGTATACATACATCACACACATATGCACACACCACACACATGCCACACATGCACACAAAGAAATCTGGAAGTGTGAGGAATGTAGTAAATGTTACAAAGGGGAAATCAATGCTGCGAGAAACCATCAAAACCTGCGCTCCTCCGGTGTGGGAGAAGGCTACTCCTTAACCCCCAAGGGACACTAACAACACCTACAGACATTCTGTTATGATAAAAGAGATGCTACTGGCTTCTAGAGAGTACGGGATGGAAATGCTGTTCAACAGTCTGTGATGTTACCCCCCAAAGAAAAAAATACCCTGGCCTACAATTGCAACAGTGACGACACAGAATAACGGATCAGGAGGTCTCAGGTCTCAAGAAAGACTTTGGTGAATGGGTGTAAGCCTGGGTATTCAAAGCTGAGACAGATTCCCTATGCAGAGCCCTGGGTTGGGGAGAGAGACTATTTCAGCAAAGGGAACCACCCATACACAGAGTCAGAGGCTGTCAGCATGGCCAGGGTCTATCAGGAAGCTAGTCTGGGGTTGGATTTATGAAGTGGTCCAGAGCTGGTTGAGTCTCCCCTTGGGAGCCCCCTTTAAATGTCTGCTGACAGTGGGTCCTGAGGACTTTACCTTCTCACCTCACTCAGTGCTGCTCTACGAGAAAGTTCTGTACTGTCCCAATCCCAGCTGCATCCTGTTTATCTAAATTCCACTTTGAGACATGATATGGTATACAGGGGGAGCCTGGTCCCATCGCAGCTTGGGCTCTGCAGATGAAGAGAGAAGGTAGAACTCTCTACTAACTCTAACCTGAGCTGATCTCTATCCTTCCAAGCAAGGATACCACCTACTGACACAGCACAGTCCTCTCCTGCTTTGATTAGTCTATTGCTGAAGACTAGAAGAAGGCTGGTCATGACAGGCCAGCCAGTCGAGTTTGATTATAAAAAGAAAAGGGCTGAGAAGGGAAACAAATGGAACAGAAATGGATTCCTGCTCCCAATATGGAAGAGGCTGGACTAAAGTCACCCCTGGGGCAGAGGAAGGCAATGTGCAGGCTGGCTGTGAAAATTGTCTTGGTCTCAGCAGTCCCCGGATGGCTGTGTGGGACTGGCATGGCCACACAGATAGGCACAGTGTTTAACTATCTCTGTGGTCTGTACCAGTTGTCAGTGTAGACTGGTCAACTATTCCCTCCCTAGTAGAGGGGTGTGTGTGTGTGTGTGTGTGTGTGTGTGTGTGTTTAGTCAGTAAAGAATCTTTTCAGCCATTTGCTCAAAAGTAGCCTAAGTTAAATAGTCAACTGAACTCAACAAATAAATGCCATTTATGGCTATTGGTGGTTAATGTTGAGGGATCCAGAGATGGAAAATGAATCTGTCCCACAGGCTGAGAGTTAAATGTTCTTAGGTATAATATCTAAGGAAGAAGCCATGGAGGTACAAAGTCCCAGCAAGAACAGAAAGTAGAAAGATTCAGAGGGGAGAACTTGTGAATCCCATGGAAAAGACAGCTTATGAGACAGGCCTCAGGGAGTTCAGAGAAATTCTGATGGAGGAAGGGAGCAAGCAAGGAGACCTGCAAAGTATGAGAGTGTCGGTGTGGGGACATATTACCTCAGACCAGCTGTTAGGCTGGCTTGGCCCTACTCCAGGAGAGTTTTATCAAGGACAGAGTCATAAACCTCCAGGGCAGAATATGTTTCCCAGAAGCAAGGACTAAGCTTCACTAAGCTCTACCTTCCCAGGGTTCCAGGGTGCTCCTTGTAGCACTCCCTGTCCCCAAGTGTCCCCACTGGCTCGTTCAAGTGTCAGGCATCCCGACTCTGCTTCACATATCCTTGTATGATCCTGTGTGAAATAGAAGTTTGGATGTGCGTTCTGTACCTCGGTTGAGCATCACATTCACTGGAAGAGCTGTGAAGATGCATGTTTTGATCCACTGTATTAAAAGCCTCAGCTGTGACCCTGGTCACAGACATGTCCCCAACTGTTTCTGATACCTATCAAGGATTCACAACTACTGGCCTTGTTAGGAAGGTCCCTCCAGAGGGACCAGAATGGTGCTGAAGGAACCCCCTTTGAATCTGCATGGAACCCAAGTCGCTCAGGCTTTATTCTAATGCGTTTAGTCTGGCTCTGGACAAGCTTGGGAAAAAAAACTCAGATCTTGTGCCTCAGTTTCCCCATCTGATCAACAGAACCCTTTGTTTTTCAGACACATTTTGAAGAGGTACTGTTTGAAACAAGTGCCCAGAGAAGCAAAGCAAAGCATCCCATTAGGATTTCTTTATAGAATGATCTCGGTTCACTTGGTTCAAATTCCTTGACAAACTGCTTTAGAACAGGACAAGATGCCCAGGAGTTAAGCATACTACAGTCCACAGTAGTGACTCCAACAGTTCTTATCCACGGAACTAAGCCTTTCCTCTGTCCTGTGGAGACACTCATCTATCTCCTTTGTGTGAGGGTAATAGTGCAGTTACTATTTAATTAAGAACAGCTTCCAAAGAATAACAATCAGTTTGCAAATTACCCTGGGTGCAGAGCTGACAAAGAACTGCAGGTCGCTATGGCAGTAGATGCAGATGCTTTGGAAGGGAGAGGGGAATTCTTCACCCAGCCTGCCCCGACCCTCACTTGCTCTGCAGATTTACAGACTCCAGAGTTCTTCCAAGTTGTCATCCCAGGGAATTTCGACGCATCAAAGTATTTCTTAGGTCAGGGGCCAAACCCACTAGGCACGGCACTGTCCCTTTATCAGCGAGAGAAATGATCAATCTGAAGAAGAATATATAATTCATGATGAAATTGAAGAAAGCATTAAATCAGGAGCCGACACCAGTTCAATTTACTGCATTGCTTTGCTAAGTATATTCCCCACTGAGCCATCCAACAGCCCATCTTGATCTAAAAACACCTGCTTTGGAGAAAGGGTCTCTCCTGTTTGCAGGAGCAGAAAGCAAATAGCTTCAATCAGCAGCCATTTCTGTTGATGGAAAACCCCGTGGCCCTGAGCCAGCAACACATAAAAGTAAATAAAAACAGAAGTACTGGTCTGAAAGGAACTCCAGCACAGTATGGCCACATTAAAATATTTATGTCCTCCGATTTTAGGCATCTATTCCACACCTTATGTTAATAAGAATGCTGAACTGACCTTGGCTGGGACACAAAACTTCCAGCACCCTGAAAAGAGCCCCGCCCTCCCTTCCCTCCACCCATGCAGAAAGATGCAGAGCAGAAGGTGAATGTGAAACCCAGGGGTGGGTCAAACCTCTACGCTTGGGTCAGCTGGGAATTCGTGACTAGGAACAGAAGGGCTACATTCCAGTTCAGTCTGCCAGTCATTAGCTGGTGACATTGGGGAATGGCTTCAGCTCTCCAGACCACCACCTTTCCTTGAGAGCACTGTGATGGGAGCACAGCACATGAGCAAAGCCCCAACCTCGCTCAGGGTCTGCATGGCACAGGAAGTGTTTGAACAGCAAGAATGCTAGACCCCATCCCAAGGCTTAATGAGCACCAGGAGTCAGTGAAGAGGAGTCTGGCATGATGCTCTGTAACTGCCCTCCCTCTCCAGCTAGGTCCCACTTGGTGGCACAACTAGGGCACACACCTGTCCATGGCTCTATCTGAGGAAACCTTTGTCTCGGCCTACGGCACCAGTAGCTTTCTCTGACTCGGGTACTTCTTATGACATCCTATGCCCTTTTCAATGAAGTCTCTCCCCTTGCTCCTTCCCTCCCCACGGACTTCCAACTGTAAGCTCTGGGAATTTAAGATAATTTGCTGTGCTCTAAAGAAGAGATGTTATGTCAAATTTCCATATGACATCCTCATCTTTTAAACTGGTTTTCCTGCCTCTTCAAAAAGTCTTGATTTGTCTTTCAAGGCCCGATTTTATTTAGCTCCCTATTGTTTATTTAATTAACTTTTTGACTCAGGATATATCTATCACTAAACTTGAACCAAGATGGCTACACTGGCTACCCAGTAAGGGCCAAGGCCCCTCCTGTCTCCAGCTCTCTGGTGCTAGGATCACAAGCATGCATTGCTGTTCTCAGCTTTTAACATGAGTATTAGGGATTCAAACCCAGCTCCCAGCTGCAGAGCAACTTTGAATGCCATCTCTAATGTAACCAGGTGAACCATTTCTCCATATCATTTGTGTGATGTTCTCTCTCTCTCTCTCTCTCTCTCTCTCTCTCTCTCTCTCTCTCTCTCTCTCTCTCTCCCTGGTGTCTCTGTTTCTGTCTCTGTCTCTCTCTTTCTTGTCTCTCTCGCTCTTATGAACACTCTCTCTAGATGCTGTCAGATATATATTAAGGAACCCTCACAGTTTCAGGATGAGCCAATGCATTTAACTGGGGCAACTTTTATCCTTAGACTAGTAGACATTTTTTAAAATTATTTTTCTTATTTATTTATTTATTTAATGTATGTGAATATACTGTCACTATCTTCAGACACACCAGAAGAGGACATGGGATCCCATTACAGGTGGTTGTGAGCCACCATGTAGTTGTTGGGAATTGAACTTCGGACCTCTGGAAGAGCAGTCAGTGCTCTTAACTGCTGAGCCAGACATTTTTAAACATAAGTTTGAATTTTTATTCTATACATTTTGTTTACTATGTATTCATTTCAAGACAGGGTCTCATGAACCCCAGGCTGGTCTTAAATTCACAGTGAAGCTAAAAGTGACCTTAATCTCCTAATCCTCTTACCTCTGCCTCCTGAATGCTAGGACTGCAAGCATCCACCATCATGTCTGTCTTATTTTTGATATTTAAGAAAGCACAGGTGTCTTATAAGACATGCAGAAAATTTTCATTCAAAAGCCCTCAAAAAAAAAGCCCATCAAGGGAGATCGTGGCAAGAGATCCGAGCCTTGGATCCCCCCAGCTGCAGCATCCCAGACCAGACCTCCCCAGCCTCCTCTGTCCGACTTCCTGTCTGGCAAGCACTTTGGAAGTTCAGTCAAAACAGCAAGCTGCTTTTCCTCACTGAGTTTTCCACTCCTCGTCTTTAGCACATAGTAAAGACTCAATAAATGTGTGTGTTCATTTGGTGAATAGACAAGTGGATGAGCTAATGACCAAGAGCAAAGTTGGTGGAATAAAACTCTCTTCTTCAGGCGGAATTCCCCAAAGCCATGTACTCTCTAATACTTTTCACTCCATAGAATTCATGTACTATTGTTAGAGGACACTTAAGGACTTGGGGTGGCATGGCTCACGATTGTGCATCCAAAGAATTAAAGCCACCTACAGCAGGCTCCAAACCCTCGGCGGCGTTCCGGAAGCACCTCCAAGGCAGGTGAGAATGCTTAGTCAGGATCAAACTTAACCGATCGCCTCTGGTGACTGTGGTCAATAAACCGAAAAGAGAGAATCCAAGGTTCCAGGCAACCGCAGGCTAAGTGAACGTACCTTACCGGGTCACTGACGAAGGTTAATGAGCAGAGAGGGAGGAGAGTGGGAAGTGGGAAGAGGCTCCCTGCCTGTGGTGGGAGAGCCACAGGGCTAGAAGCTCAGAGCTAAAGACCCACTGTGCCTACCCACATGCTCACACAGAGACCAGAAAACCAAACAGAACTGACCAAGAAGGAAAACAGCCCAGGGTAGTTTAAGACTAAAACAAAACTTACTTAAAGTTGAAACCACTTTGAGCAACTGAGGCTTAATGCAGTATTCATAGCTGCAGAAACAGAACATTTACATAGAGGCCCCCTTGCCACTCCCTGCCACTCCCTTGCAATTCTTGCTTCTAAAACCCTGTGTTCAGCCTCTGCTTCTGTGTCCCCTGATCCCTGCAGGACTCCTTCTGGGCTCCTTTGTTCCTCTCTCTGCAACGTCATAAGCAAATCTTCAAGGTCACCTCATCTCTGTCTCCCAGGATCTGACACACGCCTCTTAAAGCCAGTATCCTACGCCAAAGCCAAAGCCAAAGCCCGGGCTTTTCTCTCAGAGATTCACAGGAGCTTACCCAGAATCCCTGTAGGCCAAGGATCAGGGCCACCTCCAATTTCACTTCAGCCAGAAGCCACGGGATGTTTTAAGATGTAAATCCTGGGCTGAGGATACCGCTCTCGAAGGTGGAGCATTTGCCCAGCATGCACAAAACTCTAGGTTCCACACCCTTCCCTGCAGAACAGCAAAATCAAAATGAGTCCTACGTATCACACCCTTCCATAAAACCTGTCTCCTTGCTTTTTCATACACTGGAAGTCTGAAGCTCTCATCAAGACCTAGTAGGGCTCTTCACTTCCTTTCCAAGCTCATATCACCCTCTCTCCTATGGCAACTGTGCCATTCCTTCAAATCATCATGGAGTGTGCTGCTGTCTGGATAGCTCTCACCTCTTCCTGTTTTTCTTCTGTTTCCTTCCAACCTTCTTGGCCTCTCCCTCTGGGCCTAGCTGTTGTCCCTCATAGCATTTGTTAGAGGTGGATATCTCCACTGTAACAATAATTTTCATCCATAAATTCACTGTAAATTGTGAACTCTGAGAACACAAAGGAAATGTCTTTTTTCCTCATGCTTGGTCACTGATTATCTTGAAGAATCCCTGAAACATGCTGTACACCACATTGTTAGTAGTCATCTGTTGGATGGATAAATATATGAATGAGTGAGTGGGTGAACATGCAGGAAGCAGCCATGAGACCATGACGATAACCGCTTTTACTATAACCTCATTAGAGGATGAACCTATTCTTTCCTGATACAGACACAACACTCAGAGAGGCGGTTCCCAGTCTGTCGGCATTTGCAGACACTAGAGCCTTGTAACTATGTAGACCAGGTCTTGGTCTCAGGTCTCTTGCATGATACACTGACATAGGCACCCAGGAATAATCCTTGATCACAAGGATTTCGATCTGCTTCTGTCTTGCTTGTGACAAATTCACCCAAGGTCACATGTACCTCTCAGCTTATGTCATTTATTCTGGAACCCAGTTCTCTCTGCGCCCATCTTCTGGGAAGCCAGACTTGCTTCTTGGTGAGTGCAGACTCTGGCAACCATGGGACTTTCTCTTTAATGAACTCAGGAACATAATCTTTCTTCAGGGTAGATTTCCACAAGATACTTGTATACATAGATATGAGTATAGATGACATAAAGATAGCCAAAAGATGGGAGTAACAAGTGTGGGACTCTTGAGTACAGTGATAGATGATATCTGTGTGGCTTTGTGTCTTCCATAGCGTGTAGATCTCTACATATCCTGGTGTTGACTAACTCAAGTTGACATAAAAGACTTAAAAGCACTAGAATCATATTAAGTCATTGGGAGTGAGTTGACCATTCTTTG
This sequence comes from Mus pahari, assembly GCF_900095145.1. NCBI lineage: Eukaryota > Metazoa > Chordata > Mammalia > Rodentia > Muridae > Mus > Mus pahari. The sequence goes on from NC_034592.1 coordinate 108,239,174, forward strand.
TCAAGCCCTGAGCATGGTATCTCTTTGGATGGGTGTGACAATGTCTAAGTTCTATGAATTTCTGAGATTCGCTACAGTTATTTATGCTAAATATTATCTTCATTTCCTTGTCAAATAAAAGAAAATGCCATAAACTAGATAGTTTACACACAATAGAAACTGCCCCCCCCCCTGCAGTTTGTGAAATTATAGTGTCAAATTCAGGAAATTCCAGATATACCTCCCAGCTCACAGTGGCCCTAAGAATAATGTCTCTAGGAGGATAGCTTGCCATGTGGTGTCACCTACAATCATACCCACTGTCTCACTTGAAGCATTTACAGTCCTTTTTATCCCCCTCCCCACCCCCTACCCCCACCTTACAAGCAGGATATTAACATGAACAAAGGTTAAATGTCTCACACAAGTTCATCAAACTAATTGGTGGGAAAGAAAGGACTCAAGCCCCAGCCTTCAGATTTTAGAACTGAGCTTTTCTCTATAATGCTCACCCTTCCCACAAAGAATTGCCCTTGTCTCATTAACATGATCAAACTAAGGCTGCAGGTGCATGGTTTTATAATCAACGACATAAAAATTTAGTATTAAATAAACGGTCTCTGCATCACACAGACAGTAGCAAAATAAAACTGTCAACCATGTTTCTCTATTGAAAAAAAATGGATAGTTGTCACTACCCACCCCCCTCAAAAAGAGAAAAAACCATGTTCGCAGAACACCGTAAATACCAAAAGATGTCAGCTTCCCTCAGGTGAAATTAAAAACAAAACAAATCATGACCGTGTAAGAACTGATTTTCTCCAGATAGCTAGACATCACACCAAATGCTATTCCATCTCCCTACGTATGATGGGTCAGGCACACTTACAAACTACCAGTCAAATCAAGTGCACAAGTGCTTACTGTAACTTGTCTAGGAGTCACTTCCAGTCCTAAGAAAGAAGTTGGGGGCAGGGTGGAGGCAGGGATGGAGGCAGGGGGAGCCTAACTCTGTTACAACCTAATGGGAGCTGCTTCTCTAAATGGATATGAGCAAGCTGCTGGCCTTAAAAGAAGCTATCCCTTTAAAGAAAACAAAAGCCTTTGCTCCCGGATCAAGAAACTTCTAAGCTGCCATAGTTAAGCTCAAAAGACATCTGCTACTGTCATGCTGAGGAAAATCGACAGCCAGCTGGACTAAGGAACATGGCCACTGAAATCCTGAGGAGTCACTTCAAAGAAAACATTCCAAACCAACTCATTTCTCAAGTGAATTTCTGTGGACACCTTCCTCGTCGTAAAAAGGCTGGAAAGTGCACAGTGCAAGTATTCCCAGCCAATGACTGCAGAGACTAGCTTCGTTAGAAGTGCAGCATGGGCCTTGAGCTCCCTCTCCAATGCCTCTCTTCTCACCTCTTCACAGCTACTGTGAGATGGAAAGTGCTATAAAGGTTGAGAAGAAGTCCGAGGGGACTAGACACCAGTGAAAGAGGGCAGACCTCTGCAGAAAAGCCATCTGCCTTACTCTGAGGGACAGAGTGTGGACTACAGGGTGAGGAAATGTGGCTGGCATGTACCTCATTTAAACAGGAGCACTGGCTCAGCACATTACAGTATGAACAGTTCACTGTCATCTATTTCTGTCCTCCCTGACTCCTGTGCAATGGGATTGTGATTGGCTTCCAGGTTTTCTACCTTTTTCAGATAAAAATATCTGAGAGATGCTGAAAGGTTAAGTTTACCCAAGGCCATATGAATAGACAAGACTTGAATTCAGCTCTTCTTTCTTGAGATTCTGTTTGTTTCCAGTAAGAATGCAAACTTGGTGGATGACCGTCGTCACACAACCGTGGCATTGGCCTTCAAGAGCTTCACCGTTCACTGGCCCTCCACCTGGCGCTGTCACATCCAGTTCTCCTTGCAAACCCACACAATACAAAGCACATGTCATCCAGTGACTCTGTCCTCTAGGTAGACTGACTTCTCGGGAAACCAATTTCCCTCTGGGTGGGGTGAACTGGTAGAGGAGAGACCTCCTTCTGGGACTACTTATGAAAAACTGATGTGTCTACCAAGTACAAACCATAGGCTACAAAGAGAGGCATGGCAAGAGTTTTCAGAGCATAAAGATGTGCATATCTCAATCAGAGCCCCTCTCTTTTAGTGACCATACCCCAACTGAGCTAACGATGGACATGATCTTGGTGAACTGGGTGAATTGACTGAACTGAGAACTAGGAAGCAATGAGAGAGCATGTTCCTTTTAGCGACACTGAGTCATCTCTGACCAGCATCTGGACTGGTAAATGGCCATAGAATCTAATGGTATGCATGAGATAGTGCCTACAGTTTACAAAATGCAACCCAGGGACATTCTCACTGAATCCCTGATATAAGGATATTAGTATTGGACACTAAAATTAATGAATCTTACACAAGATGATTGAGATTCAAAATATGACATGATTTCTCACATTTATAATTTAGGAAATTCTCTGGATGTCTTGTGCCCCTGAAGCTGGTCAGGGCTCGAGTGGTGTCTCTAGACTGACTAACTCACCCTCAGACACCATTCTTTCTTTACCTTAGCAAACCGTTTTTCTTTAATAACTTTTGAACACCATCCATCCCCGGCCTCACTTGGATACCTGCTCTACACCTTCGCCTTCTTAGGCTGATTTTCAAATTCCTTCTCACTGATTGCATCTTTAATTCAAGAGATGCAAGATGAGACCTTTGTGTGACCATTATCTGCACAAGCGTGGGAAACAAGTGTCGAGAGAAACCGTGAATGGAAGGGGACATGCCAGTGACCTTTCCCAAGCCCTCGGCATGTTTGCTGAGTTGTACCTGAGGTGTTGCCAGCTGGGGTCATTGCCTGGAGGCTCACTGAATATCATTTTCCTGCAACACATTCTTCCTCATTCATACATTCTTGTCCTTGCTCCCAAGGCCCAAGGACTCTGTGAGCAAGGTGAGATGGTGGGGGATGACTAGAGGGTATTGCTCTGAAAGTATAGCTCTTGCTGCCAGCATTGCATAACCTTTTCAGAGGACACACTGTGCCCTAGGAAAGGAGCCCCCACAGCACTTGGGGTGTTCACTGAGCTGGCAGCCTCCTGAAGCCATTAGCTTTCTAAGATACCTTTTAGCAAATGTCTTCTCTTTTTGTTTTGAAGCCCAACACAAATATTTAAGAGCCTCCAACACCAGACAAAGGGGCAACACCAGTCACCCAGTGGGATTTGGAAGTCTGGAGGCTTTTGGCCACAGATATTTCCAGTCTAGGAGCTCCTGGATGGCCTTTACCCAAGCCTTTTATTGCTTTCATTCAGCATTTAATGGGAAGCAAAATGACTATAAATTAGTGCCCGCTAATTCCTAATAATGGAACAGAGGTCAGCTTGTCTTTTGCAAAGCACGGGCTTGGAGGACACATGAATCACATCCCGAGAGTCCTCAGAGCCCCTCCGTACCACCACCCCGTGCCCCAATGCGTCCCTGGGTGAACTTGGAGCAGGACAAAGCTTTGAGTAAGGCACATCGTCCAGCAACGAGAGTGGAGCTAAGAGGGTGGGCACGCCCAGCGCCAAGGCTGAAGGCTCTGGACCCTAACTGCACAGGCCAGATGCCACAGCTCTCTGAATCTCTGAAGGAGTCACAGTAGAACTTACCCTGATTGTGGGTCACTACCCTGAGTAAGCTATGGTTACATCTAAGGATCACAGAGAATAAACCAGACTCCCCTCTGCCCTGACTTTCTGAGGCCCTGACAGCCTTTTTCCTCCAGCCTACACTCTCATAACTCCTTCAGAGAATTCTGGAGAGACTTTAACTCTAAATGTTCTACTCAGACACAGAAGAGGCTCCAGGAAACAGCAGACAGAGTCCTACAGTTACCCTACCCATTCCTACCCCCATTTGCCCAAGCACCTCCACCATGGCAAACCTATGAAACACTTACAATGAACTAGAAAGTAGGACGGGGCCTTTAGGGCTTCATCGTGTTTTGGAGGTGCCACGAATCCTGCCAAAACTCTGTGCCTATGATTTTAGTCAGTCCTCACCTCAGCACCAAAGGACAATGATTCCAAGTTGAAGATGAGGAAGCTAAAACTCAGAGATGCTGAAATCTTGTCTAGGTTGTTTATCAAGTCAGAGAACCTGAGATTTCAGTAATCCCAGCAAGTTTCCCCACTGTCTCCAGTTCAGCGAATGCTGGGCTTTGAAATGGCACTTCACACCCACTAAGATGGCTATTATTGTTCAAAATGGTGCCCAATAGCAAGTGTTGGAAGAATATAGAGAAATTGGAACCATCATACACTTCTAAGAAGGAAGCAATATGACTCGACTGCTGTGGGAACCATCTCAGTGGTTTTTTTATTTTTTTGATGTTTTTATTAGGTATTTTCTTTATTTACATTTCAAATCCCCTTTCCTAGTTTCCCCTCCAGAAACCCACTATCCCATCCTCCTCTCCCTGCTTCTATGAGGTGCTCTCCCACCCACCCACCCAACCACCCACCTACCCATTTCCCCTTCTCCATCCTGGCATTCCCCTACACTGGGGCATCGAGCCTTCACAGGACCAAGGGCCTCTCCTCCCATTGATGCCCGACAAGGCATCTGCTACATATGTGGCTGGAGCCATGGGTTCCTTCATGTGTACTCTTTGATTGGTGGTTTAATCCCTTGGAGCTCTGGGGCAGGGGGTCTGGTTGGTTGATAATGTTGTTCTTCCTATGGGGTTGCAAACCCCTTCAGCTCCTTCAGTCCTTTCTCTTACTCCTCCATTGGGGACCTCGTGCTCAGTATGATGGATAGCTGTGAGCATCCACTTCTATATTTGTCAGGCTCTGGAAGAGCCTCTCAGGAGACAACTATATCTGGCTCCTTTCAGCAAGCACTTCTTGGCATTCACAATAGTGTCTAGGTTTGGTAACTGTATATGGGATGGATCCCCAGGTGGGACAGTCTCTGGATGGCCTTTTCTTCAGTCTCTGCTCCACACTTTGTCTCTGTATTTCCTCCAGTGGATATTGTGTTCCCCCTTCTAAGAAGGACCGAAGTATCCACACTTTGGTCTTCCTACTTCTTGAGCTTCATGTGGTCTGTGAATTGTATCTTGGGTATTCCAAGCGCTTGGGCTAATATCCATTTATCATTGAGTGCATAGCATGTGTGTTCTTTTGTGATTGGGTTACCTCACTTAGGATGATATCTTCTAGTTCCATCCATTTGCCTAAGAATTTCATGAAGTCATTAATAGCTAAGTAGTACTCCATTGTGTAAATGTACTACATTTTCTGTATCCATTCATCTGCTGAAGGACATCTGGGTTCTTTCCAGCTTCTGGCTATTATAAATAAGGCTGCTATGAACATAGTGGAGCATGTGTCTTTGTTATATGTTGAAGCATCTTTGGATATATGCCCAGGAGTGGTAGAGCTGGGCCCTCAGGTAATACTATGTCCAACGCAGAACTTCAGCATGGCCTCCACTTCCACATTCATGAGAAAGGGAAACATAGCCATGCACTAACTTGTGATGGTTCATAAAGAGCCAGGCAACAACACAAACATCCTCAACAAGCGAGTGGCTAAATAAAGTGTGAGGTCCTTATGGGGAAACAGTATTCAGCCATAAAAGGCATGAGATCCTGGTACAGGTTGCAAACAAATGAACTCTAAGAATATTAAGCTAAGAGGAAAGAAGCCAGACATACAAGGCTGCAACTATGATTCCATTATACAGACATCTCTACAGTAAACAAACCTGTGGAACCAGAAAATAGATTTCTGGGGTCTTGGACTAGAAAGGATGAAGATGTAGGAGACAGTGGAGAATAACAGTTGATGTTAAACTGTTCTAAAATGATGGTAATGCTTACATAATTCTATGGCTATAAGACTGCCTGTGAATTGAATGATACAGGAATGGTGGCTCAATCACAGGCACAAACAATGTGTCACAATAGACTGTGCCCCTACAGCTGTCACTCACTTTGAGAGCTATGGAAGATGGGCTCAAGAATGTGAGTCTACGTTAAGTGAATATCCTCCTTCACTGACACGATTCAAATCCTACAGTGCATCAAGCAGGTGACCATGAGTGCTGCCCATGGCTTGTGACATACACCGAGACAAGAGAGTAGAGGGACCTGTGCCATCATTATGAGACACAGAGTGGCATCAGAATACTGAAACCCGAAATGCCTGCTCAGAGTGGTGTGATACACATTCACACTGGCCACATGCATACTGAGGTCCCATCTGTGCAGCTAGAGTAGACGCTACTGGTGGAGTAAGCTATAAAACACGATTGATTGATTGTTTTGGGTAGAATATGGGTACTTATCAAACTTTAATTTGAAGTATAGTATTAAAAGAAACGATATATACATATATCACTATTTTGTAACAGTAAAACATTTTTAAGTTAAATGAATATTAACATTAACTTGGAAATGCTGGTTTTACAGGCTGTTTTTTATTAAACCTGTAAATTTGTTTTGATTGTATAGCTGCATAGAGGATATGGAGGCAAAATAAAATATACTTAGTTCTGTGCCTCACTGTAACTAATTATCTTCATAAGCCAAGGAAACATCCACGGCCGACAGGCTTTGTGCTTCTTATGGGGGTTCAAGGCTTTGCACAGGTTGAGGGATACTGAAACACACCGTAGTCAGCTTTGAGTGGCAGTAAAGGTGTGTAATAGCCTGCTACATGAAGGTGGTGCCAGATTATATTGCCCAGAGAGACTGCAACTGTCAGTTTAAGCACATCCTGTGATGTTCACCCCAACAAGAATACCCAGTGATGCATCTCTCAGAAGGGTCTGTCATTAAAGACCTGACAGGATTTCCCATCTTCCTTTTTATGTCCTTAAGAAGCAAAAGTTCCCTGAATGCACCCCTCTATTCTCAGGGGCCCAAATCCTATGCTCTGAACACTCTTAGGCGATCCGTAGAACTGTTTAATTTCTTTTCTTTTCTTTTTTATTTCATGCATGTATGTAATGAAGCTTGATCCATGCTTCAGTAAACAACCTCCCACCTGTGCTCATGCAAGCAACTCCAACGAAGCACAGCATGTCACAGACAAAAAGAAGACATGAAAAGTAGGAGGGGAAGCTTGATGAGGAGAACTAATGTTAAATCAGCTAAAAAAAAAAAATAAAAAATAAATAAATAAATAAATAAATAAACTACACGGATTCCCCCAATAGCAAAGAAACCTGCTGAAGATGGGATTTGCTTTACTGTTTAAGTGGCAGCCTTGAAGGACCAAATGCAGAGAGATACAGGATGAAGACACAGGCTGCTCCCAGGGCTACCCTCATCCAGGGCCCCACCCTACCCACAGGAAAACCTCTGAGACATCGACACTCAGATTCACCAAGTAGCCACCCATCTATCTATCCTATCTCTCTTGCTCACAACCATCATGAGATTTTTTTTTCCCCAACTCTTTGTAGAACATAGTGGGACAGAAGCTCTGCCTGCTGAAAATTTAGGAAAGATGTCTGGGTCCCCTGAAGCAATCAGGGAGCCCAGCAGTTAGGTGAGGTCACTGAGGTAGGTCCTAACAAGGGCACACAGAAAACAATGAAAATTCAGACATCACTAGCCCAGGAGAGATGCTACCTAAGAAACCAACCCTTTGGGGCTGGTGAGATGGCTCAGTGGGTAAGAGCACCCAACTGCTCTTCCGAAGGTCCAGAGTTAGAATCCCAGCAACCACATGGTGGCTCACAACCATCTGTAACAAGATCTGATGCCCTCTTCTGGAGTGTCTGAAGACAGCTACAGTGTACTTACATATAATAAATAAATAAATCTTTTTTAAAAAGAAGAAGAAGAAGAAGAAAGAAAGAAAGAAAGAAACCAACCCTTCAACACCTCAAGCTAGTACTGAGCTCTTAACTCTTGAGAAAAGTCTTGTCTAACACCCTCACCCTGGGCTCTGTTATCTTTTTATGGTACTGAGGCCAGGAGCCTATAAGCTCTATCTTGCTCTTTAGAAGGTCTTGCATGGACTAGAGGGCACACACACACATCAACAACATGTGAAAAGCACACCAGTGTCTTTGCCACTCAAGGCTGAAGCTTTCTGCATTGAGGCACGAGTCTCACTATGACCACTGCAACCATCTGCTCCTGGAGCTTGCTCTGTTCAGCTCCAAGGCAAACATTATGGTACCACCTCCTGCTCTCAGGCCTCAAGACAAAAGGCAACTCACTGTGCCTGGATGCTGAGAAGGTCTGGCTGCTTGTGTGACATCCATGGCAGACACAGCCTCTGAGTGGAAACAGTCTGTGCTTAGCTAAGAGAAGAGACAGATCTACTAACTCATCAGATGTTCTCCCTGCAGTAGTGTCCGGGTAGAAGAGCTGTGCAGAATGAAGCTCTATTTCCCAGTCATGCTGAGAGACTTGCATGCTTTCCCTCATTTCCAGATAGTAGTTCCAAATAGACCCTTGGATGGCCAAGACTTACTGCCAACAGCTGCGTGTAGTAACCGAGGGATATTTTGCAATATTAAATAGCGCACACTGCATTCAACTCAGTCGTCAGGCATGAAGTAGGACACTGGCATTCATCTCAGCTTCTAGAGAGATCTCCTGTACTGGAACTGCCAGTCAATTCATTTAATAAAATAAAGTTAACCTTGTGAAAATAAAATGTCAAGGAAGGGCTGGAGAGATGGCTCAGTGGTTAAGAGCACTGACTGCTCTTCCACAGATCCTGAGTTCAATTCCCAGCAACTACATGGTAGCTCACAATCATGTAATAGGATCTGATACCCTCTTCTGGTATATCTGAAGTCAGCTACAGTGTACTCTTATACATAAAATAAATAAATCTTGAAAAAGTAAAATATTAAAATGCTAAACATTATTTTTTTTTTGAAAATATATGCTAAATTTTACTCTCTAGTACAAAGAGGACCAAAATTATGTAACAAAAAAAAAAATCACACAATTCGTGATTTTTCTTTTGCCAAGATTAAGGTAAAAGAACAATCTTCGTGGAATAAATATACAGTAATTTATGAATTATGCATATGTTGGTTTTATTGTCATGCAAATGTCACCGCTCTAATCACTCGGGTGGTGGTGGTGTGAATTCCTCACTAGCCACCATAATTTCTGGATGCCCAAATGAAAGACACACACATGCAACTTCTATTTTAATATGCTTTAGTCAGCTCAATGGCTGGGCCACTCCCAAACTTCCACTTCGCTAAGGCCTCCGATACTCCTGAGTTATTACTTACTAAAATCCGTCGTATTCCATCTTTGCTATCCTAGACCCAGGGGCTGGGGTCCTGGGGCCATTCTTCCCTGGCTCTTCAGTGATTCCTACCCTGTCTCCTGCAACTCTCAAACCTGCATCTCCTTCCTCCCCTGCAACGCTGACTCTCCTTCTCTTGGTTGACTTGCCTGTGAATCCTAAAGTCCCACCTCTGTCTCTCTGCCCAGCTACTGGCCACCAGCAACTTGATTTAATACTCAGAACCTGCCGGGGACATGGATCCTCAGTGTCTTACAAGCCAGATTCTCATGCAATTTGGTGAACCCAAATAACATAACGCAAGCATCAAGCCAAATCTACAACAGCAACATATCAAAAGAATTCTGAGACATGCATTAACAATTAAATTCTGTCATTGTTACTATTTTGCCAACTCTCAGCAATTAAAAAATAAGCAGCTTTATGCACATTTGGTATTACCACAAAAAGGATATGCTTGGCAAAATAAAACAATGGAGCTATCCTGATTTATAATTTTTCATTATGTAAGCTCATGGTTCACAGGCTGCCATTTATAATTTTCCAAACTCCCAAAGGATCTCTCTCTCTCTCTCTCTCTCTCTCTCTCTCTCTCTCTCTCTCTCTCTCTCTCTCTCTCTCTCTCTCTC
>NC_034592.1:108249099-108265193 GCF_900095145.1 Mus pahari
CTCTCTCTCTCTCTCTCTCTCTCTCAGTGTGTGTGTGTGTGTGTGTGTGTGTGTGTGTGTGTGTGTGTGTGCATGTGGTATGTGGTATGTAGTGTGGTATGTGTGTGGTGTATGCATATGTGCGTGCACATGTGTGCATGTGTGCCTGTCTGTGTGTGGACTCCTGTATAAGTAGGCCTGCACACATGTGTATGCTGAGGTCAAAGGACAATGCCCAATAGATTCCATCATTCTCCACTGTATGCTCTTAAGACAAGGTCTCTCAATGAACCTAGAGCTGGCCGGTTTCCTCTGTCCTCCTGTATACACCTCTTCCCCTAGTGCTGGGGCTCCAGCTGCATGTGGCTGTGCCAGGATGTGAGTGCTGGTATCTGAACTGAAGTCCTTATGTGTTCATATCAAGCCATCTCCCCAGCACTTTGCATTAGGCACAGGTGGGTCAATGGGTGCCTAAAATGCAAAAGAGAGGGAGCAGGAAAGAGGGAGAGGGAGGGATGGAAGGAGGGAGAGAGGGAGGGAAAGAGGGAGAGGGAGAGAGAGCAGTGTGCAGTATAGGCATCATCTGAAGGAAGCTCTGGTAAATTCCATTGGCCCCATCAGAAAGGCTGCCCTATGAATTCTTAGGTGGGTTGAAGGGCTGAAGGGGTTTCAAAGAGAGAAACATATGTTAGGGAAGGGGAAGAAAGCTTTACCACTCATGGGAAAATGAAGCTGTGGACCTAAGTGTTAGAAAGGAAAGGATAGGGACAGAAGACCAGGTACTGGCAGTGTAGTCTTTATAGATGCTTGAAACCTGTGGATTATTCAACCAAGGAATAAGATTAGTATGCTTAGATTTAAAAGAAAATATGGTGAGTGTTTCGTGGAAGGAGCAGTTTGGAAGCATACTAAGATGTGCACAGAGGAAACAGGATGGCCTGGGGTGGGGCTGAAAGGACAGACTGCATTATATAATTGTGTGCTCATGTGTGGACATGCAAGTGTAGTTGTCCACACAAGTTAATCACTCCATTCAGGCATCCTCTGTACAGTATCCAGGTACATTCACCCTGCCAACGGGCCACTTTGGCCTCAAGGAAAGGATCCTGTGTTAAGTAGAGCTTCCCTCCATAAAAGGTTCCCCAAAGGAACCAAAGCTTGTCTATTTCTGTCATTTTTATCAACAGATTTTTCAGCCAGGAAAAAACAAAAAACAACAACAACAAAAAAAAAAAAAACAGAACAGGAGTCTGTCACATGATCCAGATGGCTTCCAGTGTCCCTCAGTTGTCTATTTCCAGACAAAATACTGCAAGGCCTTCCTTCTTTCAAATTCTTTGAGGGAGGTTTCAGTCCCCACTAAGCCCACTGTCTTCACTAGCCACCCCTTGAGCACACTCATCAGGAGCACTCTGGAATACCAGGGCCCCTAGCATGCAGGTGTAAGGAGGGATCTTGACCCATGTCTCCCTGCTCACGGTGTCCCTTCTCATAACTGATGGAGATGGCTCGTTCAGAGCACACTGTTACAGTACTTTCCACAAAGCTTCTGCCTCCCTACTGCTGAATATAGATTTTTTTTTTAACTTACTCCATCAGCAGTGGAGAGAGAATGTCTCTTTTGTCAAAGATCTGGGTTTATAATGTAAGGAGTATTCCTCCAAAAAAAAAAAAAAAAAAAAAAGTTCCTTGCTAACCCTGAATTAGTCGCTAACTTTCTTTGGAGATTATGGGACTTCCTAGTTGCCCCCCCTCTCTCCCTCTCTATTTGTACAAAAGTTTCTGCTCAATTATTCAAAATATCTTGGTGTTTGAAATTTTTGTTGAATCTCCTCCTCCTATTTTTCCTCCTCCTCCTATTTTTCCTCCTCCTCTTCCTCCTTCCCCTCCTCCTCCTCCTTTTCTTCTTTTTAGGACTGTAGACTCCTACAGGATTTCCATAGATTCCAAGCATGCTCCATCACTCATATCTTGGGTGATATTGGATAAGTCTCTCCACCTATCATACTTATTTAAAAGGCAAGGGGTAGAAGCTGGCTGAGATGGCTCCTAAAAGTCATCACAGAGCTTAAGAGACTAAGGAGGAGTTTGAGGCCAGCCTGGGCTACATAGTAAATACAAACCAACCTGGGATACAGGGTATGTTTCTTCTGTCTTAAGAAAAGGTGTGGGGGTGCAGGTTAGAAAAGAAAAGCAAGGTTCTGTTGTCCTTGCTGATGGTTTTGTACTTCAAAAGATTATATATTTATACATAAAATGCCTAGCTTTTTCTTGAAACATGCTTGCAATTGTCAGAGAAAATGCAGAGGATCTAATGTCATGTCCTCCAAGGTTCTAGGGATAGACCTGACTGGGGGAGCAAAGGATGAAGAAAAGGCAGACATACAGATACATGTACAAGAAAACTGGGTTTGGGTAGGCTGGGTTCTCTAATGGAGAAGCCTCAGCCACCGGAAGCTCAGCACGGTTACTGTATACAGTTGAACAGAGAGATGAGGTTACTGCACATAGCAGAACTAGGAAGTGCAGTAATTACACACAAATAGAGAAGGAGGCAGGGTGCATGGTATGCAGTGAACAAGGAGGCAGGTTTAGCTGATCTCAGTAGGAGCCGTCTCCTATAGGGGCGCTGTCTTCAGCCTGTGGGGGAAAAGGCTCTGGTGAACATTCCCTACATGCACCATCAACATCACACTTAGAGCAGGAGGGAAGGCTTTGACTTGTTCCCATGGGGCTGAGACTTTGGGGCCCTTGATATGACCATATTCACATCAACAGCACACACGCATTAAGGACTCACGTACTCGGGGCTTTCTCTGTGCTCCACAGTCCAGGCACACGTGAACCATATTTACCTTGTCCACCATGTCCTCCTCCTTCTTTTCCTCCTCCTCGAACTTTTTCTATTGCCTTCTCCGGTGTGTTCTTTCTTCTCTTCCTCTTCTTCTCTTTGACCTTCATCTTTGTTACCTCATTTAATCTTAAGGAGGGTGGTGACAGCATCACACACTAAGTGTTAATATTGGGAAACAGTGTCCTTTATCATTCGCTCTGGATTGGATATGGTTTGCTTCATGTGTTGGAGGATCAATCCTCAATGCAGGGGAGGGGTGGAGCCTGCAAGAAGTGGAAGCCGGTGAAAACGGTCATGCCAATGGCAGCACGGCCTTTGGAAGACTTTAAGATGGTTTTCATGGACTCCCCATGTCATTTCTATGAGGTTGACCTGCTATCAAAGAAGAGTACAGAGCCTTCGATTCCTTGGCTTCCTGACTCTCCAAGGGATGTCATTCAACATGAGGCCCCAAGTACAGACAAACTGAGAAGGCTACCCCATCTTGGTCCTTAAGTCTGCAAAACGGTGAGCTAACCTCATTTTTCTATATATTACTCAGCCTCTGTTACAGCAATAGAGACTAGACTGAGACATGATCTCTAAGCACAATGTAAGTCTACATGGAGATAAATGTGACATCTATGAGCTTCCAATTAGACACTTGTAACACAGACACTCAGAAAACTACTGAATAGAGTTGTGAGAACTCAAGGTTTCTGCCTGCCTGCCATCCTGCACACTGTAGATGATCAGGACTTAGCACATGCCACCACCTTCGATCCTCCTCATGGGAACACTCATTTCCTAGCACACTCTAAAAAACTACAGAGAGCCTGGTTCCTATTTCAAAATTTGTTTCAGAGATGGGATTTCACAAAAGTTATTTAACAAGCTAAACAGTATAAACAATTATACCCCAAACCCTTCCCTGATATGGGAGTCTTCCTTCAGAAGCCATGCTTTACACCCCATATCCTCAAGCAAATGTGAGACAATCAAGAATCACAACAATGGCTGGTGGAGTAAAGGCTTCAGGATCTTGTGCATTCCTCTCAATCTTGGAACATCCTTCTTGGCGACTGAAAAACAGAGCTTATACATCCAGATATACCACCTAAATCATAGATACTTTTTTTCTGTTTTTGTCTGGGATTCTCTATATATATCTTTGGAACTTGATATATAGATCAGGCTAGCATGGAACTTATATACTTTCCTAAGTCCTAATCAGCAATGGAAGCTGCTGCTTTTATTATTGGTAATTATTATTTTTTATTAAAAAGCAGGAGTGTTTGAGGAACCTCCATACCAATCTGCATCATGGTTATACTAATCTTCATCCATTTCCACCAACAGTGTAAACAATCAGCTGACTGGACTATGGGGTGAATTCTAGCCCACCCCATAGTTCTGACAAAAGTCACAAAAATCCTCCAAACAAATAAAATGGAGACAGCCCATCAATAGATGAATGGATAAAGAAAATGTGGACTATCTACACAATGCAGCATCATCTAGCCATTGAGAAGGAACTCATGTCACTGGCAGAGAAATGGATGGAACCAAAGATCACGTATTAGAGGGATAAGCCAGACATGGAAAAACAAGCACCATATCTTTCCTCACATAAATAGAAAGTCTCAAAGGAAAGAAAGTAGAAATATTAGAGAATAGAGCATTCACCAGTGGAACCAAGAGACTAAGATGGGGGGGGGGGCGCATAGTGAAGACATACTAGCTACAAACAGAAAATGTCACAGTGAAATCCTGCTTATATCCATTGTGTGTACAAAGCATCTTGGGAATATTCAGGATGTCTGTTTTGACTACATAGTTCATCTTTTCGTGGTTTGCTGCTGTGTTAAATTTCCAAACAGCCTGTTGGAGAAGAGACCCATGGGAGAACGTGTGCTTGGTGCTGGAAGCCCTCAGTACACAAGCACATTCGCCTCCAACCATTGGCTATAGAGAACATTCAGAAGTCTCAAGGTCAGGCTTTCTGTAAATGAAACAAAACCAATGGAGTGTCTCTGAGCCAAGAACACCTATGTCCAAGTTACTTCAAACTCATGACAACTTGGTATTCTTTTCCATTGTTAAGGATCACACCCACCCAATAACTCTGTTATAGGCAAGTGCTCTACCATTGATTCACATCCCCAGACCTTTGATTCTACACCTCAGATACACCTGTAGCAGGCTGGTCTTTCTGGTATAGAATTGACTGCTTGCCCACACTCCCCCCAAAAAACATACATGCTCACACACACACACACACACACACACACACACACACTCCCTTTCTTTCAAGCAGAAGAAAAAGAGCACTTAATTTTCACTTTCACGAAAATCGTGATACTTTCTTCCTTTCTCAGACTCCTCAAGTTGCTCACTGAGCATCCCAGGGAGGGGATGCTTCACACCCATGCATATGGCAAACCACAAAAGCTAACCTAAAGAGGGCCACACACTCCTGTGTTGAATTCTCATTTGATTACTCAACGCATCTGAAGTACTCTCCCTTCAAGGAGGAAACAAAAATATGGAAATGCTTCATTTCTTCCCTAGGTTATACAAATTAGTATAGTTATTCTCTCAGAATCAAAACATGTGGAGATGGATTCAGGGCACTCCTGCTAAAATATCTGTTCCCCTCAAATCAAATTCTCCCTGCCATTGAGTGGCAAGGGCTGATGCCCTGGGATCAGTGAGCCACTCGGCTCCCTGCTGCTGGAGTGTTTAATTTCATTTTCCTCCCCACAAATAAGCATGCTTGGAGCCTCTGCTTTGCCTTCCTCTGGAGTAATCGAAAAATTTAATTCGCATTAAGCCAGAGAGGATGGTGCTTTTCCCTAAGGTCACTCCAGGCAAACATTTTAAACCTCTAACAGCCTGTCAATCAGAGATGCATGTCTTGTCCTCTTCTGATGAGTTGCTTCCCAGAGACAAACAAAGCTGTCTGCCCAGCTCCACTGACTCGGGCCCTGGAGGAAGATTCCCTGAGAGGCCTACAGGTGGTGTGCCACATTTGATCTCCACTGTTATCCCTCCATTTGGAGACCCACGTGTTTCTAGGCAGCTTCATTTCCGCTTAAAAGATTAATGTGAACAGCGAGCAAAAGCCTCTTTGCTACTGCAATCTGAACTGCATGCAGCTTCCCCAAGAATGAGTGGCCCGCCAGGGCAAGGCTAGGCTTGAAATCTTATCACCCCTTCCCTACAAACTAATAAGGTTTTTCTGTGCTTGCATGATGCCTTGCCCGAGCCCCAGGTAATGTTCTCCGGGGGGGTGGGTGGGTGAATCATTAATTGCTTATGATGCTTTGAGTAAACACGCCGAGGTGAGGTCACCACGTGCAAAGATTCAGTGGAGCACAGCGACACTCAGAATATTTCTCTCTTATTCAGATATAAAGCATGTGAAATGATGTATAAACTTTCAATTTCTCACAATTACAACCTGCCACAGATTGCCAGGTTGAGCTTGGACCACACAGGAGGAAATTCTCTGTTCATGGGTCATAGAAGTATTACGCTAAGGAGTGAGAAGCCTCTCTGGAAGAAGAAATCTAAATATTCTTTAGATAAGTATACCTACTACCTAGAGAGGATGCCCCACCCCACCCCCTCCTTTGTCTAGCAGACCATTTCTCAGCCACTTTCTGCAAAGTAATCTCTCTCTTATTTTATTCTGCAAAGATTTATTTATCTTTATTTTATGCATATGGGTGTTCTACTTTCATGTATGTCTGTGCACCGTGTGTGTGCCTGGTACCCATGGAGCCCAGAAGAGAGGGTCAGATGCCCTGGAACTGCACTTACAGATGATGATGAGCTGGGATCCTGTGGATTCTGGGAATTGACCCTGTGTCTTCTGGAAGAGCAGCCATTTGCTCTCACCCAACGAGCTGTTACCGAGCTGTTGCCCAGGCCTTCTCTCTTATTGTAAAGCTAATGTGGTAAAAGGGGACTAAGAATCCCACCTGATTCTCTCCCTGGGCTCTTCCTTTAGTTCAGTGAAAGTGTTCTGTTATCAGTGATGGTGCTTGACTGCGACACCCCTGTCTTCTCCTGGGGAGTCAGAGTCGTGCAGAATCATCACTGGTTTTAGGAAAAGGTAGGCTGGAGTGATGACCCAGCTGTTCTGTTTACCAGTTATCTGTGTATCTCTAGCGACAGGAGATCTGACAAAGGCAATGTACAGAAGGGCTTGTTTGGGCTCATGGTTCGCCAGTATAGTCTACCTTGGAAGGGAAGTCCCAGCCACAGAGCCTTGAGGCACCTGCTCACATTCCAACCAGTCAGTAAGCAAAGGGGGGGCTGGTGCTCACTTCCTCCTCTTTATTGAGTCATGGAGCATTGTTGCCCACAGTTAGAATGAGTTTTCCCACATCAATTAACCTCATCTAGATAACCTGTCAGAGGCATGTCCAGAAACCAACAATCCCTCACAGGTACACCACACATGTAAGGTGGTTTTAGGTCCTGTCGAGTTGACAATCCATGTTAAATATCATAAGGCCCTATTGTTTACACAAAAAGTAGAGGTCCAGAACTCATCCCCAATGAGACAAACTACCACTACAGGGAAGAGTGTGGGCACAGGACCGAGCCACCGAGAAGGGCGTGACCACAGGCACTGAGTCATGGAGCATCCTTAGAAGGATTATACAGGGACATTTCAAAAGGACAGAGTCACAAGCAGAGAGACAAAGATTTACAATCAAAAGTGGCCTTTTTCCAGGAGTGCGCCCATCCAACAAGGTGGTTCTGGTGGTTCCATATCTGGCCTGCTCAGCTCATGCCTGCAGGCACAGACCTCAGGGATCAACCCTGAGGCACTCGGGCTCTCTTCCAGGGGATTTTCCATAGGGTGTGCTCACACATTCTGTACCTCTGATGTCCGTGGTTCCCTGTCCCCATCATGTACTCCTTCCAGAAATCGGATGCGGCTTCCGGATCCTCCATCCTCCTGATGATACCCACCACATCCACTCCACCCTTGTAGTCACTGGGGACGGAGCTAGGGTGAGCTCCCCTCTTGCCACCGAAACAGCTACATCATTAGATCACGCCTAGCACTGTGCACTGAGTCTTCAGTTTTTCAGTGTTTTGCAGAAACGGAAAAACCAGTTATTTTCTCTGATTCTTTACCCCGACCAGCATCACCACTACACTTGCATGTCCCACCTTTTCAGTCCTACCTGGACCTGGGCCACAAACACACCAGGTCAAGACCTCTTTCCAATAACAGAAGCCTACTAAATAAATTTAAGCAAAAACAAAGCTTTGCTCTATGATATTATTTTTTTCATGCATAATCACACTGAGCACCAGGACAAGGACCCAGGAGCCTCAGAAACAGATGTCACCTGTACCTGGAAGGCCACTGCCCTGGACCTCTATGCCTTTAAGCAGATATATCACCCCTTTCCTGCTGCAGGTGGACATTTTCCTCTTCCCAGGACACCTGCAGCGCCCACCACAGCTGGTACTTCCATGCCTGCATCTTTAGTGAAGCAGCAGTGGCTGGCCCAGCCGAGCACGGGGGTCTAACCCTGGATAATCATTGCTGGTCACTGGATCATATGCTACATCTTCTGTGGGAGTCTCCAGAGGAGAGAGACAATTCCCAGAAGAAGCAGGGACTGGGTGAATGGGCCTGCTGATAAAACATCTTCAAGTATTGGCCTCCAACCAGGCTTACCTACCTCAAGGCTTTGTTGCTGCTGTAGCGACTCTTAGCTGCATCATAAACACAAGACATAGGTGGCTTGTGGAAAAGGAGGAATCCAGTCCTCTAAAGGTCAGTTAGAGTTGCTTCTGAAAGGCATCCCCGTGTCCTCTCCCCCTACCCACACAGCTCCATACCCTTCGGTGTGCTCACGTGCTACCACACACAGCTCTGAAGAGAAGCCAAGCAACCAGCAATTTGGAGTGTCACCAATTTGGCGTTGATTTCACCATTTGCCAGCTGTGTGGAAGAGTCCCCTGATCTGCAAAGGGATACATTACTATCCAGCTCCAGTGTTCAACTGACAGAGAGCTGGGTGAAATGTTGGTGCCTTTCATTATGACTCTTGTTGGCATCAGCCTGCAACCACCTTTTAAAAACAGGCAGCCAGTCTACAGCTTGATTTTGCAACTACAGAATACACCATAAGTCAAAGCCACTAGATAACATATTCTAAGAAAGCAATAGGCTAATATTTAAAAACACAAATAACAACAAAAAATACATACTAAAAATTCACAGTAACCTCCTTTAGCATTCTGCCAGTCGTTTAGACACCTGTAGATAGTGCATTAGCAAGAACTTCATAAAGATGAATAAGGAAAGGGATGCAAAGCTCTGAGCATGGGGTCTGGACACACAGTCTATGGTAGACTTGTTGTTGAAGGGGCCCACTTACTGTGCAATGTCCCCCATCTGGACCCTGGAATAGGCACAGACCACACCCAAACACCAATTTCCAAGCACAAACCAAGTGCAAAGAGATCTTTTATTAAATAAGATAAAGGGACAAGGTATCTGAGTCTGGTTGGGCAGAAACAGCAGCAAATAACTTTGCAAGTGTTGATTTTTAAGAGGGAATATAAAGGGGAGCTCTGTGTTAGAATCGGCTAGGATGTGTTGGTGAGTTCTGATTGGGTGTTTTAATTAGGTTAGTCAAAATTCTGTTTTAATTCCTGGACTTCATGTCTTGATGATCAATATCAGGGATGAGCCAGTGGCCGAAGGGACTAGACCTTGGTGGCGAGCTTTCAGAACGTGCGTGATCTAACTGTTCAGCAATGGGGAGGAGGGTAAAAGGAAAGACCTGTCAGTGCCATGATTGCCATGGTCCAGCCTGCTAGAGCCCTTCAGTTATAACAACTAATGTGGTGATAGTGACCAATCCTAAGTGCTTAAGCAATCATTGCTAAATACCTTACAGTGATCATTTCATTTGAAAGGTATCCACGTGTGTGGGGTTATTTATAAATCAACCTACAGAGCATGAAACAATTTTTAGGTTTAGAAAAATCGCATGAAGGTCACTGATCAAAGTGTTCGCCCTGGGGAGCCTGGAGCTTCTGAACGGCCACTGTGAGCAGTACTAGCTACTTCTCACACAGCTCTCTAGCCCTTCCTGTAAGTATCTTATAGCTTCAAGGGCAAATGGACAGCTCCAGGGCCTAAGTGGAGCTGTCCAACCCCAGGCTCCTCCACCAGGAGCCAGGAGAAGGGAACATTGAGTTTTAACGTGCACAATGCTGTTCTCTGCTCTTGGCTCCCACTGGCATCTTTAGCTGGTTTTGAATGATACCCAAGATAACGCATAGAGAAAAATACCTTAGCATCCATTGCTTAAACAGCTCCCTCTGCACAGAAGACCCAGGGTCCTCTATCGCTATTACAGCTCTCTACCAAGGCCATAAATGACATCTTTGTTAGGCAGGTACCAGGGAGCAGCACTTTGTGGGTGCTGCTAGATTTGTTCTTGGCACTAACTGTTGATTCTTCCTGCAGCAGAGTCACAAAGGTAGGACACAGTGAAGGAGAGACGGCGGTGGCTTCCTTACCGAGCCACCTCCCCACACAGGTGCTCCTTATCTTTTACAGGAAATGAAAAAATGAGCCAGGGATTCTTTTGCAGTTCTCAATGTCTGTCAGATACATGGTGCCCTCTGGGGTGGTGAGAAATACGCTTTCCAGCCCCTTATCACTCAGTCTCTTCAGGGCATTGATAACTATGCTACAGCCATTTACTCACTCTTTGAATACTGACAAAAATCACTATATAGTTAGATTTAGTATTTCTCCCTGCAGTCGCCCCAAAGACTGCCTCTTTTATTTCCTTAAGTTTCTCTAGAATTTCTCAACATGGTTAAATATATTTATCAAAAGATTTTCTTAATATCAAAGACTCTGCGCTGACCCAGCAATTCAACCTCTCCCATGGAGAGAAATTGCTTCTGTGTAAAAACTACTGCCCACCTGGTTTCAAACCTCAGCCGCAGGCAAATATGTCACCGCAGCAGACATTTCCTGTTTCTTTGACAGATTGGCCCAGGGCTGAAATTTAATCCAATGTGTCAAAAACCTGTAGGTGGAAGAAAGCAGCAAGGAGCTGCTCCTACTCAAAACCTTACAGTGCACCTCACTGGGGACGAGCAGAAGCATTGGCTGCCAGTGTCAAATGCTCACAGTAACCAGCACAAAATGAAGCAACATAGAGCCTCTGTAAACCCCAACGCCAAACTCATCTGGATGATAAACAGCTGGACCAAAAAGAAGACAGCAACAGCCATGCCTGGAAAGACCAAAAAAAGGAATCTAGTCACTGATTTTATACCTTCCCCAAAGTGAACTCCAGATGGAAAACCCAAAACTGTCAAAGTCCTAGAAGATGACACACAAGAAAGCTCAGATGACGTTAGGCTTAGTGATGGCGCTCCAGAAGGAAATGAAGGAAGGTGTCATCCACAAAGAGACTGCTGAGAAGAACACATTCAAATGAAGCATTCTACTCTGTGAAAGACGCTGCCTCCACAATCAAGCTAGAGCCAGGGAGAAAGTGTAAGCACGATATTTATCCAATCAACGACTATCAGCCAAAATATACAAAGAGCTCTCAAAGTTCAACAAGAAGAAAATGTTTCTCCTAATTAAAACGCAGGCGAAAGATCAGTCAGTCATCTTATCATCAGAGATGTAAGACAGCAAATAAGGGTCAGTATAGCTATGGTGGGCCTCATCACATTGCAAGCCACGTGGCAGCATGAGGCAACTAGAGAGTGACAGATATGTCAAACGTGGATAGGACTGTGTGCTTGTTATGATACGGAGCAAAGGAACTCTCATCATCTTTCTGGGTGAGTGAAAGATGGCACAGCTTGGGTAGAAGACATTTTGACACTGAAGTATCCTCTTTCCATAAAATTGGCAGCCAAGCTCCCTGCATTTAAACATAAGTTTTACTCCAGAAAATCAAGCTAAAGACACACAAATACCATCCAGGGATAGTTTACAGTAATTATATTCATAATTGCCAAAATGTGGAAGAAACCAGGGTGTCCTTTGCCAGGTGAAGGACAATAGGATATTATCCAACAAGAGGATATTATTCACAGCTAGAAGGCAATGAGTAATAAAGTCGCAGAAACACATAGAACATAAGAAAGAGGCCAGCCTACAAAATCTATACTATCAGACTCCAAGCATATGTTGTTGAGGAAAAGGTTGAACCATGGGCACTATTAAAAAAAAAAAAAAAACCGGTTGCCATGGTTATCAAGAGTAGGAAGGAAGTTATGAATGGGTAGAGTATAGAGGATTATTGATGTAATTGACACTGTGCTGTCTAATGCTGTAAATGTGTAATGATGTTCAATATATTTATCCAAGTTTTTATAGTCTTCAACACTAAGGGAAACTTACTATAAAATGTGGACTAATGTGTGACACTGAAGGTGACCCATGTCTCATTCTGGTATAGGATGTTGACAGTAGAGGAAGGAGGTGGCAGAACACATGGTCATCTCACGGTGACTGGGGTTAGAAGGGAAAGGAAGTGACCAGAGTCCCAATAGCCATTTCATGTGCACATCTGCAGTAACCCATCATCTGTCATTAGGCACTATCTATTAAAGGGCCCATGGCCTCTCAAGGGTCAGTCCTTACTCCCCATCATGTTTTTGAGGCCAAGTCTCTTTCTTTCCCATTATGCTACTTACTCCAGGGTGAGCTTTGAGGAGTTCTGTCTGCCCTGCATCTCTTCTTAGGAGGCCTGAGATTACAGACACATGCCACCAAGTCTGGATTTCTTTTATCACTATTATTATTATTATTATTATTATTATTATTATTATTATTATTATTATCACTGCTATTATTATTAAATTAGATGGGTTCTGGGGATCCAAGCTTAGGTTGCTAGGCTTGCTCAATGTCTTTGTTACTGTCCTATTACTAGGAAGAGACATCTTGGCCAAGGCAACTCTTATAAAAGAAAGCATTTGATTGGGGGTTTGCTAACCATGTTAAAGGATTAGCCTGTGATCAGCATGGCATGAAGCAACAGGCATCTTACTGGAGCAGTAGCTGAGAGCTTCAATCCTGATCTAAAAGGAGAAGAAAGAAAAGGGGGAGGGAGGGAGGGAGGGAGAAGGTGGGAGGGAGGAAGAGAGGAAGGGAGGACCAGGGAAAGGGAGAGGGAGAGGGCCTTTTGAAAGATCAAACTTCAAACCTCACCTCCAGGGGCACATTTCCTACAAAAAGGCCACATCTCCTAACCCTTCCCAAACTCCCCTGCTACCTGGTGACTAATCATTCAAATATATGGGCCTATGGGGGCTCTTCTCAATCAAACCCTAACATTTGACACATTCCAAGTCATCTCCCAAGTTCAGTGTAACAGCACTTTGAAGAGATAAATCAAATTAATTTTGTAATAACTTACATTGTAAAACTCACACATGCAGTGGTATTCTGTTATAACTAAACTTTATAATCAAAATCATGTTGCTTTTATAAGGAAGTTCGTTCTTTACTGTCTTTTTCTTCCTAGAAGTGTGTAATTTCAGCTTTTGTGTCCACCAGGCCCATACCACAGGCTGTGGCTGGTTGTTGTTAGCACTGGTAACCTGGTAACAATAGTGGAGTGTTTGGTAGCTGCTACTGCCAAGGACCTTGTTCCATGGTGATATAGATTGTGTCACTTGGTCTGACATCACACATAAATGGTAACTATAGCAGTTTTACATCTGAGGAAATGAAACCCCAAAAGGCTCACACCTATGGTCTCACACCAAGATGAGGCAGTCTGGGTAGACACCCCGTTACCTGACTGTCCCAGTCATTGGGCTGCACTTCACTCAAGTGGGAAATCACTGCCTGAAGAACTGTCTGAGAGGGAGGAAGAGCCTCACCAGCTGAAGTCTAAAGTGCTAAGTGGGGTTTCCTTCCTCAACACTCTCCCTCTGATGGGTTATGTGTCTGTAGACAAGAAAATAATGATGATGCCTCAACCTAAAACATCTCTCTCTCTCTCTCTCTCTCTCTCTCTCTCTCTCTCTCTCTCTCTCTCTCTCTCTCTCTCTGTATGTGTGTGTTGTACAAAGTACATTTAGAGTCTTTTATTTGCAAAGAGATGCTATTAAAATGGGGACATCATCAGAACTGAGATTAATTCAGACACCCAAACATGCAAAGGAAAGTTTCTTTCCTCAAGAGAGCCCTTAATCGGAATCTTGTCCAATGTCACACGAAATCTCCTCTGGAACATTCAAAAGCCAGTGCAGCCTAGGACAGACACGTGATCAGATGAAGTGGCCTCTACTCCTGGTCCCCATTTCACTGGTTTCCTGATTTTCTTTCCCTTTCAATTTGTCTTTTTATCAAATGGATCCCTCACCCCACCCTACCCCACTACCATGCAGTGATGACTGATGGCATCACAGTCAGGGCTTTCTGTGGCTCAGGCCTATTTGAGGAGAGCCCTTTGCCTACTTCATCCCATCCATCTCTCCAGGACATGGACACTGTACCGCAAAGCATAGCAACACTGCTTGGGACCTCACTGAGCCAGTTCTGATGTGGTAGCTTCAATAGAGGAGGCATTTAGCATCTAAACAGCACATTGAAGCAGCAAAGGCCTTAAGCAGCCGAAACCCAGTGACTGGCATAGAAGGCCAGCGAGTATACCAAGGGACAAGGCAAGCTTTCACTTTTATGTTGTATCAGTATTACACTTGTTCCAACAAATCAAAAAGCAGTTCTGAAAGACAGCTATGCTGGAAGGTTTGTGTGCCTTTTGGTATCCTCAGATTCCCATGGACTGAAGCCAGAAATAATACCATGAACCAATCTAGCCCTTACACCAATAGGGTTATTGGCCACAAGGCAAACTTGTAATTATGTGTTTGCTAAAATACATAATTGCAGAATGGAAAATATAAGATATTTTTCCTAACAGTCTAAATTAGCTGATGGACTCCATAAATAAGTGAGCTGTGTTATCTGGAACAGAAGGTGCTCACTCCCCTGGTTCATGCTCATACAGAAGGTACCAACACAGGGCAGTCACTGCAGCTGGGGCCCTTGCCTAGGAATGCTTAGTATGCTTCGACAACAAAGTACCCTAGGCATTGTGAACCCTCCTGCAGTTCACGGAGGCAGAGTGCTCCTAGCCTGGGTAACTCTTCAACGCCCCACTTCTCAACAGTGCTGCCTCTGGGAGTGTGTGTACATCAAATGAACTCTGGGACTGCATGACATCTGCAGAATATGGAACGGAGAGGGAGAATCCCACTGTGCAATGGGCTGAAGGAGGAAGACTTGGTAAAGCAAATGCCTCAGCCAGCAGAGGCAACCAAACGTGGTCATAATTATACTAAGTGTGAAGCCCAGGCCATCCACCGGCTGGCTATGCAAGCTCAGTGTCTTGGTTGCTCCACTGTGAAATAAATACCGGCATATGGCATGAGCCGCATTAAACATGGGGTTGGATTCCAATCATAAGTGAAAAAAAATGAGATAAAGGGGAAAAAAGCATTAAAGCTTTATTGATAAGACCTGAGCAAGCAACATCATGTACACAACACTCTCTCTGTTAGGAATTCAACAACAGCAAATTATGGAGAAATGCCCTCACTGCTGGGTGGGACTGGGGCAAGATTCTAAATGGTCTTTATCCTGAGGTTAGAGGCCAGATGTGCAGGTGGCCATATTTTGACACTGTCATCTGCCATACTTGATTCAATAAGTGAAATCTGGAGCCTGAAAGGATTTTTTTTCCCAGGAGAACTACAGTAAACACAACACTTGGAAATGAGGCGTGTTAAGGGCTTGCCTGCAGTGGGTGCCCAGTGTAAATTCTCAGCTCAGACTTGAAGTTAAGCCTGGGAAAACAGAAATGGCCTTTTGCTCCTCAGATGGCTACTGAACTTCTCAGTAACACACCTTACCTGGCAAAGGACAATGCTTGTCGACAGACCTTGTTAGAGCAAGCAAAGGAGTCGAGGCGGAAGTCCTGTCCTCCGGGACCTTCCTGATGACCCCAGGACTTCTCATGAGACCCTTTCCTAAGATGAAATGTAGACAGTTCAACCTTTTCACACTACTGCGTCTGCCTTAGGCTGCGGAGGCTGAATGGAAACAACCAGTAAAGAAAATCGATGTTAAACACAGCGTGTAGAATCTCTGGTACTCTCCCTCTGTCTCTCTCTGTCTCTCTGTCTCTCTGTCTCTCTCTCTCTCTCTCTCTCTCTCTCTCTCTCTCTCTCTCTCTCTCTC
>NC_034592.1:108266056-108295058 GCF_900095145.1 Mus pahari
AGGGCACCCGCTGACTCAGGGAGCTATGGAAGAGCTGACTTGTTCATTCTTGATTGTGGAACTGAATGGGTTGCAGAAACATCGCCCTTGTGACAGCAAACACCTTCCTCTGATGGTCTCATGTGAACCATATGTAAAGTAATCCACATAGGGCAGTTTTTAAATGAACACTTCAGAAGTTCTTCTTGTGTACCAGGTACTGTGCTAAACTCTCCACTAACGTGGGCTCATTTCACCCCTTGGGTGAGAATTGCCAATATGTGACACCTTTTTCTCTACCAGTGAGTCATCTGGTTGTCATCAGCACCATGCTTCCTCCACATTAGTGAATAATATTTTTCAGCTTCTACTGCCTGAATAATGGAGCTCAATTCACAAAACAAAACACAGAGAACTTTCAACAAGAAAGACTGGGAATCCAAAAAGCATTCGAGATGCTCAAAGAACCAGAGTACCTCTCACCTTGAGCTTTTATTAAGAAGAACTATATGCAAAGATACGGTGAAATCATTAAACCATGTTTACAAGGAATAGACAATTCTACTTCATAAACCACCAAAGAGAACAAAGACGAGAAAGTGTGGATAGAAAAGTATACGGGAGCATAACAATATTTTCGTCTTAAGGAATAGCACAGTTCCGCATCCTGAGCTGGAAAGCCTGTACAGGCTACTTCCTTCTGTTCTTAGTGAGCTGAGTGTCAGGATGATCTCAAATGCTGAACATGTTTCCTCCACAGACAAGGATGGGGTAACCCTCTACCACACATCAGATGCCTCTCACGTTACTTCCACACTCTATCATTTTAGTCCCTTCAATAACCCTGCTGGAGAGCCCTGTTTGAATTTACATTTTTTTTTGAAAGAAGTGTAAGTCTTGTTCATTGTCCTCAAAGCTGGTGCTGTGGACCACTGTAACTCCCAGCCTGGGGTCTACAAGGCAACAGACATTTCATCGACAATTTTGTGCCCTTGGCAAAATGGGAAAACCCAGAGTGAGAGAATTTCATCAAAGCTATAGTGTATCCAAGTGTCTGGTCTGATGTATCTAGGGACTTAGCATTTTGTCACAGAATATTAGAGTTTATAGTCTCCGAGACATACCTTATAGTCCCAGAATCAGGATTCTGACCTCCTGGCTTCAAGCTCCTTCAAATCGCTCTCTCTACAGAAACTGCTGACTAGAAAATGATCCATATTCACCAAGTTCACCACAGGCCAAGCTGACCTGGATAATCCCTTCTTGAAATTCTTTTTTTTTTTTTGGATGATTCTATATTGTGTCATATTGACAATCAAAACTAGGTCTCATCCTTCCAACTTATCATAGATACCCGATCTTTATTAGCTATTTCCAAATGACAGACAAATGCTGGATTTTCTTCAGGTTATAAACCTAAATTGACTGATTTAGGATTATAATAATCAGTTGACTGATTCCCTCTGAGGATATGCATTCATTGGTTTAAAAACACAAACAGTACACATTGTGTATTTTTATGCCCTATATTACAACAGACGTGAGAGGCTCACAAGGACATAGAGATGTCCAGTCCCTAAGGAGCTCCCATATCCCGGAGAAGTCAACTAAGTCTACAAGAAAATGCAGAAGGGCATGGCACAGCAATTTAATCAAACATCTTTAAACATGGAGCCCTAAGAACATGTGTATGAACAATGAGGGAGTCCAAAGATCTCATCCTAACTCCCTCAGCTGAGTGAAAATCAAATGGCCATTTACCAAATAATTTGAAATTGCAGAATACCCCGGTTGGCCTTCAGAATTAATGCTTGAGATAATGAATGCCCAGTACCTTTGGAGATTTAATTACTGAAAGGACTTACTTTCAGAAAGAACAGCTAAACAAACTCAGAGAGAGAGGAGGAATATTAATGAGGTATATCTTGAGATGTCCTAGGATCCAGACTCCATCTTCAGGCAAGACATCCATCTTATAAAGACTTCTTGGAGAGAAGCTGGCACCCTTTTATGGATAACCCTGGCAACCTTCGGATAGATCTGTAGTGGTAGCTCTTAAAATATGCCCCTTTTTTTTCATGATCCCTCGGGTCACTCATGGCAGACCAGCAAGAAACAGTTCTGTGTTTAACCTTCATCCAGAACTGAGGGCTTCTTGAGCCAGCAGGGTCGTCTCACTCTGCAACTGGAGGGATGGAAGAGGATAGGGAAAGATGTCAGGATGAAGAGCTATCATGTGCTCAGAGGGTGTTCAGAGTTGAGTGCCTAGGGCAGGCAGGTGATAGAAACTGTATCTTAGTACTCTGCAAGAACTATCTCTTGTTTATACCACTTAGTCATTTAACCTTATTGCTTAGCATTGTGTAGTTTCTACAGCACATGGAAGTCACAGGTCTTGTAATATAGATTATTGTATTACTGTAACACATGGAAAATGAAACTCAGAAGTTTGGAGTAACTAAATGCTGGTACTGAGATGGCCCATTACTATTCTATACCACCTCCTATGGGTGGCAGCCATGCTTATAACCGATGTGTGTATTCCCAACACCTTGCACACAATCTTCCCCTAGCCTCCCTAACAACCGTACAAGGTGAGTTGTTTCTAGACTCTCCCTTCTTAATAGAAGGTAAAGCTGGAATTCAGAAAGATTATTGAGTAATTCTCCTCTGGTCTCACAGGGGCAGTGATGAAATGGAGTTTCAACCTAGGTCATTTAAGACTTAAACTTGTGCTTTTATGCTTATCCACGTTTTAGAAAATAACCACAATTTATATCAGAAGAAGAATTCTAAATCCTAACAAATTCTCACCTAGGTCTTCCTGGCATGTATCGCAATTCCCCTAGACGGCGATATCCCGCACTATCTCACTCAGTGTGCTAGTGCAGTCCTGGAAGGAGGATGAAGGAGGCTCACAATCACTTGGCCAGCCTTGGCTACATAATGACTCTATCTCAAAAGCAAGTAAAAAACAAACAAAAATACCCTCCCACCTCAGCTCGGACTCCCAGTACCCAAGACTCTGATATCTTTGTTCTAAGCTTGGTTCTCCTTCTCCAAGAATCTCAACATCCTTTTCCTCACAGTTAGAGTATGCTACATTCACAGTGTTTTTCTTCTCAAACACAATGGACTCAAATTAGCTGTAGACTGGACAGTAATGTTCTCACCCTTAACAAGACCCTAAAAGAAAATACAAAGTAACTTCCTGAGATTTTTTTTTCCTACCCATAATTCCTTTAGATTTGTAGAAATTGAATCTTTTCTCTGGTCTTCATACCAGATGAGACACAGAGAAAGTTAATACCTGCCTAAGTCACAAAGACATTAAAGAAGTCTCTTTGCTCTGCAACCCATGGACCAAAGGTCAGTTCAACAAGTTCTCAGGGAAGATCCACTATGAGGCTATTACATAATTCCCTGGATTGGAGCCTTAGCATAGCAAGAAGGAGGAGGAAGAGGAGAGGGAGGGGGAGAGGAAGGGAGGGAGAGAGAGAGACAGAGACAGAGACAGAGAGAGAAGGAAAGAGTTACTATGATCTAGGTTTGCTATTTAGTTCTGTAAGTCTCACACGAAAATTCTTATTCATCTAAGAAATTATTCCTGAGTACCCATGAGGTACAAGGTCCTGTCTCAAGCACTAAAAACAACAGAGATTCGGCTGCTTTCATGAAGCTACAAAGAGAGATGACAGCATATAAAGAAGGAAATAAACAGCATGCTCCATGGTATTCAGACGCAGATGAGATCGTGGAGACAGCAAGTGGAGGTGATGGGAATGAATGGTTAGTGTGGAAGATGGGGAGAGACATTTTATTTTGTGCATGGTAATAACCTCAATTCAGACAAGAGACCAAAAAGACTTTAGGAGAGGGCATGTCAGGCAGCACAAGGGCAGCACAGAAGCCGCAAGGCAGCCATCACCAGCATTCTCACCAACAGCAGAAGGCCATTGTAGTGGGAGTAAAATGGAGGGGAAGCATTCTAGAAGATGAAGGCAGTTTGGAAGGCTAGATTCCATTAAGCTCTGTAGCCCTCACAAGGAGTTGGTCTTAGCTTGGAGCAAACTGAATACTTAAGGGAGGTATTTGGATGGAGAAGAAACATGGCCTGACTTACAGCCCAAGTATTGTTATGGTGTTAAAAACCAGGAGCTAACACCAAGATGCTGCAAGTTAAAAACTTTATTTGTATGGTCAAACTTATAGTCTCCTAGAGAATAGGAAAAAGAAGCGGCCCAGACTAAAGGCAGAGAAGTCTCTTTACAGCAATCAAACAAGTAATTACAAAAGTGGAATTTTACCATTATCTTTATGATCATGGGGAAAGTTGATGCTATCTTTTTATGGGTTTATGGTCAGACAGTTGCTGGAACATAAAACAGTGGAAACAATTTACAATGTGTAAACCACAAGACTATTGAGGAAGGACAAATAATTAAAATAAACAAAACCAATAAGCTGACATTTAGCTGAAGACATGATTAGAGAGGATTAAAACACCATAAAGTATAATACAGAAAGAAATCAAAGTCTAACATTGTTTAATTAAAGAAGAAAAAAATTGGGTCAGCTACCCCCTCAACAGTATTAGCTCCATGAAGCCAGCTGGTACCTGGCAGTCCCCTGTCACTTGCTCCACTCATCCAAATTCGTCATTTTCCAGAGTCAACCTAACCTGGTTTTCCCAATAATGACCAGCCACAGGGCAAGGCAAAGAAGAATTTCTGTTTCTTCCCTGGCTTTGGGGGGTTATGAATTAGAAAGACCAGAGCTACAACAACATCCAGCTGTGGTTTCACTGTGCATTAGTACGCAGACATATCCCATAGCATGCTCACCTTGCAACTACATCCTCAAGCTTTGTCTGTCCTTTACTTATCATTGACTCATTGACTCTTTTATATATATATATATATATATATATATATATATATATATATATAGTCATTGTGGAGTGACCCATCTTCTATTTACAGCTCTCCCCTACTAAACTTTATGGCTCATTTATGGCCACTCACACAGCTGGCCAACATCTTTGTCTACACTGTCCAGTTTCTGGAGTTGTCTTTGGGATGCTAACCTGAAGGCATTTTGAAGTCAACAAGTCAAAAGAGCTGATAAATCAGCACAAGGACTCAAAGGGGTCTTTGAAAAAAAATCACTGTTGAATGGGGATGGTGATCATTGTTTGGTTCTATCTCTGCCTTAGTAGATCAGGGTTAGACTGACCTCTGCTTTGATTGCTAGCAAGTATGAAATGGTCAGGTCTGTCTGTCTCAGCTGTGTCTAGTTCTTTTTTCCCTCTTTCAAAGTCTTATAGCAAATGGAAACAGGGTACAAACTGGATTGCTGAATGGTGAGAGGCATTGGAGAGGGACCCTCAAAGGACAAGATGTCTCTTGCACTGCCTACCTTAATTCAGCCACTTGAGTGGCCTTGGCTATACCAGGTAAAATAGAAAACTCAGAGAAGATCCAAGCCAACCCATAGGATTGTGGGAAAAATAGCATCGCTGGTTACATAGCAACAGAAAAGAATGATGTCCTTTATATGGGTGCTCATGGGAGAAATGGAACAGAGTTGGAGAAAAGGCGCTGGCTGGCTTTGCAACTACATGAATGGCTGCCTCTTAGTTATTAGCATTTTCTTCCACACATCACAAAGCCAATGTTCTCTGAAAGTGATCCTCAGATCAGAGCTGTCTGAAAGAATTATCTGGTAAATTTTGCTGAAATTTAGGTTTTATAACCCTCCCTTTATCAATTTGGATATAGTAGGCCTAAGATGGTGGTCCAGAAACAGACCCTCTTGCAACTCTGTAAACAATTCTGATGAACATCCATGCATCAGTATTTTTACCTATGAATTACCTGAGGACAGTAAGGAGCTTGATCCATCCACCCTTTGGGCCTTGATATGGTCTTTGGCAGACATAGGGATGACACTCATGTTCAGAGGATCAATAAATAAGTGGATGGATGGATGGATGGATGGATGGATGGATGGATGGATGGACTGAGAAAAAGAACAGGATCATTTAGAGCCATTGTGGTATCCTAAAGCATGTTTGCGAGGGCCTTTCATCCACTTGTGCCCCCACTGAGTCCCGTGGCAATACTACCAAACATGCTCTGTTCTTCCCTCTTCTTGGTTATGCACTTAGGAATCCTATGGAGGTAGAAGGAGCGTGCAGTGTCAGGAAGGGGAGTGTGGGGATGCAAAAGAAAATGAAAACCACATAGCAACATTGGCACTGCCACCAGTCCAGAAAAATAAACACTAAGACCAACTTCTCTTCTTCCTGATTTGGTTGTGGTTTTGTTTTGTTTTTTTTTCCAAGACAGCCTGCCTCTGCTCCCCAAAGTGCTGGGATTAAAGGTGTGCACCACCACTGCCCGGCTTCTCTCCTTCCTTGAGAAGATGTTTAGATTAGAGAGCAAGGCAAGTTCGGGGATCTTTGAGAGGAATCCCTGTCAAAGGGCTTCAAGACTCACATTTCAAAAACCTGGAAACCTGAAAGGATTCCTCTCCCACTCTGGCTCTCAATGTTTCCCTGAATACAAAAGACTAAAAAGAAAGGAAGGATCCAGAGAAACTATCCCAGAGCGTTCCTTCCACTGATTCATTCAGATCCACATCTGCTCAAGCTGCCTCATGGCTTTGTTCCCTGCCTGCCTCACTCATCAAATGACACAGCAAGCTCTCCAGGTACAAGGAGCAAAGACACCCGGAGGAGCCTCACTAAAAAGCAGCAAGAGTGAAGGCAAAGGACCAGGTTGGAACACATTTTACAGGAAAATTGAAGTGCCAAACTAGAACAGTAACAGCAGGTGATTGTGTTTGAAAAGCCTCTAAAATTAAAGAAATCTGCTCAGAATCAACACTAAGTACCAGAATCTGTACGCAGTGACATGAGTTGCGCGTACTTGAGGGAAAGGAGGACATAAGGGTTGGGAAAGAGAAAGGTCTTCAGAAACCCACCGTCTAATGTTAGCCACTGCTAACATTTTAGAATGGACACTTCTGGATTATCACATGCACAGCACTATCCATACGATAATATTTCCTCTTGGGAGAAAATCTGAACAATTTCTCATAGGTTTTGAAGATGTGTATGTTCATCAATAATGATTGGACACAAAAAGTTGTTGAATCGGTTATTAGACACAATCATTAGATTAATTGAAGTATCTTCTTTTCCCATTTTATTCTTGTTGGTGGTGGTGTTTCTGAGGCAGGATTTTGCAGTATAACCCTGACTATCCTGGAACTCACTCTGTAAACAAGGTTAGCTTCAAACTCACAGATCGACCTGCCTCTGCCTCGTGGGTGCTGGAATTAAAAGTGTTTGCCATCATGCCCAGCTCAAAATATCTTCTTCTTTAAGAAATAACATTTCATTGTCGCTCAAGATACAAATGTACATACATGTTCACATATACAAACAGGCATATATACACACAAACACACTTGCACATACACATATACATAAATACATACATATACACACAAACATACATTTATACACATATACATATGATTATATAATAAATATACATATATTATATATACAGTGAGCACACATATACACATGCAAACACATAAACACACATATACACAATTTTCTGAAGATAACTTTTATGATTAGAATATCAGGGTCAATTTCTTTTAAATTTTTCTCTCATACAATACACCCCACCTAAAGTCTCCCCTCCTCCACTTCTCCAGCTGCCCCCCACCTCCCCTTACCCCAGATTCACTGCTCCTGTTTCCCTTCAGAAAAAAGCAGGTCTCCCAGAGATATCAACTGAACACAGCATAACAGGATGCAAAAACCTCTCATATCAAGACTGGACACTGCAACTCAGTAGAAGGAAAGGGGTCCCAAGAGCAGGCAAAGAGTGATACACCTACTCCTACTGTAGGACTCTCATAATGCCCCAGGCTAAATAACCACTACATACATGCAAAGAACCTAGTGTCCACCCATGCAGGCTCTGTGATTGCCGCTGCAATCTCTGTGAGGCCCCATGATCCCTGCTTAATTGATTCTGCCAACCGTGCTCTCTGGTGTTCTCCACCCCTCTGACTCCTACAATCCTTTCTCTCCCTCTTCAGCAGGTCCTCTGAGCTGCGCCTAATGTTTGGGTGCATGTCTCTGCATCTATGGAGGGCTGATCTATGAATACAGCAGAATATTATTAGGGACCATTTTATTGACCATGTTTTAGTCATTTTTTTTTTGTTTGGTTCTATGCTAGGTCTCTGAGTCATCCAGACAGTGTTCCACCTGAGCTCTCTCGTGGCTTGGGTCTCACATTAGACTAGTCATCGGTTGGCCACTCCCACAAGCTCTGAACCATCATTGCCCTAGAACATTTTGCAGGCAGATATTGTAGGTTGAAGGTTTTGTGGCTGGGTTGG
Source organism: Mus pahari (assembly GCF_900095145.1). Taxonomy (NCBI): domain Eukaryota; kingdom Metazoa; phylum Chordata; class Mammalia; order Rodentia; family Muridae; genus Mus; species Mus pahari. The sequence continues at coordinate 108,274,466 of NC_034592.1, forward strand.
TGTCCTGGTCCTACCACTGAGTGCCTTGCCAGGTAACTGGTCCAAAACTTTTAATAAAATATTGCCAAACCTTTAAAAACAATTTTTCTGAAAATTTGAATTCAGCTTTCATACTAGCCCATGTGAGTAGCTACTGCTCCACATTCTTGCCATTCTATATACTTTCCTGCCTTAATCTCTGCTTTAGAGGAGCTAGAGAGATGGCTCATTGGTTAAGAGCCCTTCCTGCTTTTGCAGAGGACCTAGGTTCAATTCCCAGCAGTAACACAGTGGTTAATAACTATTTATAACTCCTGTGCCAGGACTGTTTTTAACTCCTGTTCCAGGGAATCCAGGAACTCATGTGGAGCACATACATGCAAACAAAATATCAGTCTTTTCTGTGAGAGCCCTTTCTTGGGCTGCTACTGTCTTTTACATTTGTTTATGAACTGTTCTGAACTGTTTCCAATAGTTCACTGGCTCGCTTTCCATAGTTCTTGTTTAAGGGACTTGAGAACCTACTTATTCTATCTAGACCCTAGTTTTATTGCTGTATAAAAAAGAGATCATAATAGCAGCTTAAACCCAAACAACTGTATAATCCCAATTACTCAGGAGGCTAAAGCAAGAGATGCTCATCATTCAAGGCTAGCCTGGTCAATTTAATGAGCACCCATCTAAAAAAAAAAGAAGAAGAAGAAAAAAGAAAAAAAAAAAAAAAAGGTTGAGTTGGGTTGGTTGGTTGGTTGGTTTCTGTTTGTTTGTTTTCTAAAAAGAGGTGTAGGTTAGAAAGATAGTTCTGTCAGTAAACTGTTTGTTCCACAAGCATGAGGATCAGAATTTGATCCCTAGAACCCACATAAAGACTCAAGCACACTGTGGTGTACTTATAATACCAGTAGCCTGGGGAGATAGAGTCAGGAAACTCGCTGGGTTCCATGATAACAGCCTAGCCTAATTGGCATTTGGTCACAGTGAGAGACCCTGTCTCAACAAGATACACAGGTCCTGAGGAATGACAACCAAGATTAACCTTAACCTCCATATGTGCACACACACACATACACATACACACACACACACACACACACACACACACACACACACACTGCACATTAACAAGTTTCTCTACAAGAACATAACACAGAATGAATAAATAATTTAAAGAGGGATTTATTAGATTGGGTTATAGTATGTGGTCTGGGTGGTCCAGCAATGTTTGTCTCTCACTGGAGAGGTCAAGAATTCAGTATCTTCTTAGTCGCTCTTTCCCTCAAGCATGGATGTCTTAGCAGTCCCAGTCTGGCACTGGAGACCTGAAGGATTCCTGGAGAGCTGCTGATCTTTAGTCAGTGCTAGAATATAGTGCAAGGAGGTGAAGGTAGGGAAGCAACCTCTGCTAAAAACAGAGAAAGTTAATAAAAAATTGGGAAAAAATACATTTAAATATAAAGTGCCAAAGGTTATACATGTCATTAAGGAGAAAAGGAATTCATTGCAGATGGTTACTTACATGCTGCTAGGCTCATTGCTCAGGAAGAGTTTTGTATCATGTGTACACATGAGGGTCCTAGGCTGCCATTGTTAGAAAGTTGTGGGTATAGGCCAAGCCAGGCTGAGTCCTGAGGTGCTAACATATTTTCTGTTCTTACCTGCCTCTCTTCAACAACCAGCTTGATTCTCTCTCTCTCCTAAGACTTCATGTGAGCTCTCCTTGAATTGTCTGCTCAACAAAAAGATCTGTTTTGAAACTGACAAAGCCTTTTCCTACTCATGGCATGCAAAGAGCAATAGTCCTTGACTAGAACTTGTATGATGCATTTGAATCATTTCAAGCAAGCACACGAGCAAATCTGTTATACGCCCAATTTCCCAGTAGACTATTAAAGCTTCTAAATACAAAAAAAAAAAAAAAAAAAAAAAAAAAACGGAGAAAGTTCTCCCATGGGTGACACAAACCCTTCAGAATTTGAGGGTTCAAAGTCCTCAGCCTCATTTGGGTCTTATCGCATGTCTCTTACCTACTTTACAGGATCCCACTCCTTTCGAATAATCAATGCCCTTACTTTAACTGCCAACACCCTCTCAGGCAAGGTTTTAATTTTTGCTGTAGGTTAGTCAGTCTTATAATGAAAACTGAGGTTTGATATTTAAAAGCTTGAGGTCTGTGGCTGCTAAAGAAAAGATTCTCTTCCAGGGCACACTTAGAAACGTTTAGCCTGTTTATGCAAATCTCGGGCCAATGGATTTTTTTCTCTCAGCTCCTGATCTTTCTTTGTAAGTTTATCCAGAGATGCTAGAAGCAACCAGTCATAGCCTTACTTTTTTTTTTTTCATAAATTGTTAAAGGAATTTTTTTATAGAGAGAGAGTCTTAAATTCCTTGCTTACGACAAGAGTTATCAGAGTATCAAGGGTATCAGGGGTATCATATTTGTTTGTCTTGATATGCCCTTCAAAGACTTCATAGCATGGTTTTCAGGGTTCAATATGCTACCAGGGGAGTCTTCAGTAGCTTAAATTTCCTTGAGTTGAAGAGACAGCTCCAGATACCACCAAGCCCACCATAGAAATCAATCCTTACTTTCTGTGTCAGGTCCAAGAGAAACTCCATTTCTCCCGATTCCAAAGGGCACAAACATCCAGAGAAGGGCTCAGCCTGAACACTAGGAGGATTTCTGGCAGGTAGGTAAAAGCCAACATTCCTCAGGAACTCCTGAAGCCAGTTCCCCTCTACTTAAAGAAGCCACTTCTCTTATCGCTGTCAGAAAGGACAAACGGCTGTCCCTCTTGGCTGTTAGCATACCAAAATGCATGCTGGCCTCCAGGCTCCCTCAGCATCACTAGGACCTGTTACACATTTCAAGTCCACCCTAGCACCGCAGCCCTTCTTACCTCCTCCCCTAGACTTCCCCAGCTCAGGAGCTCTCCTCCTCTCAGCTTCTCCTTACAATCTGCTATTTCATCATGCTCTCTCTGTGTCTCCCTCCTCACTACCTCTCTGCTCTTCTGTGCTCTCCTTCTCTCTGTGCCCCTTTCTCTCACATGGCTTCTTTCATGTCCAGAGCCAGTGTGCTGGCCACGTTCAGTCTTTGTCTCAGTCTTCACTACTTTCTCTCTCCTGACTTTTCAGATGCCTCTAGCTGCTCTCTCTCTCTCTCTCTCTCTCTCTCTCTCTCTCTCTCTCTCTCTCTCTCTCCCATATTGTCAGCTTATATAGTTCTGGGCTTGCATTTATCTTCCATCAACCACTCTACCTACCTATCCTTACATAAGTCAGCATTTTGATGGTTACAGGCTACTTCCTAGTGCATTACAGTATCTGATGGGAAAATCTCACACCATTCTAATGAGTTAAAACTGTATAATATACACTATTGCTACTTATTATTATTATTTCAAACTAGAAGGACAGAAATTGCATCCTGTTTTCGCTCCCTGGCTAATGCTGTAATGAGCCACCCAGGGCTTAGTCCCAGAGCAAACACTTATCCCCCAGCTGCTGGATGTACTGCCAGAATATTGCTGCAGATGTACACTTGGCTAGAGAAAAGTTCCTCCCCTGATCAGGCCTCCTTCCAGAAGTTGCCAGCATTTGATGACTGACTGTGGGTGCGGGGCCACTACAAGCCACCCCTCTGTCCCAGCTCAGTGCAGTTCTCAAGGTCTGAACTAGTGTCATGACTGCCCGTGTGCATAGGAAAGCCCTCTTCCAACTGCTCTGCAGGCCCCACTCAACACCCCTTTCCCAGTCCACAGTACTATCAACCCAAAACCCAGCAAGGAAACCCCAGTTCAGTCTCCTGAGAAGCCCAACACAAGATATTCTCCTCTAAAAAGGAAAAAAGCAAAACCATTAGTGTTTGGATAACTACTATGCATCTAACAATTAATTTAATGAAATGCTGTCTTCTCATAATGTTTGTTTCTATTTTTCTATATTCTCAAAAATAGTTTGGAATGTTCTTCATATATGGCTTAGAATCTCTGTTAAATTTATTTCTAAGTATTTTGAATATACCATCGGTATCTTTTGTGCATGATATTCACTGCCCTGAACTGAAAAGTGAATATACAGTTGCAGACTGCCATGTAGAAGAAACCGCTCTCGTCTTGTGAGGCTTCAAAGGTTAGAACTTGACAGTAGGAGTAAGTTCCACAAAGTCACACTTTGGGTCACTTTGCACACACCTCAAGAACAAGGGTGTCCTGTGTCCTGCTCAGTGTATCTCCAAGGGGGTTCTCTTTAAGGATTCAGTCCTATGATACCTGAAATTGAAAGCACACAGGAGGATCTAAATGACTCTTTCAGCGACATGATCATTGGAGTTGTGTGCAGCTGTGTCCTGGATAATCTTCAGTGGTCCAAGACCCCACAGGCAGGCTGCAGTGAAGTCTCATGCTCTTCCACAGTTCTCTCTTCCTGTTCCCTAGCTGGCCCTGCAAACCACTGTTCCTGTACTGGCTTTGAATCTGTCTTATACTTTCCCTTCTTATATGCCTTTTCTTATATGGCACTGAAAAGACATATAAATGCACTAAAAAATATTTTGGGGGAAAAAGTTCTTAAGGGGAGACATGTGCTTGATTCACAGTACATATGAGTATCAGAAGTATGAATTAAGCTTCACTACTCTCTATGAGGACCTTGGATGAACTCACAAGATAAGAGTGAGAGAAACACAGAATTCAATGGACAGAAGATAAGGAATCCACATAAAACTGAGAGGAACTGGTAAATGTCCTCTCAAAGCTCAGGACAGCTCACCATCTGTCCTCTAACACTTACTGGAACACGACTAGAGATACCACATCACAAGAGCTTTTATGTAACAGGGAGAGTGTCACTGTTGTCAGAGGAACTCTGTGACCTATGCACCTAATCTATTTACTAACTGACCTTTTGCAAAGGAAAAGCTCTCAGCCAACTCTAAGCCCAAAAGCAAAATAATTAAAATAATCTAGTGGTTAAGACCTGAATTTTTGGAGTCAGACTAAATTTTGCACTGAGTCTACTATTTAGTTACTTTGTGATTTTAGACAACAAACATATCATTTTAGCTACCACTGCTATTAACTATTGGAAATAAAGATAATCACAGTGGTTAGAGTTATTGAAGAATATAGCATTTGGTAGATTGCTTAATGCAGCAAGCACGGTCAATACTGCAATAGTTAAACTCAGTTCTGATAGTGCAGTGTGGCTATTACTGTCATTGTTTTAAGATAAAACAATGTCGGTCTTTTGATTCATGTTGCTAGACCTTGAAAAATCAAACCAAAGAAAGCTGGAGGAAATTAAAAAATGCAGTAGCTATTAATATCAAGCCATGTAAACTTCGTGTCAGGGGAAATAATAGTGGTTTTAAAAGATACCAAGTATTGACGAAGGAATCAACTCACTGAGATGTAATAGTTCTAAATTAAGATTTATGGGTAAGATACAGATATTACATTAGTGTAATTATTAAAAAGATTCTGACTATTTGCCTAGAGTTCAAAGTTAAGTATACATCTTGGGTTTGGCAAGTCATGTCCAACCTAGGTCTTCTTATTCCTTCTAGGGCACAGACTTGTTCCCCAGTTGCTGGGAGAGCTACTTACTGGAAGAATGTTTTAACTCCAGATAATTATCTCCCCATGATCAGGCCTCCCTTCTAGCTTGGTAACTGACTATAGATTAGCCAGTCTTATCTACAGTAAAAGCCAGCCCTGGGCCCCCTCTCAGTGCAGCTCTCAAGCACACATCTTGGGTCTGGTCAGTTGCATCCTACCTAGGTATTTATCTGTAAGAGCTGAGCATCAGTCTTTATGGGACCAAAAGAAATAGAAGGGAAAGAGAAACAGCCAGTTCTGTAGTTGTATTTAGAAGCTTCACACTTTTCTTTCAATAAAAGTATTTTTGAATACAGAAAAGTATTCAAAAATTAACAAGAATATATAGGCATGTCCAAAATCATCTATTAATTTGGCCTAATTAATACATATAGAAGAAACAATCACAGGATAATACATGTTGTTTATAAAACACATGAAATATTCAGCAAGAGAAGTCATATTATAGGGTCATAACATCAATAAACTTAAGAAGAAAAGACATGACTATTAATAACATATAATAAGTTAGTCTTTAAAGAGATCAGTACAATCCCCAGATCCAGATGGCTTTGCACAGGAAATCCCCAGTACCCAGGAGGTTGAGCTAGGAGCTGGAGTTAGAGGCTAGCCTGGACTACAAGGAGAGATCCAGTTCAGCCTAGAATAGAACAAGCACTTACCTCAAAAAACAAAACAAAGCAAAACCTATGTACAGTTAGCATCATAGTGGACTAAGAAAAAACTACAGCGTTTTTCCTGTTAGTCATGGTTCTCCAGAGGAACAGAGCAACTTAAGAAAGGGAGAGGGAGGGGGAGAGGGAGGGGTGAGAGAGGGGGAGGTGGGAGAGAGGGAAGGAAGGAGGTAAGGAGAAGAGAAGTGAGAGAAAAGTGAGGATTTCAGGCCAAGTCTAAGAACCAGAAACAGCAAAAGCAGATGAGCTCACACAGGAAGAGGGAAATCCAGCATGCCTTGGAGCTTTGGGCTGGCTTGGCTCTAGTCGGGCTCTTGATGGGTTAAACGCTATCTACCCACACTGCTTAGAGCCACTACTTACAACTAGCCTACCAGTTCAAACGCTAATCACTTGCAGAAACATCTTTTAGACACACCAGAAGTGATGGCTAGCCAGCTATCTGGATATCCCACAGTCAAGTTGCTTTATAAGAATCAACCATGTCTTCTCTCAAGAGTCTCCTCTCTCCACCCCACCCAGAATGACACTACAACTGCTAGCCAGTTCAATGTGACAATAATAAAATAGGGAAAAGAAGAATTTACAAACTGTATTTATGGATGTCATGACTGTTACCAAGGAAGTCAGGAGAGTGCTTGCCTTACAAACACAAGGACCCGAGGTCAATCCCTGGGATCTATGTGGGAAAGCCAGACCTGGGGGTGTACATCTATAATCCTAGGGCTGGGGTCAGAGATGGATAGACCTGCCAACCCAGACCAGCCTACTCAGTGAGCTGCACTATAGAAGAGAGAGACACTATATAATACAATCATGATTAGTACTGCTTTATTTTTTGTTTATTATATGTAAATATATATAGTAAATATATTATTGTTATTATTTTAAAGCACACAAGGAACAAGCCCTAAGGTTGTCCTCTGCCCTTTCCTCACCTGCACACATCTGGGCACCTACCCACCTGCCACCTGCATACACCTGTGCACCTGCACACATACACACACACACACACACACACACACACACACACACACACACACACAAGACAGATAACTCAGAAAGGAAGCCAGAACCTCTGGCCCAGACCAGGGAAATTTATTTCTAGACTCCCATACTCAGCCAAGGAATGTTTGAATGTGCAACCAGAAGTGAAGATTGCTGTTTCTGAAGCATCCATGCCTCCTTGCCTCCCCTCACTTCTTCATGGGCAAGCAGGTGCCCAGTGGTTACTCTGTCTTTCCTGCACTGTCCACTGAGTGTAGCAGCAGATGGAGAGGGGGATTTTCCCATTTCACAGAGGAGAGGTGCTGTGCTTGAGCTGCGTTGAGCTATCTTTGAGAAAGGACGCCTGAGGAGCCTCATCATCTCCTAGGCCTGCTTTAATACAAGGTAATTTTTTAATGGTGTGTGAAGTTCTGGGGCCTTGGACAAGAATGAAGGTGTTCTGCCTGTGAGACTGATGGGGAATTAGATAGCAGAGGGCAGACCATGATGCTCAGCCTCCACTCTGGTCCCCAATGCTCACACTCTGTTATTCAGGATCAGTGTCATTACATAGACCTGGTAAGCTGGAAGAGCACACCACACAGAGGTGTTCCTCTTCTGTACCATGTTATAAAATGGTGCCTTCCACTTTCACGGGCCTCTGCTCATGTGAAGGCAGCTACCTGTTTAGTGTGATTAGCCTGTCAAGAAGCACCATGGTAAAAGACTGAAGTCTCCAGCCAGCATCCAAGATGATCTTGGAGTATGTCTTCTGCCTCTCAGGTGACTCCATACCTGGGTGACACCTTACTGGCAGCATTCTGAGATTATGAGTCCTCTAACCCAATGAGCTCACTTTCACTCTCTTGGTCCACTGTGACCCAGATAATAGCTGCTCGCTGTTCCAAGCAGCTACGTCTCGGGTCATTTATTGTACAGAAATTGATAACCAAAGCATTCGCTCTCTCCCCTATCCCAAGTCAGCCCTTTGTAGGCTTCTCTGAGATGAAGGTGACCAGCCAAGTGCACGGAGGAGGAGGAGGATGCTGAGTCAATAACAAATTAACTGGCTGCAGATAAGGAGGCTAAACTGGGTAGAAGACTCCCCGGAAACTGGATAAGAATCAATCTTCCTGAAGAATCATAACACACACCTTACATCAATCAGGCTGGAGACTTAGAACTGGTTTCTAGGGCAAACAGTGAGATGAAAGGTGCCAAGTAGTTAAACGTAAATAAGTGGATGCCTTCCTGTCCAACCCTCAAGCTCGAGGCTAGTTTAAGGCAGCAATACATTTTTGAGAACGGGGCCTTTATCACTGTCAGAACAAGAACAGAATTCAATTCAGTCTGACAAGCATGGAGGTGGCCACTGCTTGTGTGACAGAGGGAAAAATGGGTACCCTAAGTTAGAAGTCAAGATGCCAGTGGTGTGCTGTAGAGTGTTGAATCACCCACTGCTGCTCACATTGATAACAAACTGGTGACTGGATACATAGACTCAGTTATTATAAACAGGATTAATAAGACAGGCCAGGCAACAAAAGAATAGATAATGCAGATGTCTTAGTCAGGGTTTCTATTCCTGCACAAACATCATGACCAAGAAGCAAGTTGGGGAGGAAAGGGTTTATTTGTCTTACATTTCCATACTGCTTTTGATCACCAAAAGATGCTGGACTGGAACTCAAGCAGGTCAGAAAGCAGGAGCTTATGCAGAAGCCATGGAGGGATGTTCTTTACTGGCTTGCTTCCCCTGGCTTGCTCAGCCTGCTCTCTTATAGAATCCAAGACCACCAGCCCAGAGATGGTCCCACCACAAGGGGCCTCTCCCCCTTGATCACTAATTGAGAAAATGCCCCACAGCTGGATCTCATGGGGGCATTTCCCCAACTAAAGCTCCTTTCTCTGTGATATCTTCAGCTGTGTCAAGTTGACACAAAGCTAACCAGTACAGCAGATGTGAGGAAAACTGAGAAGGACCTAGGATTTGGGGAGGGGCAATACAAGTCAATTATCAAGGTCCTTTAAATAGTGTTCAGGTTGACCCTGGTATTGCTAAAGGAGAAAAGTCAAAACCATCTCCGTCATCCTCAGCATCACCAGCATCGCCGTGCCTATCACTACATCACCAGCATCATCACACCCATCATAACCGTCATCGGCATCACAATGCCTATCACTACTGTTACCAGCATCACCATGACCACCCCTACTGTCACCAGCACTGTCTCCGTCATTATCACTGCCATTGCAAACGTGAAGTATCCACCTGTGTGCCAGACATTCTAAATCATTTTTATAGACTAATTTACTTAATCCTCACAATAACCATGTGATAAAGCTACTATTATTCCTTCTCATTTAAAACTCACCAGAGCTTGGACGCTAAGTAAATCTCCTCAAATCACAAAGCTGTTGTGGGTCGCATGGGGACAGAAAGCAATAGCAGGCTGTGCGAGGACACAGAGCAGGCTCGAGGACACAGAGTAAGACATTCCAGCTTGCTCTATGCTGATTTCCTCTCTGAGTCCATATAGACCCTATCCATTCTCTCTGACCTCTTGTCAATCAGGGCTGTAAACCCCTGGGTGTGTTGCCTTTCTCAAGGATCTTCAGCCAGATTGGGGGTGGGAGAGGTCAGCCATGCTGGATAGTGTAGCCTTTGTCACTGCTGCCAGAATCCCCTTACCAACCTAGGCTTTAGGAGCAAGGAATCTCTCAGAGTTCACCCTTTCATCGGGCTGTGCTAGGAAATCCACCATGTAAACCCTCTAGAACCCTCAGGTCTTGAGCTGCTCCAGGCCTTGCAGATGATTGACAAACGGCCTTTATTCTTTAACTCCTTCCAGTTGACTACTAAATAGTCCTTAGTCTTCAACTCCATCTTGTGTGGGATTTCTTGACCAGTGTTCAAATGACACATAGGAGACAGTAGGTAATAAAGCAGAGCGCATATACTTACTTATATGTAAAAACTTGAATTGAGAACAAGCTGAAATATTGTTAATGCTGCTTATGAAGTAAGTACACTATAGAATGCTCATCTCTTTATCTTGTCCCTTCTGGCTTCTGGTATAGGTGACAGAAATTAAGAACTGTGATTCTCAAGTCTCTGACATGGGTCATATTTTTTTGTTCCAGGGGCCATCAGGAAAATATAAACTGTGTCTCCCTCACAGCCTCCCACTCCGCTCCAGGAACACATCATCCTTGCCTCCATGTTCTTGTGTGAGTCTTGGGCTTCTACATTACTCCCTCTCTTGTTCCAGGAACATGGAGACTCTGAGTTTGCGCGTGTGTATGACTTATGTAGTCTCTGTTCCCAAGGCAGCCATGAACAATAACACATGCATGAATAAGCTTAGTGTTCTTCCCATAATACTTCATTTATAAATATTGAAATTTGGAGTTCATAGTGTTCATATGTCAGAAGTTATTATTTTGGATCTTTTTCTTTCCCATTTAGAAATATAAATTCTTAGTTCACATGGTATGTATAAAGAGGAGTTATTTGGGTTTGCCTTCCAGGTTGTATCTTTCTGCCACATTCTGAAACTGGCAGCGGCTGAAAGACCCTGGATCAGCAGCGCCAAGCACACTGTCGGAGAAGTTTGATATCTGTCTCTTGAATGGTAAAGCACATGTACGATGTAACTCTCCATTCTGAAGCCTACGTGTGGATCATTTAGTTCTTTGACAGTTAACTTATCTTTGCCACGGAGTCCCATGTTTCCAATTACTGTACCCAGACTTCAGCCTCATTTCTCTCTATGAGCCATATCAGCCTTTGCTTTTTGCCTCTGTGATGGGTTTTCATCTTTGCATTCACTGCTGTAGACTGCTGGCTGGCTGCTCTGCCTTGAACTTCGTACTATTTAGTTTGGGACTAGTGGTTGTATTTACAAACCCACCAACCCCAAGTTCCTCAGGCACAATCTGTGTTCTATCTCCAATTGACATCTGTTTGCAGAGGGGAAATTAGTTTCCTCCCAAGGAACCTCACTGGGTATATTAACCACACTTAAGGGGGAGTCCCATACTCAGCTATAGGTGCTCAACACACAACTAACTCAATGTTGTTGTTGTTGTTGTTGTTGTTGTTTTGAAGACTTCTTGTTTCAGATTGTTTTGTTTGGGCAGTTTTTGTTTACTGATATTTTTGCTTAGATAGTCTGGTCTCTGATTTTGTGATTTTATGGTGTGTGTGTGTGTGTGTGTGTGTGTGTGTGTGTGTGTGTGTGTGTTTCTTGAGCTTTTTTTCTTTTTGTTTTTTTAATTATGATTTGTTTGCCTGTTTGTTTTCTGAGATGGCGAGAAAGAAGGTAGGAAGGTGGGGACGTGGGAACGTGGGGACGTGGGGAGGAAGGAAAGATCTGAAAAGAGTTGGGGGAAAGGAAAATATGATCAGAACATATTACATATTTTCAGTTAAAAAAACCAAAGGTGCACATATATATGCCTCAGCCTAGTGGATGCAAACCTCAGGGCTGCTTGGTAAGAGAAAGGAAGCTACTCCCGCTCTCTGGAACAGATGTCCTTAGATTGTATAAGGAGACCAGATGTCACCAGCATGTCAGGAAAAGGCACAACTGCAGGCAGAGGCCATGACATAGGAGAATAAAATAACAAACTAGCAGAACACTGTGAGCCAGCATGCTCATCACAATGGCATTGCTAGCCCCAGATCACACGGGCCACTCCAGGGAGGCCAATACCAACCCAGACGGTGCTGGTCCTAGATCTCACTCGCTTGAGCCTGTGGTTGGAGTGGCATCAGTGGAAATGCTCAGCAAAAGCTCAGCCCAAATCGGCTACCTCTGCCACCGAGACTCCAGTCCACAGAACTCAAGCATAGTGATCCCAAGCACAGACAACAGCCAGGAAGGATTGAGAGATCTGTGGGAGAACCTGAGCACCCCCAGAAACACCCAGGGACAGACCTCGGAGCCATTTGAGTTTCCAATGCTTGCAATCACAGATGTGCATGGCTCTGGAGTGGCTGAGCCCATTCTTGGTGTGTAGAAGCCACTTGATAAACTGTTGGCAAAGCGCTGGAATTCTTTCTCCAGGCATTTACGTTGTGAGATCTGCATCCCAGAGACCACTAACACCATGCCTGACATAAACACAGCATATAGTAAATACTTGTTGAATAAATTGTTTGTGTTTGTCCCCTTTATTTTTAATGTTTTCTATAATATGATTTATTAACTGGGGACACCATTTAAAAGGTAAGTAAATTAACAATTCAGGGGAATTCTTTTGTTCTTTTTCCTGATTTCCGTTTTAAAACATGTGATTACTCTCCTTAATGTCATTCTTGTGAGCTACTTTCCTTTGAACCTGCAGCTACCATTATCCTCATGACCAGGAGCTTATAAATTAGAGAAGCTTGCTCTGGATAACAGCGCTGACAACGTTTGAATATCCATTTAATAGCAACTCGTGCAAGCATTTTCTTAATGTGGTTTCACTTGTAATCCTGACAGCTTTATGAATGGCCCAGTAACTTTCAACTAAATCATCACAGAGTTTCAATTTCCATTGTTAAGCCCTGCAGATAGATCTGTAACCACATTATGCTAATAAATAACTACATCTCAGGTGGCTGGTGGGAAATGATATAAACAAGGCACAAGGTAATAATGCAGGTTCCAAAGCCCAAACCAAACCTCATTTACTCATTTCCCCTTCAGTGATAAATGGTACACTAGCCAATTAAAAATGAAATTGGTAAACGGTGCTGACATGATTTCAATCTTGCTGTTTACTCTAGAAAAGAGAACCCCGCAATTTCACTAGCCCTGCCTCAAGCACTGCGGGAGAGTGAATGGAACATGAGTGGCTGTTGCTTAGATAGTGGAAGAAAACAGGCACTTTTCGAAGGAGCTGATTTTTTTTTCATTTATGATCCTAGTCACTCTAGGATTTAATGTCCCTTTGAGGAAAACACACACACACACACACACACAAACACACAAACAAATCTCTGATTTTCATAGAACCCCTTTAAGAACCCTTTTTTTTTTTTTAATTCCATAATACTTCAGTATTTCGAGATTCCATGGTTTCAAATATCCAACTGGACTAGTTCAACATGTTCTATATTTAAGAGGAAAACAAGAATAGGAAGGCCTGTTTTAAATGACCAAAGGTATCATGCAGATGATCTTCTGTTGGTCAATCTAATTCTCAGTCTTAGAGTCTATCAGGAAAGTTGTTGATAAGATTTCAGAATATGCTGTGCTTTGAAAGATGAATTTACAATCTCCGTCCAGTAACTTAAACAACTCCCTTTGTTCTGAGAACTCTCAGGGACTCCCAAACCCTGATCTACTCACATGAAATCCAGGAGACCACTCGACCGTCTACTGGACAAGCCCATCAACAAAGACGTGCTGAGTCTCTGAGGACACACCCTGTGCCAGCAGATGGTGCCCCTCCAGTGTCGTGTCCCAGTCCTAACCATGAAGCCTGTGAATAACTACTTACTTAGGGAAAGCTCCCTGTTCCTGTGGAAGGACCCTGTGGGTTGGGTTAAAGATGACCCAGATTTATATGGAATCACACAATGCATCCTCTAAGAGGAGAAAGTTCCAGACACAGAGCTATGCAGAAAAGACAATTGGAGTTACACAGTGTTAAGCAACAGAACTCCTGAAGCCAGAAAGGCAGGATTGTCCCCCCCTCCCCCCAGAGATTTCAGCGGGAATGCAGTCTTGGAAACACCTGAATTTGAACTTGGCTTCCCATTATTAGAGAAAGTAGATTTGTGTTACATGAAAAGCTGTAGTCTGCCATGAGTTGTTACACTGGCCCGGGAGAATGAGTGAGGCCAGACATCACGTTCGCCTTCTGCTTGGAGACATGTTGAGGATTTGATTCTTGTGGCTTTATTAGAATCCATTTTGTTCTGGCAAGCAGCTTCCCAACTCCACCCACCCACCCCCAACCATACCCTGCCAAAAAGGAAGAAAAGAAAACTATTCTTGTATTCACTCTAAACATACAAGCACACAATGTTGCCAGGAGAACACAGGAATTATTGGCAATTTACTGTTGATAATTAAAATGGCTAATTATTCCCTTTCCACTTGGGTGGTCTTTCTCGTCTCCTTATTGAGAAAGAAAATGATACTGCTTTGTCATAATACTTCCACTTGTTCTTTGATGCACCAGCAGCTCTGAAAGAGTAGGAAGATGCAGAATGATGAAGTAAAAGGATACAGAAGACTAATTTTGTCCAGGTCCTGGCCTTGAGCATTTGAGTTCCTGTAAATGTTTTTATGGAACTGGATGATTTCCATCTGGTTCCTTCTACGTCCTGTCACCCACACATTTCAACATCCCTAAAAAGACACCGTAAAGACAGTAAATATGATCGCCGCCTCGTGGACCGTGCATGAGCAACGCATGATGCCAAGGATATAGTCTTACGGAAGAAGAAAATGAAATCAAAGCCCAACACACATACTTCCTGGCTGGGATGGAGGAATCACCTAATCAAAGGCCTTGTAACAACTGGTGAACACACCAGGATGTCTTCTAGTCCCAAGAAGAGGTTAAGAATATTGCACAACCGAAAACAACTAGACCACAGCTTCCAAAGCACTTAATTAGATTTCCAACTGTTATTCTAAAAACTCATTAACAAGGCAAAACAAAGCACTAGCTATAAACAAGGCTGTGCTCAGCCCACACTCCTTTTAAACACTATGGTGTAACATCTCCCAAGATGCTCCGTGGTTCTTTATTCCTCTAGATATGCTTGCTCCCCTTACTCTCTTTTTCATCTGGAACATGGACTGTGGTTTGTTATATTGTTCTTAAATGGCTTGTTCTTACACAAGATACACATTAGACACAATAATGGAATTGAACACTGGACTCGGATGCTTCTTAGCAGCAGAAATCAGTGTACAGAAGGACAGACAGTCTCTGTATACCTCACAGGCCTTAGATATTCTTCATCAAAAGCAGCAAAGATGACCGATTCTGCACTATCTACCTTCTCTGGGACGTCATGGCCACCATTTGTTCCTCCCAAGCTGCAGTGCTAAGATCTTCTGATCTACAAGGGGAGAGAGACTCAGCTTCCAAAACACGATTTGGTTCAGTATGGAACTCAGTCACATCAGAAATTATCATGTGTGAGTGTGACATGGAACTGCCTTCCCTGAATGTCACAAGCTTTCTCGTTCATTTCCCTTCTCAGAAACCCCAGGCTTCACCCAAAGCAAATGCTGTTCACTTCACAAATATTCCAGAACCTTTCATGTTGTACTGATTTGTCTAACTCCATCTAGAGTGAGCCACCTCGACTGTCTGTCTGGTTACATGTCCACCTGACCCTCGAGGCCAACCACGGGGCTTCTGCTGCCATGACACTTCTTTTAGGTACAACAGCCACTAAGGATTTTCTGAGCTTTTGAAGTTTGATTTGTAGTTCCTACATCGCCTTTAATTCCAACAGTTGCCTAATTCTACTAAAGATCCATTCCCAGATGTCTGCACTGCCGCAGGCCTTGTGTAAGTCAAGGGCTTGTCTGTCTTTCTCTTGTTCATGCTTCTTGCCAACACCCCTATCCCAAGGCCCAGGGCAGAGTATCTTCCAAGTAGGTGTTTGTTGAATGGAAGAGTACAGACCTAAGTCTGTTCTTGCAGAAGCTGTTGGCTTTGATGATTAAAGAAGAACCAAACTGAACAAAAAAAAGAGATAAATTTTCCCTGGGACATGTTACTGGTGACTTCTCACTGTGACCCTCCTCCTTTAGGAACAAAGCAATCATGGGAAGATAGAAGACTTCCTCTGGGCGGTAGCTCCAAGCCTGTGGGCTTTCTAGGCCATTACAGGATGTGGTCAACACACCCCAGCCCCACTCCTGATACTATCCCTCTCACACTCAGTCCTTGCAACAAGGGACAGAGCAAAGAAAGGGCTGGGGGGGGGGGATCAGGATAGGGAGAGAGACAAGTAAGTCTGTACTATGGAAGAGATAGCTGTAGATGTCCAGGAGTGTGTCACTTGGCTGCCTTTTGATCAATTTCCTCGTCTCCAGGAAAGGTTTCTCTTTTGAGACTGGACTGTGTTTGTTCCCAGTCTTATCTCTGACCTCCTTGCCACTGATGGGTTCCCCTGTTCAAACTAAGAATTCTCTTTTTCAGTAGCATGGACCACAATATTCATGTGAAGGGATGAGGTCAGCAGCCCTGGCTAAGCAGCCAGACCACAGATGGAGATCACTCTGAGTCATTTCCAACTGTGGGGATAGTGGTAGGGAGGATACTCACTTCCTGTGTGGGCAGCAGCATGGAAAGCAGCATAGTTGTTGGTAGAAATAGGCCAAACACAAGACACGGACTTGGAGCCATATGTGGGCATGAACTGATATGGAAGAGGGCAAGTTTGCCTAGGAGTTAGTCATGAGTATACGAGTAGAAGAGCCAGCACAAAATGGATGGCTGAAGGAAGAAAATGGTCTCCTTATCAACATCCCAACCATGCCTGACCACCATGCTAACCAGAAAGAGGCCGAGAAGGCTTCAGAGAAAGAAAGAAGTGTTTGCTATGCATTCAGTCAGACTGGAGCGAGCCTACAGTGGAAGGGGAAGAAAGAGCTGTGGTTGAGTACAGCCAAGGTTCAGGGAAGGCAAGATGTGCTTGGAGGCCATAACAGTTTCTTCTACAAAGATAAGGACCTTGATGACCACAGTGGATGGTTAGCCCGAAAACAGAGAAGCTTGCGAGGCTAAAGTCTAACCACGGGATGGAACATTTGCAGATTTGCCCAGTGCGTTAAATAAAATACAGATTCCCAGCCTCCAATCAGAGGCTATGTTAAATAGATATTGTATAGGGCCCATGATCTGTAAACAAAAGATGCTGGCTTTAAAAAAAAGGCAGGCTAGAAAACTAACACAGTGAATTCAGCTATAGCAGAAATTTCAGTAACACTGTTGTGCCAAACACGGTTGTAAACATTTTACTAATATCTGCCCCCCCCCATTAGTGACGAGGCAAAGACCCTTATTAGACTGCAGCGTCAGGTATACTGTCTGTGCCCCTTATATTCCCAAAAGATATCTTTCCAAAGCCCATACTTGAAGGCAATCTGCTTCTAGAGACAAGAGTCCTCTGGCCCAGGATCTAAGCATCATCAGCTTTACTTGCCTCTGTGATCACAATACTCTGTGCATCAGCCCGCGATATTATCCTCTTCCTCTGCAGAGAGGAGGACTCCCTGGCTTGGAGCTGGGTGATACATCCAGGTAGAAAGAGATAGAGCTACCCAGTGCCACGTCCACTGACTGAGTGAACCTCAGGCTTCCACCAGACAATGTGCTGCCTTTCTTTATGATACTTTTGGGCTCCTGATCTCTTGAGGCTATTTGATTATTGACCTGGCAGCTGATGGTCAGACACTTACACAACCAACGATGAGAGGTAAAACCAGAACCTACCTCCTTGGTCAGTCATGTCTGCAGTTTTCTCAGCTACCATTCATAGTCTCTCCCAATTCCTAAGGTTTCTTTAGGAATCTGATTTAAACTTTTTCTATTTCTGATGAGGTCTTTGGTTTCTCCCTGGCTTCCTTCTTTCTAACCTAGATGTTTTCTTCTGCCGTCTCACCACCATGGTCCCATCTCACCATACATAACATTTTTTCCTTTGAAATAGCATCTTACTATGCAGTCCTGGCTAGCTTGGAACTGAAAGAGGTCCATCTGCCTCTGTCTCCCAAATAGTAGGATGAGAGGCATGGACCACTATTCCCAGCTACTCAAAATGCTGATAATTTATTGGGAATTCACAATGTTTCTTGTTTATCTTGAACCAACTGTGAAATGTAGTGGCAGCCCCACTCATAGGAACAAAAGACAATGGTGGATCTTATAAAGTGGAAAGGGTACTTCTCAACACCACAAGGGTGACAGAGGGATGGCATTGTGAGGACTGAATGGTCTGACACGTCCTGTGTATTCCTTCCAGCAACCAAAGAGCCATGCAAATATAAGTGACCATTTCCTGTAATCCAATGGCTCTCACAATAACTAAACCATTGCTGCTCTGGATGGTGTGTGTGTGTGTGTAGCCACTCTGCTTCTGTTGTTGGGCAGCAGAGTACAAAGTAAGTGGAACACAGTAGTGCTGGATAGCCTGCAGTTCACCTGTCCTTTGACAGCCAAGGAGGGCTGAGATATGTGTCATTCTGAACACAAACGTGGTAAACATGGATGTATTGTTAGGTTAGATCTCAACCTTGTCCCCTGAGACACAGAGAGAAAAATTGGCTGCCTTTGATACCAGTGGCATTCAGGATGCCAGCCATAGTGTGAGTTAGGAAAAGCCTTGCTCTTCCACTGAACATTAGCAAGAAGGCAAATGAGACAAATGAGAACTCGCTATGCCGGGTGTGGATAAGGTTTGGAATGGTTATGAGGCCAGTCTTGATGTGTTGTTTGTTACAAGCAAGCAGGATGTCTCATGAAGTCCTCCACAACTGCACACAGGTTCAGAATATATTAAGGGATACAATGATACTCTTTCTCTAAAACTTGATTTGTTGGTTTTGTTTTTCTGGTTATAGGAACATTGATGTTAGCACCAGGTCTTTTCTGCATATAAAGTGCCTCTTTAAAATTCTCATTTGGAGCAAATAGTCCATTAGTGTTTTTGTGGTATTTGGCTTTGTTCCTTGGTGTCTGGGTTGTCTGCCTCTCCAACTTTGAGGAAGAGGTAGGGAAAGAGAAAGATAAAAGCTGTATCTAGCAAGGGGGAAGGAGAGTGTATACTCCTGAGCAGCACGAAAAGTGGTATGGGAGCTGCAAGGTACACATTCTTCTTACATGGAAGGCAAGCCTTGTGGGAGACTCTCACTGTCCCCATAGCCCCTTGCCACCGTTAACTAATTTGCTGGACATTTTCTGTGTGTAAAACTGTGCCTGATTCTAGAATGTATTTGAGATGGTTTCAGCATTGCTACAGTTACTTTGAGTAGTGAATAAGACACATGTTCTCAGTTGCACATCTTTGACCAAATGACCCAAGGACCTGAGGACCTGAAGGAGCTATGGACTCAAACTACTGCTGAGTTTGACTCATGTCACACATTATCAGGGTTCCTACAGAACAACCTACCAATGGAACTAGCCTTTCCAAGAGCTCAGATGCAATACCACATGGAAGGTGTCTTCATTACTGTTCTGTTGCTGGGAAAAGACACCATGACCAAGACACCTCTTACAAAAGAAAGCATTTAATTGGAGCCTTGCCTACAGTTTTAGAGGGTTAGTCCATTATAATGATGGCAGAGAGCAGAAAGGCACAGTGCCGAAGCCTAATGAGAGATACACTCTGATCTGCAGGCAGAGAGAGATGGGACTTGGCATGGGCTTTTAAAATCTCAAAGCTGAACCCCTCTGACACATTTCCTCTAACAAGGCCACTCCTCCTAATCCTTCCCAAACAGTTCCACTCCCTGGTGACTAAGCATTCAAATGTAGGATCCTGTAGGGGTCATTCTCATTCAAACCACCACAGAGGACAACCCAGTCTTTTACTCTGTTAATTCTTTCCACCAGGACTTTTGGGGGGATTGGGTGATATCACACTAAAAATATCCCAACACACCCAGTTGCTAATCTCTGGTATGTCATAACACACCATATTCCACAGCATTGTGGATAGACATCCAGACTACCAAATACAAGAGCATATTTTGGGGTCACAGTAACAGAACATTATCCCCAAGCCTCAAATATTTTTATCCTCAACCCAAATATTTTCAGTCAGCATCAAAGTTGTTTCATATAGATTTTTATACTGGGAATCAGGACAGAGATGAAGGAGTCACAGGCCAGGAGGCAGCAACTGCGTAAGCAATTTCCCTGTGCTGTGTGACCACCTGATCCAGCAATAGCATCCTCTGGATAATGGAAATACGAAGGTCCTAGAAACCATATAAGTACAATATGAACAAGTCAAACATCTTAAGTATGACTTGTTGACTATGCTACCTCTAGAGAGTCACTTGAACCCTTTCTTCTTTTAGCTTATTTTATTAGATATTTTCTTCATTTACATTTCAAATGCTATCCCAAATGTCCCCTATACCATCCCTGCTTCCCTGCCCACCCACTCCCACTTCTTGGACCTGGCATTCCCCTGTATGGGGCATATAAAGTTTGCAAGACCAAGGGGCATCTCTTCCCAATGATGGCTGACTAGGCCATCTTCTGCTATATATGCAGCTAGAGACATGAGCTCTGGGGGTACTTACTGATTAGTTCATTTTGTTGTTTCACCTATAGGGTTGCAGACCCCTTCAGTTC
>NC_034592.1:108295553-108300701 GCF_900095145.1 Mus pahari
CTGGGTTCTTTCCAGCTTCTGGCTATTATAAATAGGGCAGCTATGAACATAGTGGAGCATGTGTCCTTATTACCAGTTGGAACATCTTCTGGGTATATACCTAGAAGAGGTAATGCTGGATCTTCTGGTAGTACTATGTCCAGTTTTCTGAGGAACCACCAGACTGATTTCCAGAGTGGTTGTACCAGCTTGCAATCCCACCAGCAATAATATGTGGCTGAGATAGATCGTATTGGAAAGCGACCTACTGCAAAGCCTGGCCCAGCATTGAGTGGAGTTCACCAGGAAGTCCATCTACCAGGTACCAGTGAGCAATTTCCATAAAAAGAAGGACTTTTCTGTGTTACTTTGGTCAAATGCTCAATAATTGCAGAATGTTTGGGACCTGGCGTAAGAATAAATGAAGATGAAGCCCTATCTTAGAAGAAACCTACATGTCTACTTCTGTGAAACCTGCATGGAGTTGTTTATGGTTTATAAAGGAAAACTACAAGGATATGGCTGATAGAAATCAATAGATTCCCAAAGTCTCTAGTAGCTAAAATAAATAGCATGAGATAACCCTGCCAGAACACCAGAGGAAGCCAGCAGTGGAGGCAGTAAGAGGAAAACCAGAGGGTGTCATCGCAGAGGCATTTATGAACCCACAGCCCAAAATTTAGACTTCAAAGTCAACCATCAGTTGCCAATGTCATCTCTTCCTGCCACCTCTCTATAACAAGTCTCCTATTCTATAGGGCTTCTCACCATAGGAGTGGACACAATGGAGCCATCTGATTCTGTTTTAGGGTAAAAAAGGGGGGGGAGGTAATCTTGCATGCCAAGACTCTTTCATTTGGGTGTAGTGTCAGAATGGTGTTGAGTTCAATGAATCCATACTGAGTCTAAATAGTTGGAACATGAATTGGCCCAGGGTCTGAATTCTAAGTCCAGGACCAAGACATTACTTGCTTTGGAAAGCTCTTTACAGTTTACAAAGCACTTTTATCCTATTTTAACATCTGGAGATATTGGAAACTGCTAACATGGCTGAATGAACTTCTGAGGCAGGAGTAGGAAAAAGTTGGCCCCTCCTGGGTCCCTAAAATCCAACCACTCACTGGGCCTCAAAATACCCAACTTCTGGGCTGTAGTCTTTAGTTCTTTCCCCAGGTCCCTCTCTGTGTCATAATTCTCCAGATCCATGCGATAATACTGCTCTAGCTTGAAAGTCAAGAATTTTCTATTATTCATATTGATTGCCAGTCAATTTTAAGGTTTATTTTTAACTTAATGATTTTTTTGTAGAGAGATTTTCTGGTTCATTAGAGACTTTCAGTTTTATGGTAAGTTTAAAGAAACAAAAGAATATAATTTTCTTCCCCAGTTTACCACTTGTCTTAATTACTGCTTTATTGTCATGAAGAGAAGCCATGATCAAGGCAACTTTCATCGGAGAAAGCATCTAATTGAGGGCTTATTTACCATTTCAGAGGGTTTCCATTATTATCATGGTGGACAGCATAGTGACACACAGGCAGACATGATGCTGGAGAAGCTAAGAGCTTTATATTATGACATACAGGCAGCAGACAGGAAAAGATAGTAGGCCTAGCATGAACTTCTGAAAGCTCAAAGTCCACCCCCAGTGACATACCTCTTCCAGCAAGTCCACACCTCCCAATGCTTCCAAAATTTCCACTAACTGGAGACCAAACAGTCAAACATATGAGCCTATAGGAGCCATTCCCACTGAAAGCATAACACCAGTTTTGATTTGATGATCTTTTTCAAGAAGACCCCCTGTTAAGCTTACCTACATTTGCAGGAGCATGTAAGAGTTTTGTGAAAAAAGTTGAGGATTTGAGAAAGTGGGAGCAAGTCCAACAATGAATGTAAAGGTGGACTTAATTAGAAAGATCCAAGTCAACCTGCTGGGATGCCTAGCCACTGTGACCTAAATGGACCATTTACCTTGGCGAGACTCTGAATTCCTCACTTGCTGAATAAGAAATGATGCCTGCCTAGGATTCTCTGAAGTATGTGTGGGTATGGGGTGCTCCACTATCGGTGGCCCTCACAGAGGATTAGATGGTTTGTGTATCACAGTGCACTAGCTACAGGAAGAGAGCATATCAGGCTCCAGTTTGGGCTGGTAGGGTGCCCAGATCTGCTTACACATATATGAATAACTTTCTGGAATTTCATAGAGTAAACTGCAGCTATCAAATCAAGATATAAGAGATTTATCTCAGTCTCAGAAAGCTAAAATAACCTTAAAGATGAAAGAGCTTATGCTAGGTTAATAATAACAATAACAATAATAATAATAAATATTTTATGTGTATGGAATTTTTTGCTCACAAGTCTGTACAAAACATATGTACAGTGCCCCAGGAGGCCAGAAGTAGGCAACAGATCTCCCAGTACTGGAGCTATAGACAATACCACTGGATTCTGGGAATGGAGCCCATGGCCTATGGAAGAGCAGTAAGTGCTGCTAAGCACTGAGCCATCTCCCTAGCCCCTCGGTTAGATGTATTTTGCTATAATCATATACCTGATAAGAAGCAACTTCAGGGCCAGTGATATGAACCAGTAGGTAAAAACACCTCCTCCCGGAAAACAACAATACCCTGACGTCAGTCCCTGAAACTCACATCAAGGTAGAAGTTGTCCTCTTGCCTACACACACACACACACACACACACACACACGCTCCAAATATGCAATAATAAATAAACTTCTAAAAAGCAGCAGTGTTGGGGAGGGCAGGATCATTTGGCCTGAAGTCATCAGGACCGCTGCCCAGCGTGGCAGGGGAGACCCAGCGTTGGAAGTGTGGGGCAGCTGGTCTCATTACACTCACAGTCAGGAATCAGAGAACTATGTAAATGCTTTTATCCCCCTGTCTATTTGGTCCAATGTCCCAGCCCATCGAATGGCACCACCCACATTCTGGGTGTCTCTTCCCACCTCAGTTAAACTTCCCTTAGAAGTGTCCCCCAGATTTGCCGAGACTAAATTCCTAACACAATCCACTTGGTAAGTTATAAAACCCAGCATCTAGCCTGGGGCGCATCCACAGCCTTCATTATGACTCCTTCTTTGCTCTTGCATGGTTCAGCCCCCACACCTGGCTGTCCGCAGGGTTGCTTCCAGCTCTACATTCTGTCCTGAAATGCTCAGTTCTCACACAAAAAGCCTCTTCCAAACACCTTGGTGTCCTAGGAGCTGGGTGAGTGGCTTTTAGGTAAAAAGGCTGCCTTTACTGGGTATGGAGTCAGTTTGAAGTAAGACCGTTCTCGCGGCTCCTTCTTAACACACCTCACAGTGTCCTTTGTCTAAGCTCAGAGTGGAGCCAAGGTCTTCCCCCAGCCCACTTCCAGGTCAAAGCACCCCTCACACAGTCCCTTCCCTGAAGGTGATGTTGACTGGCCCCTGTGGTTTCCACAGATAAAATCAGCCCACTTTCTCCAGAGAGGAAAGATCTGAACACACGGTCCAGAGAGCCTTCTTTTTTTCCTTTTGGTCCTCACTGTAACTTGGAATACCAAGGTCACTCTCTCTCCTTCTAGGGCATTAGTTCTCAATCTGTGGGTCATGACCCCTTGGGGAGGGAGTCTAATGACCCTTTCAGAGATGTCACCTAAGACCATCAAAAAACCACAGATACTTACATTATGACCCACAACAGAAGCAAACTCACTGTTAGGAAAATACTCTTCTGGTCGGGGGTCACCACACATGAGGAACTGTATTAAGGGTCACGGCATTAGGAAGGTTGAGAGCCACTGAGCTAGGAGCTCCTCCCAGTCTATAACCTGATCAGCTCTGCGTGGACTCATCCCCTGGCGCCTTTTCCAAGGCACATGCTACCTCCTACTCTTGCTATGTAGTACATAATCCTGGCTAAGGAAACTGAACTAGGGAATTCCCAGTAGAAAGGCTCCCTTCTTCTCTTACCTCACTCATTTATTTTTGCTCACTTTGAACACCACTGTAGTGTTTACTTCCCCCTCAGTCCCATGACGCATCTTTCCACCCAGAGAATCTTCACACAAATGAAAAGTCAGTGCCTCCGACGTGGACGGGCACAAGAAATCACTGTACTGTGGAGAGTAGACACTGCACAGGCCAAACTCCAGACAACATAAAAGTAAATAAATTGCAGCTACTCATTACCTAAAAAACAGCAACTTTGAGTCTATTTTGGTCTCTTTTCGACTCTTATCTCCCCTTCTCCCAGCCTGCCGGCTCCCACCTCTCCATATTTCTATCCCTCTGTATACTTCAGCCAACGTTCAGCATCTGTCTTCAGCCTGCAACAAAGGGGGCGGTGAGACAGGGGCGGGGGGGGGCGGTGTGCAGCTCTCCATCTGCTTTCTTTGCACCTTTATCTTGGAACCAAGGCTACCCAAACACCAAGTAGCCTTGACATTGAGAGGAGGAGTGTTCCTGTGCTCTGCGCGCGTGCGCCCACACCCACACCCACCCACACCCACACACATGTACACACACGCGCACACACACTCCTCTCCACCTTCCAAACTGTTCCATATCGACTTTAGCAGAACTAGCAGAAGACTTAGCAGCCTTCTTGTGACTTAAGCCAGCTTTGATCTACTGTAACCTTAGCGGCGTCCTTTAGCTTTCAGATTCCAACATCTCACCGCTGTCCCATTTTAAGAGAGTGCCTAATTCAAAAAGTCACCCCTTTGGACAAGCAAAGTCTTAGCCAAGACAACACGGGCTGTATTTGAAGTCCTCCATGTCTCAGAGTGGCCATCTAATCAACATAGAGCATGACTTTGGAGTCTGAATGAGAAAGACAGTAAGTAGCGGAGTTATTTTCCCACAGTCACACCTGAGTGAAGGGCCCAGTGAGAAGAGAAACCTGTGCTCACAAGTCCCCAGGCTCTCGGCACTCACTGCCCTGCAGACGCAAGGAATCATTCTTACATGGTCACTTCACTAGACTCACTCACCTAGGGCTCTGCTGCAGCCGGGTAAGCCAATGGGTAGAGTTTCCAAAATTCCCAAGAGGGGGTTCCATCCATCACATCTGTGGGCCAGTCCACCCTGAGCCTGTGGGAAAGTTATAGGTTTATATTGAAGAGTCGTTTTTAAATGGAAGAAAGGAAAGAGAAGGAAGGGGAGGGAAGGGGA
>NC_034592.1:108300790-108314395 GCF_900095145.1 Mus pahari
GGGGAGGGGAGGGGAGGGGAGGGAGAATGTGAGAAGCTTCAGAATAGAGAGGATTTGGAGTTTATTTCTTTGAGGGGTCAATTTTTCAATAAAATGTCTTTCAATTTGTTCTAATCCAGAGAAGTATTCATTTTGCTATTATTCTGTCAAATTTCTGAACTGATAACTTTCATGCTAAGACAAAACATCTGCCTTTGTTTGGGAATTTGGGATATTTTTTTCCTTATTTCACTTTCTCTCTCTTTTTTTATCACCCTCAAGATAGCCACACCAACACCACGGAGCCATTAGCCCAGCTGCAGCTTTGATCTGCTGGCTCTTTACTGTGGACCACAGATGTTGTCTGCCATTGTCCCACCCTGCAGAGAGGTCAGCGAAGCTGTAACTCACAGACTGAAGTATTTGAAGAGATACCAGGGAGCCATCAACCAGATTTTCAAAACAGCAAAGAATCTACATTCTGAGAACTTTACTGTGGCAAGAAAATCAGGACAAAGTCTGCCTTTTGTTGTCCAGGATGCTCAAGGAATCTTCCTGTCAGCCCAAGAGAGCCAAGAGAGACCAGAAGCCTGAAGCAGCTCGACAGCTGGAAAATTACGTCCTCTTATTACAAACCGTGGGAGCACCTAGTGGACATCTGGACTGCTCGCTCTACCCAAACATCTGAAGCTCTTTTCTCTACTGTTCTCAGATGAGGAAACTGAGGGTCAAACCACCCTGCTCCTTGCGACCAAAACTGTTCAAATGGACTTTGTCCAGTGGTGTACAAGCATCCCAGTCCCCTGTGTCCTTTTGGTCAGAGAGGAGATAAACATCCACAAGGAAGCTGAAGGCTTGTATCCAGCTGAAAGCTTCTCTCCAAGTCTGGCCACCAGTACGGAAAGGCTAAATGGGAATTGGAAAGGGAAACTGTAATTCCAACTAAGCGGTGCATGGGGAGGCATCAGCAGAGGCTTTCCACCAAGTCCATGGAGGCTACTAGCACTAACGACTGCGTTACATGCAGAAATCCATGATAAAACATCAAGGATGCAGAGCTGAGAGATGGCTCAGTGGTTAAGAGCACCGACTGCTTTTCCAAAGGTCCTGAGTTCAATTTTCAGCAACCACATGGTGGCTCACAACCATATATAATGAGATATGACGCCCTCTTCTGGTGTGTCTGAAGACAGCTACAGTGTACTCACTCGTACATAAAATAAATAAATTTCTGGAAAAAAAAAAATCAAGAATGCAACCAAGATAAATGCAAACCCTTAAGGGAGATTTGAAGAAAAATACCATCCCCATTATTGGTATTTCTCAGGGAGGGGTCGTGCTCTGTTGTTTGGGCTTTTTATTCCCTTTGGAGAGTTTGGAGGAGAGGAAAGCAATCAGAAATCCTTCCCTACCATGTCATTGTGCTTGCCACACTATCTGGCTGCTGAAGAAAGCTCACCCTCCTTAACTGCCTCATACCACCCAGGAGTACCATGCCTCCCCATTGGGTTGAGAATCTGTGCTGTTCTCATGGGAGCAATGCATGAATCCTGCTGTGCTGCCTGAGGCTGTCCATGAGGTCCAGCCATATAGGTACCCAAAAAATCAAATAGACGTGCTTTCTGCCTGCAGAAAACTTATGATCTGGTATCCCCTTGGTCCATCTACAGAGAAATCGTCTGTTAACCTAGAGAAGACCTTGATCTGTATCCATGTTAGCTGCAAAGTCAAAGCCATTGAGAGTAGCAGAAGCTGACACAGGGCCAATTTCACATTGCTGGTTTTATATCCTAAGCAGCATCTCGGTGCTATTTTTTATTGTCCATCTGGTAAAGCTGGGGGTGCAGAGGATATAGAAGTCTGGTTCAAATGTTCTTTGATATACCCTGAAAATAATATGGTTGTAAAAGTAATGTAGGATAACTTACTATAACTTTCAGGTGGGGGAATAGTTTTAAGTATCATACCAAACCAGAAATAATGAAGGTAAACACTGGTTTATTTGGCTATGCTACCTACACACACACACACACACACACACACACACTCACACACACACACACTCACACACACTGTTGGCTGTCAGTTATATGTTAGGTATATTAAGTTGGTTTAACTTTGCCTTGATGTTGCACTTGGGTTCTTATGAAGCTCTGTCTATTATCCACATGATAAGAATTTATTTGCATATTTAATTAAATAATAAATAAAACCTGAGATGATCTCATCAATCAGCGGAGACAGCAAGCACATGATAATGAAAATGAAGCATGCAGTCCTGGACTGCATGCTGGTAAGAAAGAGAATACACACCTCAGTAAGAAAATGGCCGAAGGATAAGCAGGTAATTCAGAAGAAATAAGTAAAAATGAAAATAGTCAGTGAGGTACAGAAAAAATGTTCAACCGCAATCATTATCAAAAGAAGGAATACTACATATAATACTATAAATTATATATATATATACTATAAATTATATATATATTATAAATTATATATATATGTATATATATATAGATATATATATATATATTCCATTATATATATACTATATGTTATAGACCTATACATAGACTCTTACTTAGTTGGGCAAAAGCAAAAAAAAAAAAAATCAAGTATATAAGTTTTTGTTAAGAAAAATCACAAGCTTATGTGCTCTCTGTGCTTGGGCCTTGACCATGACATCTGTAACTCTGATTAGCTTAAGCTATCTCACTTGTCGCTTGGATTCTGACCGACCTCCTAATTTATCAGCC
This sequence comes from Mus pahari, assembly GCF_900095145.1. Lineage (NCBI taxonomy): Eukaryota > Metazoa > Chordata > Mammalia > Rodentia > Muridae > Mus > Mus pahari. Next base: position 108,303,526 of record NC_034592.1, read on the forward strand.
TGTCTTTCATCTTGCTTCTGCTACTCAGTTCTCTACTCAGCCAGAATTATCCTTTCAAGACATGAAGATGATCTTCAAATCCTGCTTACACCCCTTCTTCCTGTGAAGAATAAAGTGGGATCCCTGTCATTACCTCTAAGCCGACCTATGGCTGGGTCTCTGTCCGTCCTCCCAACCTTCTCAGCCCCCACACCCACACACATTTCCAAGCGAGCTCTCTTCACTTCCTGTGCAGCTGTGTTTATATGAGGCCCCGACAGAGCGCTTCTCTCCCTCATTACTCCAGCCTTCCCTTTAATTCCTCTTCCTTTAGAAAACCATCCTTGAACTTTCAATTGAGTCAACGCCTCTCTACAACTCCTCTCAACAACACTGTGAATCTTTCTTCAGTAGCACACTAGACTCCACAGAGACCTGGCACATAATGGTGTCTCAGTCAGTTTCATTGAATAAATTATGAATCTTTCCAAAGATCATTTTGATAACACATACCAACTTTTGGCACGTGTACATTCTTTGCCTGAGAATTCTACTCAAATATTTTTTTTCTTTTACCTTTTACATGCATACCACACATATATCACAAACATGTACACATACGTTAGCCAGGTCTGAGGTTTTCCATTTTAAAATATGTACTTATTATTTATACAATCAAAAAAGAACAAAGAAGATACTTTTGTCTGGGGTAGAAAATGTAAGCTAATTTCTGTCTATCTATCATAGGCTGTATTGTATCAAAGGGAGAGCTTTGAGATTGTCACCATTGTTAAAGAGGTTACCTCAAATTTCGGTGACAAAAGAATGATGTCAAATGTGAGAGCAGAGGCCAGTGAGATGAGTCACCTGATAAAGGCACTGATCACTAAGCCTGAGGGCAATGGACCCACAAGACAGAGGAAGAGAAAGGATTCCTGCAAGGAAGTTGTCCTCTGACCTCCCTGTGCAGGCCATGGTATGTTTGAGAGAGAGAGAGAGAGAGAGAGAGAGAGAGAGAGAGAGAGAGAGAGATGCAAATAAATAAATAAAGGTGAGAGCAGGTAGACTTGCGGCTAAGATGGGCAGCTAAGGAGGACCTAGCAATGCCCTCAAAAGGAGGATGCATGGAGGACAGAAGAGGACTCAGCTGATGATAGGTTGTGGGAAGGCGGCTTGTCATCAACAGGACCAGCACAGAAAGGAACAGCAAGCACAGATGGGAACATACAGGCAAACAACAAACCCAGAGTGTAAGTAGTGTAGACAGCGTAGCAGACAGGCTGGCCGGATTACAAGCATGTCCATCCTGATCTGAGACGAACCTGACCAGCACAGGTAAATGTAGCACAATAGGTTCTGTGCTTTCTTTTTCTTTTTCCTTTTTAATGATGAAACATCCTTCCATGTTCAGTGCTACAGGTAATGTATTTCTGTTTCTCCAGGTACAGGTTTGTTTAATTGTGAGAGCCTATGTGATGGTCAGAGACATTCCCTGTATGCAATAGCTATGTAAAGGGTTTCACATGCTCTAGCTTTTGACAGAGACCCTGACGCTGAGCTCTTCAGAGTTCTCCACTTTCTGTCCCAGGGTGTAAGTTCACACGCACTTGTCCAAACGAACTTGTCCAAAATACATTTATAAAATCTTACACTATTAGGTTAAAAATTCTGTTTTAATTATGCACAACAATTGTGCAGAACCCCGGGATGCTTTTCAATACCGAGCGGATCTTTTTTCTATGAATTCCTAGACATGTGTTATATCTTAACAGGTTTAGCCTTTCGTCTGGCTTGGTTGTTACAAATGTTTTTTACCTGTACATGATTTGCCTTTTAACTTTTTTTAGTGTTTCCTACATGGCAAAATGTTTGATTTTTATGGCTAAATGTATTAATCTTTCTTTTTATGGTTCCTGAATTTTATCATGCTTCAAAAGGCCTTCTCAACTCCAAGACCATTAAATAGTTTTTCAATGTTTTTCTAGACCCCTTGACAGTTAAACTTCCATGTTGATGGTCCATCTGGCACTCATTTTGTTAGGAAGAGTTGGGAGAAATACAACTTTATTATTTTCCAGATGGCTACTCGATTGTCCCAGCATTATTTATTAAATTGTAAAACTATTCTGCACTGATGAAGATATTCAACCTTTATTAAGCACTAACTCTCAAGCACCACCAAGGTCAGACACAGTTCTGTTCTTCTTACGGTTCTGGGTATTCATACACAAATATGAATCTCTAAACCATTGCTTTGTAATGTGAGCAGCTGATGGGACTGCATCTCCCACTTCACTCCTCCTTTTCCTATTTTACCTGGATAATGTTTTAGTTTGTTTCTCCACTAAAACCCTCATGCCAGTATATCTAGTTTCAGGAAAATATTTATGGTCCTTGGTATTTTTACTCAAACTCTATTGGGTGTATAGTTAATTCACAGAAAATTGGCAGCTTTACAGTAACTTGTATGCTTGGCTTTCATTTGTGAAGTTTCATTTTTTGAAACCCTTGATCTCGCAGGTACCCTGATATATAAGGACTACTTTTTGTTGGGAAGGAGCAAGACCAGGGATGGAGGGGCCATGATAGCCCATGAAGACTGAGGCAGAAGGATTACAAGTTCCAAAGACCTGCCTGGAATACACAATGAGCTCCAAACTTGATTGGATGACTTAGGAAGACGTGGGTCCATTTCTTTTTTCTTTTTTAACTTAGAGGGGGAAACAATTGGAGATAGACATCAGTGGTGATGCACTGGGTTCTGTCCTCCAGCACTGGAAGAAGAGAGGGAGGGAGGGAGGGAGGGAGGGAGGTGGGAAGGGAAGGGGAATAGCACATGGAAGAAGAAGATCTTTGGGGGGTTTTTTGCCTGCTTGCCCTTCATTCTTGCTTCCAAGTTCATCTACTCTGTTGCTGCTGCTTCTGATACATTCACTGATATTAGAACCAGCTTCTTCAAACTTCCAATGTGAACTGAAGAATCTGCTGCTTTTTCAGAGTAGATGTCAGTGAGGAGAATACTTCCCAGGCAAGATATGCCTTGGGTTTCAACACGATAGAAATGTTCAACAGACAGGTGGAAATGAATTTCTAAATACATAGGCATAAGCTTGGAAGGTAAGCCCTCCAGGTGAGTCAAAACTCTTCTAGGAAGATGGGAGGTAGGTACTAGAGATATATGGATAAAGATGGGACCTTGGATACACCCTCGTTTGCGAAGATCCAGTAGAGATGTATACACAGGAGCATGGAGAGTGTAGTAGAAACAAGCCAAGGTGAAGCTGAGGAGGACTGACAGCCGAAGGGCTGGGAAATGCTACTGTGTGACTCACACATAGAACACCATTATCAACTCACACTGGAGCTAAGCCATGTGGAGTTCAAATCTTGAGACAACAGCCCTGACTCATATAAATCAAGACAGGGTCACTTCTTTGGGCCTCATCTGGTGAATGGAGATGATGTACAATCATCTCCCAGATGATTGTAGAACCTCTTCCACGAAGCCACTGGAATATTCATGCAAAGCAAACAGGCAGCCAGAGAGCTCAGCTCCACCTCCAGCACACGGAGTCACTGAGCAGCAGAATTTTGGACTGGACTTGCCTCACACTGAAGGAGCATGTGGTCCACGGTGGACAGAGAAACCAAGAAAGCTGGAGACGTTTAGACTATCCAGAGGTGACCCGTGAGAGTAGGTCAAAACAGTGGGTACACAGAGCAGAGTCAAAGAGATTAAGAAACCACTGGCATGTTGCCTCCTCCGTTCTTATCCCTGCACCCCCCTCCGTTCTTATCTTCTCACCCTACTCTCTCTATGTCCTCCCAAAGCAACTTTTTCTGAGGATAAACAAATGTCACCTGGACAGGTGCACTCTGTCCTGTGTCTGGCTTTCACAGGGATGTGTCATGTAGCTCCATCCTTGCTCTACACAGCTGTACTCCGCTCTGTGGCAGAGCAATAACTTTGCTCTCCGTCGCTGAGCCCCTTGGGTGGATTCCGGTCTCCTGCCTATGTAGAAGATGCTGTAATGGGTAGCCGTGCGCATCTGTCTGTTTGCACAGCAGTTCCATCCACCCTGTAAAATCCCCAAAGTAAAGTTGCTTCAGGACAGAACCGTTGATCCGACCTAAAAGGATAGTTAAGTCCTGCAAAGACATACACCAAAACTACAATTTTCTGTGCCGCATCCAAGGCAGCGCAGGAACAGATAACTGACGAGCCTCCCACGGGAAAGGAGTGCCTGTTTCCTCTTTTCATAATAACAGAAAACAAAGGCAAGCATCCATGATGAATGTGGAATTTATTCTCTCTTTAATGGGTCTTACTCCGGATGTTACAAACACTGTTGTGTTTGATGTGCTCTGCTGCCCTTTCATTCACAATGCTGCTGGACTTTTGAATAACAACGGGAGAGGCCTGAGTTAGGTGGGAATTGGTGTGCAGAAACTTAGGTGGCAGTTGGTTAAGATATCAACTACAGAGTCATTTGGGGGTCAGACAATGATAGCAATGATACATTGAATTGTTGAGCTGGTGATTGGCAGACCTGTGAGCTTAAAGGCCCCCTCTCCTTTCCGGCTGTTGCCAACATCAAACTCAGAAACAAAAGCATAGTGCACCAGGGGAGATCCTTCTCTTGGGAGCCCACAAGCAGGAAGCCAGGCAGGCTGCCCATGGCAGCTGAGGTTGGAAACTTGGCACTTTCATGCATGGGTCAGAAGAGCCAAAAAGAATAAAGAGCCAGAAGGTGGACCAGTCTCTTTATTCTGGACATCCATCATTTCTTCCTAGATGATTCCGACAGTAAGAGTGGCGCTTGTCCAGAGGAGTTCCCTCGCGGGTCATATCCTCATAAATCATAACGTGCTTCCCTCCCACAAGTCCACACCAAGGACGAGCACTTCAGGTTGAACAGGGAGCCACTGTAGGCACCTAAAAGGGACGGCAGAGCCTGGCACTGATGGAGATGTCTGAGGAGACAAAAGACACTGCCCAGCAGGCTGAAGTTCAGAAACGTTGATGCCTCATTCCTTATAACATTTCCTATCAACTTGGAAAAAATTATTGTAATAACAAGAAGTCTGACACTACAGTCTTCAAGGAAGAAACAGATGAGAAACGGACCAAGCTGGAGGTGGCTCCCACAAAGGGCTGTGGAGATGAAGCCACCTGGGGGTGATTCAGGACGATGGTACAAGGTTAAAGGAAAGCATCCAGGAACTCCGACAGGCTAAGGGAGCCTGGAGGAGCAGCCTTGAGGATCAAAGCATGGCTGCTCTTTTTTTTTCCCCCTGCCTAAATCATTATATATTAGCTACAAATTTAGTTTGTTGGCCAACACTCAAAAGTGACATATGGCCAATAAAAGGTTCGGAGTTTCCCATCTGCTGCTCAACTTTATTGTGGCTTCCACACACACAGCACCATGTCAGGGCGAGCACACGTCAGAATCCTTTCCTGCGCCAGCACAGCCTGTTAAATGGGCACTATTCTAAGACAGCATATGCCACCAACACAGCAGAAGGCCTCACAGGTTGATATGCACGTTCTTTGAAATCTGTTTCACTCTCAGATCCAACTGTCTTCCTGGAGCTTCAGGACAAAAAAAATGACTGAGCAGAACCCTCTGCAATGACCCAGGCGGTGGTGCAGTAACTGCCACAGCACAGCAACCCAGAGGTATTGTCTAGATACTCAGCAGAAAGCTTGTGAGACAACACTCGGGGTACTCGTTAGAACCTAAAGCCAAATGCAAAGGAACTGGCAAGAGCCGTGGCTAGGATTTGGAAACTGTATCCATTGGCATGAAAACGCAAAGAGGAGTCCTCTATTTTCCTGGCTCTGGATCTTTCATTTCCCCTACCTTGAAACTAGAATTGTCTGCAGCTGAGCACACCACGGCTAGGTGGCCCCATTTGTGACGTGTTCAGGAATCAGTCAGCCTGCTTGCTCCTTGTAAGCGCTGTCCCTCTGCCATGCATCTAGGGACACAGTGCTGGCTGGTCCTTTGTGCTTTTTCTTTTTTAACTGCATTGCAGTTAAGACAGGGTTTTTTTATTGCAAAACCTTGTGATGAGAAGGATCCAGACACTCCGAATCATTCTAACCATTTTCTGACTGCTGTGTTCTAAAAAGCACGGCTCTGGGGAGGGAATGAGAGCCATCGTGGTGTCTCTGTTCAAGCAGAAGAAATGATGGGGAAATGGCGATCCGATCTGCTGTACCGTACCCGCAGGGAATGAGGCGGGAGGGCCGATCCCACAATGCTCTGCGTGCTCCATCCTCCATGGTGATGCTGTCTCCCCTCCCTGCTCTCCACCTGTCAGAATCGATTGCTAGAGGCAGAGAGGAGAGATTCGGGTGAGACTCAAAGCACGCCTGTGGCTCCTCTTTCAAGTGTGTTGGCAAATGTTGGGGTAGAGAGACAGACAAAGGAGGAAAAAACACTGAAACACTAAAAAAAAAAAAAATTAAAAAAAAAAAAAAAAAAAAAAAAAAGTCCCTGAGACTGTGAGGAGGTGTCACAAATTCTCACCATGAATCATTTGCAACAGAAATGGGCCCTTGGTCCTGACAGACAGCGTGGATTTAGGAAGATGGATTCCTCCTGATTTCAGCAAGAGGCTGCAGCAAAGAGGCCAGCAGGGCTTGGGGTTTGGCTAAGACTCAGTCCTTTCTCCAATGTGCTGACTTGATGGAAACTCTGTCCACAGGAGCCAGCCTCTCTGGAGACTATAACTTTTTAACTCGCGTGTATGTGAGGGAAACTTTAATCTCTCTGCCTCTGACTCATGTATGCTTTAACTTACGCAAAAGTTGCTTTGTTCTGTGTTACTCGATGTCTAGTTAGTTAGAGTTTAATTTAAAAACCGCCCCTGGGCCTGGAAAAACACCCAGAAAACCAACACTGCTTGCAAAAATAGGAGGCTCTCTCTCTCTGGGAGCCACTTCAAGGAAACGGTTTACATCTTCGCGTCTTCCACAGCCCCCACAGCCCCCACAGCCCCCACATCCTATCTGCAGTCACTGGCACACCTAAGGGACCGACTCTGGCAGATAGCTGCAGAACAGGCCTGCCTGGCTGGCTCCACTGGCCACGACCAGGCTGCCTGGCCAGCTGTGTCAGCCATGCACACCTGCATAGCTGGGCTAAGACAAATCATCTTGAAGCAAGAACATAGAAGTGCTGCCCGGAGGAGGGGCAGTTAGTGGGGGGCAGCTTGGGTTCAGGTCCTCTGCCATCCTTTCTTTAGTATAACTAGTAGGCAAGTAACTTGATCTTCTTAATTTCTTTAAAATTTTGTGTGTATGGGTATTGTGCCTGCATGCATGTCTATATATCAGGTGTCTGTAGAGGCCAGAAGAAGGTGTCAGATCTCCTGGAACTGGTGTTTTAGATGTTTGTGAGCTACCATGTGGGTGCTGGGAATGGAATCTCATACCTCTTTAAAGGCAGTTACTGTGCTTAAATACAGGGTCATTTCTTCAGGCTCCGTTGCCCCTCCCCTACCATGACTTAATCTTTGCAGATTTAATAATACCATTTCACAGATGGTAAGACTGAGGGCATTGATCACATGTCACAGTGCGTGCAGCATGGTCACTACAAAGGTGAGCCGGCTTAATCTCCTAAGCTATGATTCGTGTTGCCGGGTGTGTATGCTACCCATTGGCTTTAACTCTCAGCCTCACCTGACTACTGCCTCAGTGGTCTCTGTAGTGCCCAGCTCTAGTGCCCTCGAGCCACTTTACACGGATATAAAATGGTAGTCCTCACCACCGGTCTGATGGCAACCATCTCACCTGCACCTCGGCAACTCTGTTGCCCTAAGGTTGGGTTCTCCCTGGACTGGATGCTGACTGAGATAAATGTTTGGAGATGGTCTTAGTAATCTTTTGCTGATATTTCTGAATTGAGTCTCAATTGAGCCTGAGCTGCCCTCAACTCATTATGTTGCCAAGGATAACCTTGAACTCCTAATCACCCTCTTCTTTTCAAGTGTTAGGATTACAGGTTTGTACCACAATGCCTAACGTTTAAAATTTAAATTTAGGTTACCTACATGTTAAACTAAATCTCTCTCTCTCACCCTTCATTGTACCCTTCTTTCATGGCCACCGTGTATGTATGTGTGTGTGTGTGTGTGTGTGTGTGTGTGTGTGTGTGTATGTGTGTGTGTGTGTATGTGTGTGTGTTTGTATATGTGTGTATGTATGTGTGTATGTGCATATAGTGTGTATAATGTATGCATATGTGTGTATGTATGTATTGTGTATGTGTGTATATATGAGTGTGTATGTATGTATTATGTGTATGTGCAAGTATATGTGTGTATATATGTGTGTATGTGTATATGTGTGTATACATGTATGTGTATGCATGTACATGTGTGTATATATGAGTGTGTATGTATGTATTATGTGTATGTGCAAGTATATGTGTGTATATATGTGTGTATGTGTATATGTGTGTATACATGTATGTGTATGCATGTACATGTGTGTATATATGAGTGTGTATGTGGAGGGTATGTGTGTCTATATGTGTGTATTATGTGTATGTGCATGTATATGTGTGTATATGTGTGTATATGCATATATATGTGTATGTATATGTATGTATGTATTGTATATGTGTGTATATGTGTATATATATGAGAGTGTGTATGTGTGTATTATGTGTATGTGCAAGTGTGTGTGTGTGTGTGTGTGTGTGTTTGTGTGTGTGCATGGTTGAGTCTCTCACACCTGCTAGGCAATGCTCTATCATTTCCACCACTGAGTTACTTCCCAGGGTTCTCCTGGGAACCCTGATAAAGGAACAGCATGTGAGAAACCAGAAGGCAGAGAGGAAGGATGGAGAAATTGCTTCAGTAGATAACTTCGATTCTACCCTACTGAAGGCCACACAGCACATGCCTCATAATGGGCTTACCCAATGAGCAAGGGTGGAGAAGTATTTGCCCATTGTCTCTCAGTTTCCAGAGATGCTAACATCCTAGCATGCAGACTTTATCACACTTCTCTACCCAGAGAAAGCCTCAGAGAGCTGTGGGATCTGGCTGGAGAGTCAACATGAAATGCAGAATTGGGGGGGGGGGGGTTGGAGGAACAAGGTTCTGAGAACCAGAGGCAGACACAGATGCCGCAGCTGTGCCGGCCCCACGCAGAGCTGGGACTTTGAAAGACTCAGGGACTATGCATGAAAGACTAGAGAACCCAGGCTAACATGAATTAATATCTTCTCAGTTGCAAATTTCCAAATTTCCATTGATGTACCAACATCAGAGAGACCAGAGACCCAATGTGGCATGTAAAGTCACATGAGCACCTATTGAGTGGATGAGACCACCAAAAGCGTCCAAGAGAACATGCAAAAATCCTAGTACTTGAATAATCCCTAGCTAGGGAAATGTTGACCCTGTGGATTATGCTCCACCATTGTAAAGCTCCTGGTTCTGCATATTAGTCAGTAGTTTGTAGAAGAGCTGAGGATTCATCTTTAGTGGCTCCAGGAATGGAACCAGAAACAGAATCATTACATTTTATTGTCAGCATTTGTACATCATCCCTACCCCTAAACAGCAGAAGACTAAGCCCTTGTTTTTAAAAAATGAAAGGAAAGCACAGATACTGTGGCTAACTTTAAGTATTTTGGGTCAATGTCAGATTTTGCTATTTTGAACACAGAGACCTTAAGTGTATTCTTTTGATGCAAAATCTATGTGCAGTAAAGGAAACAAAATTCACATGTCCTGTGCCCTGTGCTTTAACATATCAGCACCATCCTAACCTGCCCCCTCATGTATCCTGCCACAGAGATGTCAGCCCCACATCAGCTGAGACTGCCCTAATCCTTGTACATGGGGGAAACATGCATAATATATCACTTCGTTCTAGGAGGATGGTGCTGTCCCTCTACTGCCAAAGTGCCAATGAATATTCATTGAGGACTGCTGCCCTGTCCACTCCCACTGTGGCTCATCATGTGCTAGCAGAGTCAGTAGTGACCTGAGTGATACAATTTCCAAGTGACTCTCCTGCCTCACATTCGCCCATGTGGACCTGAATTGCACAGATGAAGAAATTGGAATTGTAGAGTGCCTATACATCAGCTCTGCACTGGAACCCACCTTGGGTTAGACACGGGGTAGCCAGAGTCTTTCCCTGAGGCCAGCTAGCCAAGGTGTTAGCCACTGTGATCCATAAATCCTTGTTTGTAATTTCTTCACTCAATGAGTGCCAAAGCAGCAAGAATCCTATAAATACACAAATGGATGTGTCTACATCACTATGGAACTTACCCAAACAGATGGACCTGGATTAGTTAATGTGACCCTCATGAACACACCAAGGTGATATGTTGTCCATGCTGCGGAGGTTCTCCTCAAACCCAATTATTCTGAAAAGAAATTACTCAGGAAGCCCTAAGGATCCTAATAAAGCTTTGTTATAGTATTTATTATTCTTCTGAAGTAACTGCTATCTCTGAGGCTAACTGCCCTAATCTTCTAACCCAGGCCTAGTCCTGAAAGATTCTAGCCTCCATACAATGTTATCTAGACGTAGAATTTTGTCAGCCTCTGAGACTTACTGCTGAATAAACTCACCTCCTTCTAGTTCTTTCTGATCTCTGGCTGACTGGTTCAGCTCTGATGTTCTAGCTCAAACACCTCTCCATACTGACTGATTCAATTTGACTTCTCTGTCTCTCAATCTCATACTAACTTTGGCAATATGTTCTAATCTTCTGGCTCCTTTTAATTCTCTGACTCCTTCTGTCTTCACCTGTGTCTAGCTTGTTCTCTTTCTGCAACTCGTCTCAGTACAACTGTCCAAGTAAAAATGTCTCCTCCTCCTCCTCCTCCTCCTCCTCCTCCTCCTCCT
>NC_034592.1:108314493-108316957 GCF_900095145.1 Mus pahari
ACCATGAGCTTTTCAGTTATTTAGCAAATCTCCCTCCCTCCCTCCTTCTTTCCCTCTGTCTCCCTCTCTCTCCTTCCCGACCTTACTTTCCTTTTTCCTCTTTCTCCTCCTCTTCCTCCTCCTCCTCCTCCTTCTCCTCCTCCCCCTCTTCCTCCTCCTCTTCCTCCTCCTTTCTCTCTGCACTGATCCCTCTTACAGCTTCTGTTTCCTCTCTCTTCTCATGAGAGTTGGGCATATCCTATTCTGTCAAAACTTTCTCTGATTCATCACTTTGTCTGTCACTCAATTACACATCACTTTCAAACATGGGTGGTACCTACTACAAACTAACTTTACTTTCATCGTTTGGGATTAAAGGTGTGTACTAACAGCTCATCTGTCTTCCAGTCAGAGGGATAAAAGGTATGTGCTAAGGCTGAGCCACACCACAACTAGAAACAGCTTTTTCCAGTAAACAACACACTAGGGGTTCACAGTGTGATCAAATATCCTGCAACATAGTTTAACTTACCATAGTAAACTACAACATAGTTTAACTTACCATAGTAAACTGCAACATAGTTTAACTCTTCTGGACATGAGAAGTGGGGGAAACAGGAGGGCATCTTCTTTTTGTGTCATGTGCTGTACTGGCTAGTTTTGTGTAAACTTGACACAGCTGGAGTTATCACAGAGGAAGGAGTTTCAGTTGGGGAAATGCCTCCATGAGATCCAGCTGTAAGACATTTTCTCAACTAGTGATCAAGGGGGGAGGTCCCCTTGTGAGTGGTGCCATCTCTGGGCTGGTAGTCTTGGGTTCTATAAGAGAGCAAGCTGAGCAAGCCAGGGGGAGCAAGCCAGTAAAGAACATCCCTCTGCATCAGCTCCTGCTCCCTGACCTGCTTGAGTTCCAGTCCTGAATTCTTTCAGTGATGAACAGCAATGTGGAAATGTAAGCTGAATAAACCCTTTCCTCCCCAACTTGCTTCTTGGTCAAGATGTTTGTGCAGGAATAGAAACCCTGACTAAGACATGTGCATTGCTATCTTTCTGTGTCTCTTTCTTGCTTGATTCTTGCCTGTCTTGTGGAAGCTTCTCTTATTTGGAGCTGCATGACTAGCACAAAGATCAGCTGATGGAACATCACAATAAAAGCTCCTTTGCACGTTCTTCCAGGCTAGCATTCCTCCTATGGTAACTAGTCTGACATCTAATAACAAACTAATTTTGTCCATCTTCATGAATAATATAAATTAAATCATACAGTACATAATTGTTATGGTTGTTCTAGTTGTCTAGAATCAACAGGGAAAAGTCTCAGTGAGGCACTGTCTAGATCAGGTGAGTGTTTGGGCATGTCTATTGGGGGATTACCTTAAACACATTAAAGTGGATAAACCTGTTCACTGTGGGTGGCACCATTCCTTAGGCACAAGATTCTGAACACTAAGGGTGGAGAAATCCAGCTGATAACTCATTACTGTTGGATCTCCAGCATAATCAATTCTTCAACTTGCTGATAGACTGTAACCTGCAATTATGAGTTATAATAAACTCCTTTTCTCCTAATTTGCTTTTGTCTCGGTATTTTTAATCATAGCTACTATTTACTATGTAAACATCCACTTTGCACTTCTAGGGATGAAATCTGGGGCCTTTCTAGGGAGGCACTCTACCATAGAACTATAACCACACCCTTTATGTAAAATTTCTTATTTTACAATGGTTTTACAGGAAAAACAAAACAAAACAACAACAACAAAAACAAAACAAAACAACTGACTTTTGAGTCAGTCAGCTTGTAGAGGAGTTTGGGCCAGAACTGCAGAGTTGAACCAGCCAGCCAGAGTTCACAAAAAGCTAGTTTGTTCACATATTCCTCTCCTAGGCTCTCAGTTGGTGTCACTTTGCCTAAATATGGTAATTTAACGGGGGTTTTCTTCTCTGTTTTCTTCACTCAACATTTGACTTCAGAGATTTACCTCCTGCTGGTTGTGGTCGATGTTCTGTCCTCTTTGCTGAATGCTGCTTCATTAATGGAATGCTCTCTAATTATTTATCCATACTACTATGGATGCACTTTTGCAGAGCTCCCGGTTTGTAATCTTCACAAATGTTGCTGGCTAAGAACATTCTGGCACAGTGTGTTTAAAAGGTTCTTCAGGGATTCAAATGTCCAGTCCCAGGTGGAAAGTGCTGATATAATCTAAACCAAATAGTTCACTCCAACTTGAACTGGTTGGTGCAATATAAAGATATTATTGATTAAATACAAAATACAAATACAAACTATTATTGGTTAGTTGATTGATTGTTTCGATTTTCCAAGTAACTCTGCTCTAGGTTTGCCTCAGCTTCTCCAACTGGGAAGCTGTGGAATGAGCCGTACATAGTCTACTTTGCTGGATCTGGTTCAATGAAGGCCTTCACTCTGGTCCTACTTTGCTGGATCTGGTGCAATGAAGGCCTTCACTCTGGTCCTACT
>NC_034592.1:108317042-108328838 GCF_900095145.1 Mus pahari
CTGGTCCTACTGTGCTGGATCTGGTGCAATGAAGGCCTTCACTCTGGTCCTACTGTGCTGGATCTGGTGCAATGAAGGCCTTCACTCTGGTCCTATTGTGTTGTATCTTACCAGGTATCTCAGAAGAGCAAAAATAAAGTGTGATTCTAAGCAATCAATATCACAGTTGCTGATCATTGGTCATTCTTTTTGTATGCTATTTCTCAACTATGCCTTTCAATGCTGTATCTTTCTAATTGACTTTTTGAAACAGGGCTTCTTACTAAGGAAGTTGACCCTGTTTTTATGGGGTGGTATGCACACTGCCTCCTCCACCTTCCCCCCCCCCATGACTTGCCTTTGAATTTCATGTGTGCTAGACCCTGAGAATCCCACATCTAAGCTGATCTTTTCCCTTGATGATCCTTCCCAGTTCTACCCTAAGCTTTGTGCCTGGCATTATGAACTTCCCAGCACGTTCTCAGCATCATCTTAGACTCTGATTCTGACAGGGAAAGCAACTATGGTTCTCCTGAGTTTACCTACATATCGTTCTCCTGGGTCTTACAGCAACAAACTGCCAGCAACCTGGTAGACTGCAACTGAAGTGCATTCATTCACAGTTCTGGATGCTGGATCTTCAAAATGGAAATACAGAGAAAGATGTCTTAGAGCCTGGAGGGAGAAAACATCCTGCCCCTTGGGCCCTCCATCATCTTTCTTGGTGTACTGGCTAGCTTTGTGTCAACTTGACACAGCTGGAGTTATCACAGAGAAAGGAGCTTTAGTTGGGGAAATGCCTCCATGAGATACAGCTGTAAGGCATTTTCTCAATTAGTGATCAAGCAGGGAGGGCCCCTTGTGGGTGGTGCCATCTCTTGGCTGGTAGTCTTGGTTCTATAAGAGAGCAGGCTGAGCAAGCCAGTGGAAGCAAGCCAGTAAAGAACATCCCTCCATGGCTTCTGCATCAGCTCCTGCTCCCTGACCCGCTTGAGTTCCAGTCCTGCATCCTTTGGTGATCAACAGCAGTATGGAAATGTAAGCCAAATAAACCCTTTCCTCCCCAACTTGCTTCTTGGTCATGATGTTTGTGCAGGAATAGAAACCCTGACTAAGACACTTGGCATCCACCATTCCAGTCTGCATCCATCCTCACATTGCCTTCATCTTTGTGTGTCTCTGTGATGGTTGACTTTTTGTATTAATTTAACTGAGCAATTTTTTCCAGATGTTTAGTCACATGAAATTCTAGATGATTCTATGAGGGTGTTGGTGATAAGACCAATATTTGTACCAGTGGACTTTGAGTAATGCAGGTTTCCCAATCTAATCTTGTGGGCCACATCTAATTAGCAAGAAGCTTGAATAAACAAGATTGATTCCTGAAACATCAAGGAACTACTGCAGAGAGCCTTCCAGCATGAGCTGTCAAACCGCGGTCTTCTCTGGGCCTGAAGCTTGCTTCTTGGCCTGCAGATTTGAGCCTTGCCAGCCCACAATAGTTACATGAGCTTATTTCTTAAAATGAGCCTGTCTATGCTCACTTGCATCCCGTTGGTTCCATTTCTCTGAAGAACTCGGGTTGAAGGTTACGTCTTGTCAGAAATACACCAGCCATTAGATACAGAACCTACCCAAATCCACTATGACCCTCTCCTAACTATCACATCTGAAAAATCCTTGCAACAGCTCCTCTCTGTCCTTCATTTACTTCTATAGCTTCAGACAACCTTAGTCTAAAATATTAAACAGAAACTTGTAGGGGTAAAAAAAAAAATTGATACATTAAATAAATGTTATTATATCATTATTACTTCATTTTATTGTTAGATACTGCTGTCAATCACTTTGATGTACCTATTTATATGTATGTGTGTATGTATTGTGTATACTATGTATACATAGCATAATTATATTTGTGTGTGTGTGTGTGTGTGTGTGTATAATGTGTAGGGCGGCTTGTTATGGTTAAAAACTTTCTACCAGTAAATGAAGTAAGTACCTAATAAAAAAATTGGAAAATAAAATAAATAAAATGAATAAATTTAAATAAATAAAGTTTCTGCCAGTCTTAATGAGTCTTGGAAAGCTACTGGGGCTAAGTGAGAACTGCTATAGTTCTGCATCAGGCTGAATCTGAGCTTCTAGGTGGACATGAGCTTGAGAAGAGGCACCATTCCATTTTCTGATATTATGTATATTGGCTTGGAGTTACTGCACCATAGACCAGTAGACAAGATTGTTGGCTCCCACTCTGCCTCCCATTAAAGAGTAGTGCTCTGCACACCTCAGACTTCTAGCACACAGCCCCATGGGTCTCCTTTCTTGGCTCTTTCAATGCTGAACAAGTAGATCTCAGATACAACTGAAGCAGTTGAACTGGAGTCTCATCACCTTCTGCCTAAACCCAGATGGGTCCACTCATTGAAGTGTTTATTAG
Source organism: Mus pahari (assembly GCF_900095145.1). Lineage (NCBI taxonomy): Eukaryota > Metazoa > Chordata > Mammalia > Rodentia > Muridae > Mus > Mus pahari. Next base: position 108,319,462 of record NC_034592.1, read on the forward strand.
TTCAATGAACTTTTACATTGAATTTGCAATGATAAGAATATGGGTTCTAAAAAGGATGGGCTGAGCATGGAATCTGGTTCTACCCTTAAGTTTGCTATGCGTCTCACACCCGCTGTCTTAGTCAGGGTTTCTATTCCTGGACAAAATATCATGTCCAAGAAGCAAGTTGGGGAGAAAGGGGTTTATTCAGCTTACACCTCCATATTGCTGTTCATCACCAAAGGAACTTAGGACTGGAACCCAAGAAGGTCAGGAAGCAGGAACTGATGCAGAGGNCATGGAAGGATGTTACTTACTGGCTTGCTTCACCTGGCTTGCTCAGCTTGCTCTCTTACAGAACCCAAGACTATCAGCCCAGGGATGGTACCACCCATGATGGGCCCTCCCTCCTTGATCACCAACCGAGAAAATGCCTCACTGCTGGATATCATGGAGGCACTTCACCAACTGAAGCTCCTTTCTCTGTGATAACTCCAGTCTGTGTCAAGTTGACACACAAAAGCAATCAGGACACCCACCTCCCCATAGTCCAGGACAGCCCCATAGCTGTCTCCAGGTCTACCCTGCTCAATTTGGCAAAGACCGTGCTTGTCTGTTGCCCCCTGGACACCCTGCTGAGGATAAGCGCTTATAGCACATGTGGTGGGACACCAGGACTTGTTCCCCTTGCTTTACCTAGAAGCACCCTGGTTTCGCTGCAATTGTTCATATATACTTTCCTTCCAGACTTAACCTCAATTAATTATCACATGCTAGTCCACTTCTATTCCTGTCAACAATAGTAATATTATTTATCCTCGATTCTATGCCCTTCTGTTTATACTTATCCCAACAGCTCCTGTAACTACCTGGTTTCCTTATGAAAGAGCTATCCATGAGGACATAGCCTGGGCTTTAGTTTTCCCATTTCCGCTTTTCTTGTATTGGGACTGCATCGGAGATCAGGAAATGCTTGCAGCCAGTGGGCCAGGCTGCAGAGCTCTGCATGCTGCATGCAGCCTGATGTCTGCTCTTACAGCCTCTCATTCACCTGTCTTCCCCTTCCATATTGCATTGTTTGGAATTCTTAAAACTCAGGTACTTTTTTTTTTCCTCCTCAAACTCTGTGACCCAGCCTCCCTCATGAAAAGGAGCTGATACCTTCCTGTGGCTGTGTCCCTTATATAGCTTTTTGGGAGGGGACTTGAGAAAGGGAAAGTGGAGGCTATGGAAATGGGATTCTCCCCTGGGCTTGAGACATTGCTGAACAAGTATGTCCCATCCTATTTGGGGTATGGCAAGCTTACCTATAAATGCCATTTTGACTCACTTAATGGCAAAAAGGAGCTAAGTTCTGGCCTGGAGGATCGGAAATGAACATCCAAGAAATGATAGAGAGTCCCAAAGTACCTCCATGTTAGCACTTCAGAAAAGACAGTAATATACAAGGTTATATTTCCAAACACATTTCTTAAGCACAACATATATTGGCAGACAAACTTCATCAGAATTCCTCACCTCTCTAGTAAGAGATGATAAATGATTTACTCAAATTACATTCCTGGATCCTCGGTGCAGTGATATTAAGAGTCCCAAGTCAATAAACACAGTGAAGCAGATCCCTTCCATTCTCTCCAGACCACCTGCCATCTTGTGATTAAAGATGCCATTCTGAACTGTCTGAGCACACGGCACGCAGGCAAAGGGCCAACAGCCCTCCTCCATTACATACAAGGACTGCATTTCCTCCATAGAAATGGTCATTCACACTCCTCACCCGAAGGAAGGAAAACCACAACCAATCAAAATGCAGAGTTGTAGACCACAGAGCCAATGGTGATACCTACAAAACAACCCTCATACCTAAGGCTCAAGGAACATTATGAAGAAGTTTGAAAAGACTGTAAGAGCCAGAGGATTGGGGAGTTGGCTGTGAGATTGTGTCTTCTACTACTTTCAGAAGCTATACCTATAAAGTCCAACCAATGTGCCACCTAAACATAAGCAGAACAGGGAAAACAACAAGAGACTGCTAAAGTGGACTGGAAGGAAGACCACAAGGCCTCAGCCCGATACAAAGAACTACAGGCTACTAACAAATGAGAAAAGTGGGAGATACAGTTTTCCTCAGGAAAGAAAGAACACACCAACTGGTTATATAATACCAAATGGCCAGTCCAGAAAACATACATATAGGTAACACTACACAGATGGAACGGGCTATAGTTAGGAATCCATTTATGTATATGCATGAAATAACAATTAGTGAAGAAAGAATTTCAGATACCAGGCCAGCAAAAGGCCCTCATGCTGAAAATGCTGTTTTGTTTGCTCTCTTGAGCCAACTCCAGGCAAGATATAAAGATGTGGCGAGGAGGGTATGCGGGAGGATTTAGAGGGAAGAGATGAACATGGGAGATGCTGTAATTATATCATGATCTCAAAAATAAAAGAGAAATTTACAAAATAATAACAATAAAATGAAATAAATCCAGAAACAAAGCAATCAATTGGCACAGTAAACAATGTGGATTTCTTCCCCCCCCCCCCCAGGACTCCCTCCCATCTCTGCTTGTGCCTGAGCCTAAGGAATCTCCACTTTAAGCAGCCGAGGAATCAATTCTTAGGAAATATCTCAGGGGTGCAAGTGGGCATTGCTGGGGAAGGGAGAGTTTGATAGTTTGATATCTGGTCAGGCCAAAGTACTACAGTATGAAATCATCTGAGCCAAGATACCAGGTAACATCAGGGAAGAAAGACTTCCCACCACTTAGAGAGGAAGTGAGAGCATTACTTCTCAGTATATATGATTAGTACCTTCAAAGCTTCGGACTGTTGTGCACGTATACAATTATAAATACATTTCCTTTAAAGCCAAGAGTGTCCTCAGCAGGTCCATCTCACTGGAGCCCCAGAGAGTCATAGGAAGCAATTAACCTCAGTGCATTTGACTACAGTGTCTCTGTTGAAAGGGTTTCTCCTTCTAGTAGCTGTGAACTTGTGACAACTGAACACAGGATGTAGGTTCAGTATTCCTTTTCCCATGATAAGTCAAAGAATCATCAAACTACATGCCTGGAAAGCTGAGGCATGTTAGGAATGCAAGCTCATGCTTCTTGGCTGCTGGATAATAGCCTTGACACACGAGCAACAACCTTGCACCACGAGTTTATTGGTTTATTTATTTTCAGATACTGGGCCAGCAAAAGACCCTCATGCTGAAAATTTTGTTTTGTTTGCTCTCTTGAGTCAACTTCAGACAAGGCATAAGGATGTGGTTCTTTTAGAGGCTGTTAATTTTTCCATCAGAAAGCTATTTTAACTCATTATGGATGCTTTCTTAAAAATGCCACTGTCTGGTCAACACAACGACTGATGACAAAGGACAAACGAAAATGTCTTGGAAAATGCAAGGCAGGGATCCTTCCAGGATGCTCACTGCTCCATCCTGACGTCAGTCATTAAATTATCTTCCTTTGAAAGTAAACGAAGCAACACTGGCAGAGATCCTACTCTTGTCCCCTTGTTGCATTTGGGGCAAGAGTGGTGCTTATGGTTCTGGAATGATACTTTTAACATTATACTGATAAAAGCTAACAACCTTTCTTTTGTCCTTTGTCCATCAGTAGTGTGTTGACCAGACAGTGGCATTTTAAGAAAGCATCCATAATGAGGTAAAATAGCTTTCTGATGGAAAAATTGATAGCCTCTAAAAGAACCAAATCCTTAACTCTTCTAAGTTTCTATTTGGAAAATGCAAAATATCAAGTGTGCTTCCTTCATGGGGCAGGCACATACATGGAGCAACAGTGGGACATAAATCCTGGCAGCAGACAAGCACTGCAGCCTCTGCTGGTGAGGATACGGTATTGTAACAGCCTGGCTGGTGGGCAGGCACCTGCTCTATTTAGCCTGGTTCCATTGCTGAGCCTTGCATAGACAGCAAGTGTCTATGATTTCTATTGCCCTTCACACTGCACGGCCTATTCTGCCCTGTGGGCTAATATGAATCTATTCATGCTGGCTTAAAGAAAAATGAAACTACCTGACACTGGGCAACTTTTAAGAACAACAACAACAAAAATGTATTCCTTACAGTTTGGAAGGGTAGAGAGGCCAAGACTAAGTTGCTGGCAAATTCGGCCTCTGGTAGGACCTGTTCTCCACTTTGAAGATGGAGTAGTGGGTGGAAGGGAAGATTGCTGTCCTCGGGGAGCAGGAAATGGAAGAGCCAATCCCTTTTATGAGGCTACTCACCTGCTCACGATGTCAATAGTAACTTAATGTCCTCAGTGAAGACTCCATCTCTAGATGCCATCACATGCAGCATCCAGGACCTTATAGCAGACAACCTGGACCATGGCTCTCCCATGTGTCCCCCTCCCTACTGGCCTTGCTCTACTGCACAGGCAGACTAGGAGGACCAGTGCTGTCCTTCATCTCTCATCTCATCTCTCACCCCTCATCTCTGGCTGGGCGGTGGTGGAAGGCTCAGGCCTGTAGCACTGCCTCAGTTCAGTCTTCCATTAAAGGGAACGAATAAAGAAAGTAAATAAAAATCAAATCTCTCCTTTAAAAAGAAATGACAAGATTTTACCTTGTCCACACTACCTTGAACTCAGGTTTTAAGTGTGCTGGAAAGATATCATGGATCGGGTTGCATGAAATACCTTAACTAATCACATTAGCTGCCTTAGTTTCCAAACTAATGGGTTGTGGTCCCCCCCTCTCCCGTTCTCTCAAATCCCACCCATTGTTCTAAATAATGCTATAAATATTCCATCCAAGAATGATCGCGCGTGATGAGGCTCTGTGCTGCTCATTACCCGGTCGTAATTCTCACCTTGGGATGAGTTACTTGGGAAGTTCTGACCATGCTCTAGCTTATCCAATATGAAGCCCCTGCTTTCATTTCTCATCCATGGTATATGACCCATGTTCCTTTTCGCATTGTATCATCTTGTGAGTCCAGCAATCATTGATTACCCCATTTGCTGTATGATAACTACTGAGAGAGACCCAGACCCATAGCGACTCATCCAAGATGACATTATATTACCACAGCTTGGATGTCAGGGCGTCAACCAAGAAAACAGTTCACGGTGGAGCAATTATGGTGGCATGCATGGGATGGGGTTGTTTTTAATATGTGATACGGGAAATCTCATGATATCCCCAAATGGATTATCTATTCTTTGATCCAACCTGAAGGTGACTTTTCTCACACATAAGAATTGCAGACCTCGTCAATAACCACAATCCTTTAAGTTTTTTGCTTCTGGCTCCCAGATTACTAATCCTCACAGAGAGAATGCAGCTGTCCAATCAATCCCTCTTTGGAGCCACAAAAGCCAGAAATCTATATGACCATAGGCAGAGTGTTGAGGGTAATATTGATGAGAAACAATGTCTAAAGAGTGTATGTGAGAGACTCGGAGCTAGTGACACTGGAGCCAGAAAGATCTTTTGTTTTCATCAATTCAAATCAACTCAACACTAAGTCCTTTGGCAGTGGGCACATGCGCCCTCTCAGATTTATTCCACCAGCCTTTTCCTCCAGGAGTTAGGAGATTTTCAAAAAAAAAAAAAATCTTGAAAGGAGGATAGATAGATAGATAGATAGATAGATAGATAGATAGATAGATAGATGATAGATAGATAGATAATAATGATGATGATGATAGATAGATAGATAGATAGATAGATAGATAGATAGATAATAATGATGATGATAGATAGATAGATAGATGGATAGATAGATAAATAGATAGATAATGATGATGAAGATAGATAGATAGATAGATAGATGGATAGATAGACAGACAGTTAGACAGATAGAATCTCTATCTCACTCTTTTTCTCTCCTCTCTCCACCAACAAAACACTCAGCCCATCATCTTTCCCAGCTTCCCAGCCTCCTTTTCCTCTGAAGGACCTCCCAGCACTGGGTTCCAGGGCGGTCTAGACTGCAAACTCCTCAAACACTTCTTGGGATCTGGGACTCTGCCACTCTCTTCCAATATGTGCCTCCATTCAACACTGTCTTTGATCCGTTCATAAGTTTCTGAAACACCAGGGGACTTTGGCCATTCTGCAGCTTCTGTTTGCCTTGCAAAACTTTCCAGGAAAGTTTCTAGGGAATACAAGTAACCTTGTACCCTGTGAAACTGAGAGGCAGGAGAAAAGTAAGGAAATGTGCACATCAATTAATATCTCCATATCTTATTCCAAAATGAAGATATAAATAGGATGTGGGTATCCAAGGTCAGATGAGATCTTTTTGGATAAGAGCAACCTGAGCCGTGCAGAGAAGAAATCCATTTGGACAAGAATTATTTAGCAGAAGATGATCTCTAAGTTGTTTTTTTTTTTTTTTCAGGAGGATGAGAGACAGGAAGACAGAAGAGGTCTGTATAGCATCTCTTCTTAGCCTGAGGTCTGCATACAAGAACAGAGAACAGTGAGTAGACACCCTCTCCACAGTCCACTTAGGATCATCCTGAAAGTCAAGTTTACTACCTGTTAGACAAGACACTATATCTGGGTTATTAAGCGTTAGACACTGGGTCTGTGTGATGGCCACTTTAGCATAAAGTCATACAGGAGGCAAGGCAGACACACTGCTTCCCTGAGAGGATGGCTTCTCCAGGAACAGAATGCAAAAGCCACCTCATTTTCAAAGGACATCCAGATGTTGGGTACAACTTTTACATGGCACGGATGGTTTGAAAAGTAATTCTCCCTTTGTTTGGTTTATTACAGTGCTCAGTTACTCGAGAGAAGGGAATTTTGGAAAGCAGTCATCTATGTGTAATGCAAAGATTAGCACTTGCCAGAAAGGAGCGGAGATAACCTGGCTTGTGTGCCCATCACATACCCAGCCAGCACAAAGCACAAATCTTCCAGCCATAGTATATGGTCTCAAGACTTTACTATTTTCTTCATTTTATTGTTTGCAAAAGGGTCCTGCGTGGAGCAACAGAAGAATCTTAAGGGAGTCTGGTGACCAGGCAGCCAGTCAGGCTATAGCCATGTGCAGTACAGCTCTCATAGTACAAGGAGTCCATTAGTGCATGCTTATTGTTAAGCAAGGAATCTGAGAAATTATGCAAATTAGCTAATAGTAGAAGTGAAGGACTGCCTATTATCCTATCATCTGGTAATAACTCTGATTAATAGCATAGCGTATATTTTTACATATACATAGAACCCATTTCTAATTTTTGCAGGAACACTACCATTATGTATATTTTTTAGCTTACTTTTAAATGTAGGAACACATTTTCATATAAACAAACAGACCCCTGTCTCACCACTTCTTTACCTCCAGGACACCCGACTGCACCATAATTTTAGAAAATGCAGATTCTTTCCTGTTTCTGATATTGTTAGCAGCACAACAATGAATGAATCCTCCATAAATGTATTTATGGTCACTCTTTTGACATAAATTCTTTCAAGAGGAAGTTAAGGTGAAAGATATTTGGAGATCAAACATTGTTTTGATCCAAGCTGCAAAACTGCCCTTCAGAAGGAGTCGTTCCAAGTCCCACTCCCACTTACGATGTCTGGGTGAAGGTCCAAAACATAAATCCCAATGCTGTGTAGCCCCCTGACAGACCAAGCCTCTTATGATTTAGGCATCCGAATTCCTTACAACACACTGTCCATCATGCACATGAACACGCCTATGAATAAAATCACCACATTAATAAACTATACACATATATCTCTGCATACGTGTATCAACTGAAACAAAAATCCTTAGCAAAAAAAAAAATGGCATTAACTACAAAATCATAGACTGCACTTTCTAAAATCTTGTTTAATCAAGTCACCATCTAAGTCTCAAGTTCTTTATCAACTGGAGCTGCTCCGACGCCCCTCTGTTACAAGATCTATGGCTCCATCCTCCAGAGGAAGGCAAGAGGCCCCGCCCTCCTGCTGGCCCAGCTCCTTCTTTAGCTGCATCCCTCTGCTTCTCTTCAGGAGATCTTGAAGCCACTGTGTTGCTTCCTGAGTGAACTTGGTCAGTCTGGAATTCTGAGTCCTGGACATGTTCTCTCTGTGTCTGAATGTTGCTCTCCTTGCTAGCTCCCCAGAGAGCTCTACTGGCCCATGAAAATCCACTTGTTGTGACATCCTGTGAAAGGCCACTCATCGTGACACCACATCCATGGAGTTTTCTTCAATTCTCAGATGTCACTCTGATTCTGCCACACGCACCTTCTGTTTATGCCTGTTTTACGATATTTATCACACCGAAAAGAAAAGTATTATTTGTGCCTGTCTCTTCCACACTACAATGAACTCACAAGATTTTCTGGACTTAGAATTTTACTATGCCATAGGGATGCTTAATACGCAATTGATAAACATGCAACAAGCAACGGAATGGATAGGTTACGAATTTTCTGGCTAGAAACCTCAGAGCCTCACTCAAAATCCCTAGAAGTCCATGAACGTTTTTACATCTATGAGTCAGAGTCTTGTCTGGAGCCCTAGAATCTAGTCACCCCTCGACAGTTCTCTACTGGGAGAGCTATTCCTTAGTTCTCTGGTCGCCCAAGTTCTCCTCTTGGGAGCAGGTGCCTGCTGACAGTTCCAGCAAGGGGAACAGTTGACAAAAGTCCATCCAAACAGCTACCACACTGTCAGCCAGGTAACACCCCCATCCTTGGAGGGAGAGGTAAAAGAGTTATAGGAACCCTGGATGAATAAGGGTAGGCTGATAAATGTAAAGGGAACAGGGTCTTTGCATTCCCTCTCAGCAGTGACTACAGCATGACAAGGGAAATAAGCAGGCATCCTGTAGAACTAAGAAATAACACCGCAAAATGTTCCCATGCAATGTGGCGGGTTTCAGCTTCCAAGGTGCTTCAGAAGTGCTGACACTGCAGGAGACATCGTTTCCCGAGGCCACCCCTCCCACCGTTTCACAGCAGAATATCTCCCCTGTTGCTTTTCAAGTTGCTCAAATCATAGGCATATGCACCGATTTTCCATGGAATCATAGCAGAACTTCCCACAGCTGCCACGCAGTCCTATCACTGAGTACCTGCAGGCAGCAAGGAGATGGAATTCAGGCATGGAGTTCTGCATTCGAAACTGCACTCTAGGCCAGTGGTAGAATTAGCCTGGACTATGTAGGCAGGAATGCTTCCAGAGGCTAACATCCACAAACTTAAATTTCAGCTCTGCCATTTTCTATTGTGTAACCCCGGGGCAAATTATTTATCTCTCTTTTGACATGCCAACTGCACAAATTTGTTCTTTCAATAAACAGCAAACAGTTTTCAAATAAGCATTAGTGATACCCAGGTTTTCTCATCGAAAGAATACCCCACTATGCTGGTACCATTTTGTCTTAGTCAGGGTTTTTATTCCTGCACAAACAT
>NC_034592.1:108331162-108367884 GCF_900095145.1 Mus pahari
TCTGTGATAACTCCAGCTGTGTCAAGTTGACACAAAACTAACCAGTACAGGGGGTAAGCCACTCCCTTCAATAGGAAACCCAACTGATGGTGGTAGCCACACATGCAGGGGACCTGAGTGTGAGTCTGTCAGCCGGAAGGCTAATGGCTGAACTGTCACACTCATAGGCAAGTGCCTCAAAGGCTTAAGGAGAGGCTACCTCTGAACTTGACCCTCTTGTTCCTTCTGTATCCCATTGGACAATCTGCCAATCTCAGAGTTAGAGTGATCTCCAGGAGCCACAGAAACAACTGAGTGAGTTGGAGGGAAGCTTACAAACACTAAGACACTGAGTGAGAGAAAGGCTGACAACAAGACTGGAACCGTACCTCAGCCACCACCATGGCTGCTGGTCCTTCCTGTCCATGCATATCAGCCTCCCACGAGATGTAGGGCAATACAAAGAGATGAGGCCAGCTAGGAGTCTTGGGATACAACATTGGGATACTCTGAGAATACACTTCCAATGGACTCCAACAATCAGAGCTTGCCTGGCCTGGTACCCAAGCGTTCCTAAGTCTGTTTAATAGTGACACATTGGGAATGATGTTTTGAAGTACTTTCTGCCCTCGTCTTCATTTCCCTTTGCCTGATGGTTACCACCCATTGAATCAATAGCATTTGTGGCTTCTAAAATTTATTATGTCCCACAAGAGAAGTCTGGAGTTCTGAGCGCTGACCTCTACAGAACTCAGAAAGGCTAGTGCCCATCACTGGAGTGACTCTTTAGAAGTTGTCACTGAGGTACACTGGGGGATGGGGCATCTACTGGGGTTTAGCACCTGTGAAATAAAAGGGGAAACAGAGGAAATCTCAGCTTCAGCCAAGCCAGCAGGGAGTTCTCGTATCTCAACCATCCAACTAAGATGGGGTTGTCTGTTTTAGGCCGAGATGGCCAGACTTTATGTCCCTGCCCTGGCTACAGCTGCCTGTGCTGGCATGACCTCAGGCAGAGTAACCCTCTGCCGCAGACCTTCCCTGAAGGGCTTGGATGCTGGAGTCCATGTGTTACCTGTACATCCAGCTTCTGGGGACTGCATCCCTTCAAGGGGTCAGGAAGCTCTCGCCTATGAATAGACTCTTCCAAACCCTTCTAATCTGAAGAAACAGGTAGACAAGGGAAGGGGGCAAAGGGAAGGCATGTGTGCCTTCATGTTCTAAAACAGGAACTTGGTTCGAGTCTGGATAGCCAGATGGCGTGTTAGCGGCATGGAATGCAAGGTCTCTTCTTACAGACTTCTTCAGATGACGTATTCAGGAGGTTGGGTTGTTTTATCTACAACTCCATTCTGAGAACAGGGTTGGCCCACAAGGCCCGGTGCACTGGTCAGAGTTGCTATTTCCAGTCAATTCTCTTCTCTTCTAGTTCCATGCCCCCCACCCCCAAAACAACAGACACAGGCCGACCCACATCTGATGGTTAGGGAAGGCCTTCAGGAAGTCGAAGAACTTGCAGACCCTGAGTCACACTCTTTTCAGCCGGAATGAGCCCTATGACTTTTGATTTCCAAGCCTAGGGGAGAACTTCCAAGCCCAGAAAATTCTGAAGAATCCCTACCAAACTCCTTCCTCCTGAGCACAAGGAGCATCAATCTCCCCTCGTGGGGACGGCAGCCTTCACACAGCCGCTAGAGGGGGGAAAAAAGATTATGCTAACTTAGACCCTGAGGGTGTTATTATATTAAAGCAAAGAAAATAAATCTGCACACTCCAGCATGCTCTACTCAGAGTCCTCACCCCCTCCTCTGGACCCACAGCGAAGTAGAGATGGAGGGGGAAGTGATAAAGCCACACTAGAGACAGGCCTTTCTCCAGATCACTCATTAGACCACAAAATACTGAAGCCCTAGGAGGGCATTGCTAGGTCCCTGAGAGCTGAGATTGCTAGACAAGCACGGAAGAACTGAGAGTAGCAAGTATCCAAAAATGTCAAATTTCACTCAATTTAAATACAGCTAACAAAAATCTGCTGATTTTTCCCCTTGCTGAAGTTTTCTGCCCAGCACATTTTGTTTCAGTGAAAGCTAGGCTACCAGCCAACTTCCAGTAATCACCTAGTGCAAAATGTACTGACCCATGCACTCCTTCAGAAAGGGTGTGAAAGGGTGCAAAACGGTGTATTTAACTGGATTCTGATAGTTCTAGAATTATTTCAGCTCAAAAATGTTTATTTTTTTTTAAATGTGTGCCTATGTTAAATCTGCACATACGTCTGTGCACCATGGCTGACAGAGGCCAGAAGAGAGCATCAGGACTCCAGGAACTGGAGTTACAGATAGTCGTTAGCTACCACGTGGATACTGGGAATTGAACCCTGGTCCTCGTGATCTTAACCACTGAGCCATCATCTCTCCAGTACCATATTGTTTATTTTAAATAATACCTGATATACAAAATTGGAATGGTTCTCAGTAAATCAGGCATGTGCCCTACAGTGGAAGACAAAATTTTACGAAGGCCCGAAAACCTAAGGGTGGTTGCTTCGATTTACTTGAAGGTTGCTGTTGTTTGAACTTTTGTTGAGTTTTTGACAATCGTATACATGAAGGCAGTGCATTCTGATGACTGTGCCTCCCACATCCTGGTCACCCTCCTGTCCCTATTTATAAGCCTTCCCCTCCATACAACTCTTCAGGATTCCTAATAACTTTTAAGACTTTTGTACAGTGCGTTTTGATCAAATCCATCCTCCTCGCTGTCCCCTGACTCCTCCCAGATGTACCCTCAGCTCCCCACCTCCCCAGCTTTCTGTCCCCTTTTCTTGGTTCAGCCACCTAGTGAGTCCAATTTGTGCCACACAGTTACTCCTAAATATGTGTCCATGCACTGGAGTATGATTGACCTTACTGGGGGCAGCACCCTTAAAGAAAGCTGACTGTCCCTCTCCCGGAAGTCATCAACTGTCTACAACTCCTCAGAGGTGGGCACTCATGAACCTCTTCCGACTGCATGCTAGAATGTTGACGGATTTGATTGTGTGCAGGAGGCTGCAGCTGCTGTGAGTGAGCTTGTGGGTGCCACCAATGGTCCTGTCATGTGGTCCTGTCATGTGGTCCTGTCACATCTGCTGTAGTATCCAAAAGACGCTGCTTTGTTTCAGTCCTCCCTGACCTCTGTCACTGACCGTCCTTTCTGCTCCCTCCTGAGTGACAGTCCCTGAGCCTTGGGGGTGCTGCAGCTGTCTCACTTAGGTCTGAGCAGTCCGCTGACACTGATGTGAGTCTCTGAGTTCGCCACCACCCACAGCACAAGGACACAGCAATAAAACCAATATAAACTGAGTCGCAAACTGCAGATCCTTACCTATGCCCAATGTTTTGATGCTCAATGTTAGTGGGTTTGCAGGCTAGCTTGCTAAGCATGGGGGCAGGGAGGGGGTGTCTGGGGAAGGTGACTGAAATACTGAACAGAATGCTGTCTTACTCCCAGCTTTGTCTGTGGCTCAACAATACAAAAATCAAAGACCCTGAGAGGTCAGATTGCAAGCTCCTATTCACAATGAAACTCAAGCTGCTTCCTAATGAAGGACACAAGAGAAAGAAGTTCCAGAGTGTAGCTGTGGGGACAGTGAAGACTCCAGGGAACAATGCTCTTACACCCTGCTCACTCCACATCCGTCCTCTCAGGCTGTTTGTGACATGGTGACAATCACTCAACATATTAAATGCTCCAGGCAGGTTTGGCTCTGTGCTTAAACAGCAAATGACAGTTAGAAGTTAATACGTACCCCTTTACACAAACATATTATCTACACTAACCAGGAGTTAGGGTCTAAAACAGAGCTGCTGACAAGGTGGATGGTGCATAGACACAGCCGTAGCTACCACTTCCTTCCTCAGCCCACACTGTTGCAGAGCAGCCTATGAAAACCTTCCCTTCAGAGACGACTGTGCAGGTGATAAAAGCAGGGTGACCAACACACTAACCTTCCTTCCAGGGGAGTGGGCTCTCCCTCCACTACAAAGGTCAGAGCCTACTTAATGCATCAGCAGGTGGAGCTGAAGAGCCATGGGAGTCACTGAGTTAGGGGACATCCCAGACAACTGTTTGGAGACTGTGTTGATGGCATTTTATATCAGATAAATGACAGTAAAGACCTAATGTATTCCTACAGGTCCTGTGGGTGTTTTCTAGAAAAGCCAGTAAGAAAGGAATGTCACTCACTCCAGTCATCTGTCCAGTCACTTGCTCACCCACAAGGGCAGGGCACCACACCGAACTCGGAAGAGCTGGAGGAATTCAAGCAGACAGAGCCCTGCCCTGATGAACTCACCCCTAAGGAGCTCAACGTGGGGTTTGTTTGTTTGTTTGTTTGTTTGTTTTCATGCACTGTGATATTAGACAGGCCTTGCTCAAGTCACATCTTGACTGTCACGTGGGAAGTGTGTTCCTTCAGATTTTAGGTAACTGATCCATCATTACCTATAAAGCACATATTGGTAAATCCTCCCCAGTAATGTTCCATCTCCCCCGTGTTACCTGAAGATTTTATTTTAATCGTCACGTCTATGCCCCTTACCAATAATTTTCGAAGTCACGGGTACTTCTGCTGACAGTGAGAGCTCCTATCTTCTTTAGAGCTGCGTGTTTAACAGGCAACCATTGGCTTTGACGCCCAAGTACAAATAGTGGTTGTCTGCATCAGTAAATGTGAGGGATCCAGAACTGTTACCTGAAATTGATCAATGAACAGAGAGCACTGAACTCTGATAGCTTTGCTTCTTACAAAGAAAAATGACCTCCCCTCCCCCTCTACAACTTGATCAAAATGCAGTCACCTTCTTCATTATTCATCTTTGTGGTGGTGGTAAAATACACTAACAAAAGTGACTTTAAGAAAAAGGGAGTTAGTTTTGGATAACAGTTCCTGGGAAAGGTGGCAGAAACAGATGCTGGGAGCCTCATTGCATGTACACACAGGAAGGCTGGTGGATCACACAGTGTGTGTGCACAGGAAGGCTGGTGGATCACACTGCATGTGTGCACAGGAAGGCTGGTGGGTCACACAGTGTGTGTGCACTGGAAGGCTGGTGGATCACACTGCATGTGTGCACAGGAAGGCTGGTGGATCACACTGCATGCGTGCACTGGAAGGCTGGTGGATCACACTGCGTGCATGCACAGGAAGGCTGGTGGATCACACTGCATGCATGCACAGGAAGGCTGGTGGATCACACTGCGTGCACACACAGGAAGCAGAGACGGAGAGTGTCTATAAAAACTCAAACCTCGTCCCGAATGATGCACATTCTCCAGCAAGGCTCTGCCCTGCTTAGAAATTGCAGAAGCTTTCCAAACAGTGCCACCAGCTGAGGAAAGAGGATCTGAGCATGTGCCTAGCATAATCCTAGCACTTAGAAGGTGGAAGCAGAAGGAGCAGAAGTCCAAGGTCATCCTCTGCTACAGCAAGTTCAAGAACAGCGTGGGCTCCCGGAGACTTGGTCTCAAAACAAGATTAGCATGCTATACTGGCTGGTTTTGTGTCAACTTGACACAAGCTGGAGTTATCACAGAGAAAGGAGCTTCAGTTGGGGAAATGCCTCCATGAGATCCAGCTGGAAGGCATTTTCTCAATTAGTGACCAAGAGGGAGGGCCCCTTGAGGGTGGGACCATCCCTGGGCTGGTAGTCTTGCGTTCTATAAGAGAGCAGGCTGAGCAAGTCAGGGGAATCAAGCCAGTAAGTAACATCCTTCCATGGTCTCTGCATCAGCTCCTGCTTCCTGACCTGCTTGAGTTCCAGTCCTGACTTCCTTTGGTGATCAACAGCAATGTGGAAAGTGTAAGCTGAATAAACCCCCGTCTTGATGTTTATGTAGGGATAGAAACCCTGACTAAGACACATGCCAAGAAAACAATGAACGAAGGAGCTCCCGAATTAAGAAATGCCAAGTTGAACGAGGATATTATAACATTCTGTTATAAGCCCAGAAAAAATTAATTCTGTTTTAAAATCAGAATGGGCAAAATCCCACAAAATGGTATGAGAATAAGAACTAAGCAACATCGCTCCAAACAAGCCAGAGACACTCCCTGGAGCAGTCATAGCTGTGGAGTCTGTAAACTCAGAAGACACGAAGAACATAAACCAGAATGGAAAAGAGAAAAAAAAAAAAAAAAAACACTCAGAAATTAGGTATTACACAAAGGGAGAACTTCAGAGAGTCTTAAGCAGAGGGAACTAAAGACACAACAGATGATACTGTAACACGTCTTAAGGAAAGTGGGGAGGAAGAGATTAAGTAAGCAAAATTGGTGAAGAGAGCTACAAGGCCGGGGAGACGGAGGCAGTGCGTGAGCGAGGTGTTCCTATCCAGCAGCACTGTCCTGGGACGCTTCTTCCTACTGAGCCGCCTCGTCCAGCCTCAGTATGAGCGAGGGCTTTTGTCCTGTGTCTTGTGCCTTCTTTAGTCCTCTCTCTTGGCGGCCTGCTTTTTTTTTTTTTTTTTTTTTCTTTTCATGTGAGGAAAAACAGACTTGAAGGCATTAAGAAACTCATGTCAAGCAAAAGCAGATTTTAGGACTCCTTTTCTTCTATTGTATTGTCTTATTATACTATATCCTGCCTGTCTGTTTGACTCCTGTTTTTTTTTTTTTTTTTTTCTGAAGAGGAAATGGAGGGGGAGTGGATCTGGGGGAGAGGGGAGGTCAGGGAAGCTTGGAGTCGTGCAAGGTGTGGGAAACTGTGGTAACACTGTGTGGTGTGGAAGAAGAATCTGCTTTTTTCAGTTGAAAAAAATAATCAGCATGGAAGAACTCAAAGATTACCATTCCATAGATCCTTCCAAGAAATCAGGGAAATCAGTCTCTGGCACCAGATATTTAAAGGCACATTAGCTGAGTATCAAGCATGCACACTTGTGAGTCCAGGACCAATATGGGGCTGCTGGGAATGACAGAGCTAATGCTATATGCTTGAGCTATGCAGATAAAGTGTTGGAGGAAGGGAGGGAACGTAGAGGGCCTGAGCAGATGCTGGACTCTCTCAGCATCTCCACTGATGTCGCTTCTGGCCATACTATTATGTTGAGACTCTCACAGTAGCATGAGGCCATTCTAATTCCATTATCCTCTGGGTTCATAAGATTGAGTTCCCTGGGCATGACAGAAGTGGGTGCAGCTAAGAGCAGGAAAGACTCATTTTACAGTCTTGGTTGTGAACTGAAGAGCGGTGTCATGGGGAGCCTCAAGGTACCTTATTAGGAAGCAAAGCTGTCAGAACTGTATCTGTGAAGCCAGACAAGGGAGGAGGGTCATGGATGCCAGGCCAGCCTGGGCTACATGACCAGTGATAAGCCAGGCTAGGCTACATCGTAAGGCCTGTGTCCCAAAGACCATGAATTTGTGTGTGTGTGTGTGTGTGTGTGTGTGAGAGAGAGAGAGAGAGAGAGAGAGAGAGAGAGAGACAGAGAGACAGAGAGACAGAGAGACAGAGACAGATTAGAGACAGACAGACAGACAGACAGACAGACAAACAGAGACAGAGACAGAGAGACAGAGAGAGAGATTAGAGAGAGACAGAGAGCACAAGAGAGAGGGGGGGTGAAGGGAGAGGGAGGGAGGGAGGGAAAGAGACATACAAAGAGAAAGAAAGAAGAGAGGTTGGAAACAAAAGAGCAATGAATTGTCTTGTGATGCTTCTTGAATTACTTTACTAGCATTTCTTTATGTGTACATGCCTGTACCATAATGCACAAGTGGCAGTCAGCAGACAACATATGGGAGTAAATTCTCGTCTTCTACCATAGAGCTCCCAGGGATCAAATTCAGGTGAGCATACTGGCATCTCACTAGCCTGCGGCCTTGAAATGTTTTTTTTTTTTTTTTTTAAAGAAGAATAAGAGGAGGAGGAAGAGGAGGAGGAGGAGAAGCATTTTCAAGGAAAGGGCTAATCTCTAAGGCAAGCCTGGAGCATCCGTTCCTACCAGTCAATGAGGTCAACGAGGAAGCTATGGAACAGTCAACACCATGTCAAGACTCTCACAAGGCATGGTGAAGAGGTTGCCCCTAGCTGAGACAACTTGGCCTTCAAAAGGAGCAGCCAGTGCAGTTGAGCAGACATAAATTAGCGAATTCAAATCATGCTTAATCTAATTGGCTAGCTTTGGAGGGAGAAAACTCCCCTGGGGACTAGTGGCTGATGGGAAGAGCCACGCATGCTTCATCTTGAACTGCTTGCCTCTGGGTACAGAGAGTCGGTGGTAGAATCCACCCCTGTACACGTGCCAGGAAGCAAACACTGCAGCACTCGAAAGCCTCCAGTCTCCAGAGAACCCTGAGCGTGAACAGGCTGCTCACATGGCAGAGAGACAGACAGCAGACCCTGTGTGTTCCCTGAGAACATCCCACCTCCAGTCTCCTGGACAATGGGCCTGAGAGTGAGGAAGCCTCCCCATGGAGCCGCAGCAATATGGAAAACACAGGGACCACCTGAAGGAAGCCACATGGATGGAGGGATCAGGACAGTGGGGGATTGATCTTCCCACGGAGCCATAAGAAAGAGGGAAGAGGAGGCCAGCAGCCCAAACCGCACAGAGAGCATCAATGGAGACTAGACTATAGCTTCCTGAAGCTGTCCCCAGTGAGAGGTGATGGCCAGATGTACACTCAAGTCACCAGTGCCCAGGTCAGGAGGGTGGTTTCCTTAGCAAACACAAGTTGAGGTGCATAAAGGGGCACCTGGGGTGGCTGTAAAGTTCGACTTTTTAGCCCTGGGTGTTCACATGGATCTTTGCCATATATAATAACAAAAGCTGTACACCTACCTTGTGTGGCTATATCTGTGGGTTTTTTGGTTTTTTTTTTTTTTTACAGATTTTAAGACTGACCCAAAAGGAATAATAAATCTTAAAGCAAATCTAGCTACCCGTGTTTTTTTTTTTTCTTGGTAGATTCATGTTTAATAGGCTACTTTATTTAGACTGGGCACTTGCATGTTTCTGGGACTGTTTCTAAGAGTCACTGATCTTTAATCAACCAACTAGTGTTCCCTGTGGGCCTACTATGTGCTGCAGATTTCTGCTCTGTGTCAAACATGGCCTTGTACCTATTGGTACTTGCTTCCTTTTTTTTTTTTTTTTTTTTTTTTTTTTTTTTTTTTAGCTTGTTTGACTTGTGTTGAAAATTCTGTTTGCTTCTGCTGTTCCTGACACTTCAATTGTGAGCGATGCTTTTGTTGTGTAAACTGGTTTGTGTGTTGGGTTTTTAGGGGGCAATCAGAAAGTAGTCAGCACCCAGTGGCTCATTTCCCTGGATCTGGTTCTGAGAGTCCAAGTAGGGCTCTGCTCCACTTGCTGAGCACAGATTCTTCTAGGTTCTATTCCCGTGACTCAGCGACTCAGCATCCCAGTCACAGGGCACATCCGGAAAGCTGAGTGCCGGAGAGGTTTACCCCAG
Organism: Mus pahari; assembly: GCF_900095145.1. Lineage (NCBI taxonomy): Eukaryota > Metazoa > Chordata > Mammalia > Rodentia > Muridae > Mus > Mus pahari. The sequence continues at coordinate 108,340,596 of NC_034592.1, forward strand.
GAAGGTGCTGGGTGGTTTTTAAACTGCACAAGTTCATGAGCAGCCAGAAGCAGCTCACTCTTTTACACCAGGTGCACGGGGTTCTACATCAAAGGCTTGGCACCTTGATTTTTAATTTATCAGTTAATTCATTATTTGATATTGCATACGTGCATATAATACATTCCAATCATACCAATTTTATGTACAAAGCAAAGGAATCATAACAGTTGCAAAGCTACAGAATTTCTTCATGGCAGTTTTTAATCTCAGTCCAAGAAATAAATAATGACAGAGGGGTGACAGAATAACAGAACAATGGCCCCATGGAAGAGACTGTCCTCCAAAGGTTACATTTGTCATGTAGTACACACCAAACCAAAAGAGAGGAGATCTCTGCCTTATAGATAGTGGAAGGGAGGAACAGAGAGGTTAAGTACTTGCCTAAGGTCACACAGCTAAGAAACATTGCTTGAACTCAACCCTTGTGGTCTCCCCCAGACCCTGTGCCATCAGCCACAGGTTGCTCCACCGCCACAGGTTTGCAGGATCTTGGCAAGCTACAGAATGTATTCGAACGCTGTCTGCCTTGTCCAATTAGCATTTTATACAGCTCCTTCTGGCAAAAAGCACAGCTGATCTATGATCAAACAGCATCCAGTCTGTCTCCTTAATAGTTCGTGGCGCTGTGGGCGGCTCTCCATCCCCATAGCTGCCGCCTTCACTCATGCGGCCCTTATTTCCCAGTTCAACTGTTACAGTCACCTCCTAATTGACCTTTCTGTCTCTGGCTCTAACTGTAGATGAACATGAGCGATCCAAATAAAACTACAAACCGCACCGTGGTAGGCAGAGTACATATACACCTGCCCAAAGAATTCCTAGAAACAATGGCTATTGGGAAGGGGGTGAGCGTGGGGGATGGGGGGACAGCATCAAGCAAACCCAGGTCCTCACAAATCTAGAGAAGTCAAAGGCAGTGTCAGTGTGAAGATATTAAAGGGATCCGGCATGAGCACAGTTGCAGGCTGCCTGGGCCTGCCGTCTGAGTCCGGCATGGAAACAGCTGTAGTGCGTGTTTATCTGCGCCCCTCCCTAACTCTTCCAACCTCCCTAGGACTTGGATCTCCTGATCAGAGAAGCCAGGCTGTCTCCCTTGCTGGCCTCCTAAGCTGTGACACCCCCTCCCCCCGCAGGCACTGGGGAGGAAGGAGACTGCTCACATGATTCAGCATAAGTCTCCCTTGCTCCCTTCCTGAACCACACACTGCAAAGAACACGCTGGAAATGCGGACAAAATGGGGCCCAACGTGGACAAGGAGGATCCTGCTGCTGGGGATCTGCTGGGTCTCTGCCTACCTACCTGTCCGTGGTGTCTCCCTGCCCCCGCGCCTCCCAAGGGCCACAGGTAGGTGGCAGTGGGCCCAGACACCCCAGTCCCACATCAAGATGTGGGATGGAGAGGAGAATGGCCATGCCCCCTCCCCCTCCCCGACTCTGGCTGTATCTGCCGTGCTTCGTAGCCCTGCAGATTATTACTTGTATTTCCACCAACGTCCCCATATTCCTCCCAAACACCCCAGTTTAGGCTTTGTGGGCTTGAGATGTGTGACTCCAACATCTTGTGATCTTTTCCTTTTCCTCAGCAGGAAACAGCACGCAATGTGCTGTCTCTCCAGCATCGGAGTTTCCTGAAGGGTTCTTCACCAAGCAGGAGAGCACAGATGGAGGCATTGTAATCTACTTCCTCATTATCCTCTACATGTGCATGGCTGTCTCCATCGTCTGCGACAAGTACTTCTTGCCCTCTCTGGAAATCATCAGTGACTGTAAGTTGCCAGGAAGGTCTCCTGTGACCTTCCAGAAGAGCTGTCGCACAGATCTGTCCATCTCAGCTGGTGGCAGAGCACCCATGTCTGTCCTGGGGTCCTGTGGGGTTCATCCTGGGAGTCCAGGCAGAAGCATGTTTTTCAGTTGTTATTATACACAGCTAGCTTCCAGAAGCTTCCTTTTGTTCTAGCATCCCAGTGGCTGTTAAGAACAACCCCGGGATTTTGCACCACTGGGTGCCTGGTCCTCACTTTTTTCTATTTCAAACCCTTTTCACTTGGGCTCTGAGGGTGGGGGAGAAAGAAATGTGGCCGAGGACCTCCTTTCTCTCTACTCCTTGACTGGCATCCTGCAGTTAAGAGAACTGAAATTCATGAACCAATAAGTAAATAAATTCTAAACTCCATGTAATGGGACCTCAGCTCTCAGGTAATAACAACCCTGGGTGTTAAGTGTTGGTAGTTTCTGAAAATAAGCTCAGATCCGCAAAGCCTGTGTACTGTAGATTTCCCAGAACTCTGAACAGGAAGCATCACTTTGTGGATGCACTGGTTCCTCACACAAGGAAAAATGATAGCTATTCATCCCCACGGAACTGCCAAAGTCTGCAGTCTCTCTCAAAGCTGATTAAACTGCTGAGTATCTTCATTTCACAGCTAAATCAAAGGGAAGGGCTGTGTCCTTTTGCAAGACTACACAGGACAGAACAGCAGCATCCTTAACTCCATCCCACACATACATATGCACACCTACACACACATACATACTCACATATGCGCACATAAACACACAAACACACGCATGCCCCCCACATACACACACAAGCATGCACACACACACAGACATACACATACATGCACATATACACACACACACATGCATGAATTGCATGTAAACTCTCTTCTTTCCCATCCTCCTAGCCTCCGCCCTTGCTGGAATGCAAGGCAAATTATTCCCTTCCTTTCATGTACGATTGCAGTACGCTTATGAACTACAGCACCTGTAATGGCAAAGGAATGAAACTTCTATCTGTTCAATAAGTTTATCATAATTATTAATATTTAAGAAGATGCAACCAGTATTATATTTTATGCTGACAACTCATTACTATTTTAGTGTTGGCTGATTTTAACACATTATTTTTGCTTAATGAAGTGCAGGAACAAAAGTCAACCCACCTAAGTGTGCATCTCTTGAAGATCCCCAAAGATCTCTAAACATACTGTTTTGCTAGAGTCTTTCTGTCAGCCTTTTGAGGGTTACTATCATCCACTCACCTACTAAGGGTCTCTAATTTTCCCATATTGCCAGTCTCTTCAAAACCATGATTTCTAATCACAGCACAGGAGCTCATGATCCTATGAGTGATTTGAGAACCTAACACTGGATTTTACTTATTACAGTGTCTGGTGAAAAAAATGATCATTTTAAGCTATTAATCTCAAAGAATTGCCTTAAATAGTATTCTGTCCGTAGCGTATGCATTCTCAGCACACTTCTCTGGTTACTTTCTGATTAAAGCACAGGGCTGTGCATACGTAAGACTTCTGATAGGTATCGTCAGAAGTATCCCACCAAGGCTATGCCGATTATACCCCCCAAGGCCTCAGCACTGTCCATTCCTCGACATGAATATCACCTTTAATATCATTGTTACATAAAACTAAAACCTCACCGTATAAAATTCCTATTTCTCCCATGCGTAAGGTGGCTATTCTATGCATCTATGGAAAATCATAGCCTTACTTACTTTTGTGATTTCTTGTCTGCATTTGGTTGGGGTGGGGAGTAAATGGACTCATTTTTCTTACTAACTTTCCCAAGACTTTAAAAAGTTTGTATAGATATTAGCACTGATATAAATTTCCATGGTTTATCATTTCTGTTTATATTGAAGGCATTCGTGGTGTTGCAGCTGAAACATTTTAAAGCTAGGAAGTCTGCTTCAGCTTTCTGTCCTGGGATCTCTCCAGAAAGATCTCTCTAAGTACCACTCCAAAAAGCCGCTCTTGCTTTTCACTTGTTTTGCTTCTATGCTTATCCCCGCACCCAAAACTCATCTTCACAGAATACATCCTTTTTCAAACTTGATCAGTCCGCACATACTAAGTACATATATGTGTGTGTGTGTGTTTCCACAATCCCAACTCTAGTAATCTTTTCATTCTCATGTCAGCACTGCATTTAATTAGAACGTGAAAAACAGAAAATGGAAAATATTGCTCACACCGCACTAAAAACTGTAAGCCTCGGTGGTTCAGCTGAGCTGACAGAACAAATCCAGCAAGAATTCTGTTTACAGAGGTTGCCTGTAAGAAGTAAAAGATTAAAAACAAGATAACCTTCCAGTCCTGCAGGAGACATGACTTACTGCATTGGACATCAGAGCATGCTCTCCATATATTCTTCCTTAAGAGGCTTCCTCCTTCTGTCATAATGACTTCCGCTATACCACTTGTAGAATTTCTTTGAAACATCATCAGCAAACATGCATTTCTCAAGAAAATCCCTGTTGTCAACATAACAGGATTGCTATCAGGACTGTGTAGGCGGTGGATGCCCATGGTGGTTATCAGGACTGTGTGGCTGATGGGTACCCATGGTAGCTATCAGGACTGTGTGACTGATGGATGCCCATGTGACGCCAATCCTCCTCAGCTGAAAGATTTGACTCAGCTCTTGAGTATCAAAATGACAGCCAACAACATGAGGTAGGAATAATGTTCATTCGACCTATTTGTCAAAGTCTGATCATTCATCTTTCAAGGTCTGCCATACTCATATTCAAATGACAACATCAGCAATAAGAATCAATCAGCACAATTTGTCTCCATCCACGGGCACTGACTTCTGGAGTCTGCATGCCTTTCCTCCGAACTCCTTGATAAGCACAGTTGTACAGTTCCACTCGTCTCATCAGCTAATGCGTAATAATACAGTCCACAGAACATCCCATGGATAGTCCACATTCTACTAGAGTGGTCCCTCACTCACAGATACCCATCATGATGCAATCATGGAAGCCCAAGCACATCATACACGTGTGTGTGTGGGGGGGGGTGTCTGTCTGTCTGTCTGTCTGTCTGTCTGTCTGTCTGTCTGTCTGTGTCTGTGTCTGTGTGCATACACATATGAGTGTGTGGCTTCACCTACATAAAAACCTTACAAGGTAGGGTTTTACTTTGCAGAAAGGGAAGCTGAGACCATACAGCTGATGCAAAGCAGGTCCTCACTCTCTCTGGTGTTCCACAGTCCAAGCTATGTACTGTAATTTTACCCATCCTCTTTAGAGATTATTTACCATCATATGGTTGTTTCAGAAGGCCAGTTCTTTTTTCTTTTTTTTTTTTTTTTTTTTTTTTGTTGTTGTTGTTTTTCGAGACAGGGTTTCTCCATGTAGCCCTGGCTGTCCTGGAACTCACTTTGTAGACCAGGCTGGCCTCGAACTCAGAAATCCGCCTGCCTCTGCCTCCCGAGTGCTGGGATTAAAGGCGTGCACCACCACGCCTGGCTCCAGAAGGCCAGTTCTATTTGAACAATTTTGTGAGCAATTTTCCACCCAAGGGCACTGAAAATTTTGATAAAAACATGAATGAGACATTCACTGTAACTATGAAGTATATTACAAAACCAAGAGTTGTTTACTGAAATAGGTTTCGACTCTTAGAAACCTACCAAGGGTTATAAATTAATTTTGTAAACACTTTCCGAGATGACTAGCCTCTCGGCCTAGCATTTTGCCTAACATTCACTTGGAGTTACTATACAGTACTATGGAATTCAAAGATCACATATAATTCCTATTGGCATATATGCTCTAGCATATATCTAAGACGGTGATGGAAGAACTGTCCCAGGATAGTCCCATCACCATAGCGCTCTCTCCTCCAATCAACAGCAGCCTATGGGGTTAGCAGCAGAGTCTTTAGCAAGGTGAAAAGTGTAGGGGCCTCGAGACTAGTCTCCATGCAAGGGAAAGTTAGAAGCAGTAGAAGGCAGAGCCTCTTACTGATAAGATGGCAGGACCCCAGCTAGGTCAACAAGTGGCATGCTGGCAATTTCCCCTATAGCTGTAGCCACTGGAGGCTTCCAGCAAGGATTTTCCACTTCTTCTCTGCTCTACTTAGGGTCATAAAAGCCACACAGCCTCCCCATGCCCTTCAACACTGAAAAAGCACACATTTATCTCCCCTGGACAGCTAGAGACAGTTTGCCATTATTTGATCTGTGTGAAATCATGACAGGTAAGCAATGCTGGCTCCACCCTTCTCCTCTGAAGTCCTGTCCTCCTCCTTATTCTGACTCAGATTCCAATCCTGCTTCTTCGTCCATTTAAGTTGGGGTACAAGAGGAGTTACAGGAGATCCTCCAAACACAAAGGTCTGGAGTGATATTAATCCATATTATGCAGGGAGAATAACTCCGCACCATTGTAACTGTAGAAAAGACATGGCTTCTGTGGCGAGAAGCAGAATGTGGACTCTGGAAAGGGAGGGGAAAGGTCAGTCGCCTTAGAGCCAAGGGAACTGAAGGATGTGACTCTCCTCAGCCCTGCCAGCTGTCCTCATCAGACCCTGACTTGAAGGATGCTCAAGAGTAGGTGTGGGTGCAAGAAACAGAGAAGAGTTAAAGTGCCAAGAAGAATGGTGCCTCTGTGTATCTGGTCATTTCAGTAAGACCAGCTTAAAGAAGCTATGCCAACGACTATCATGCCTGGTTTATGCAGCTAGTTATATTCCCGTTGTTGTGTCTTACTTGCTTACTGGCTTTTCCTTCCTGTGTGTTTCCCTCCTATATGTTCATGTGCTCAATGAAAGGTCTATGGCATACAGGAGGCCTGGAGGGGGTGGGGAACCCAGTGATCACAAGATGTGATGACGTAATTGTTCTGTCCTCTGTGCATGAGAAAAATAATAGTAAACTGCACACAGGGAGCAGTCACTGAGAATTCATTGTTACAGAATATACCAAGAACAATACTAAGACTCCTTTACCCAGGAAAAACCAAAGTGCAGAAGGGAAATAAATCAATAAAAAAACATGCTTGGAGCAAATACAAAAACCTATGATGCATGACAGCTTGAAGCCTATCTTAGGGTAAAAACAAATCAGACAGTCTCATAAGGCAAGATGTAAGTTTGTAAAACCTCTACTTAATAACCTATGCGGCAACTTTACACTATTTTTTAGAGTTCCTTTGGGTTCTTCCTTGAATCAACATCCCTATTATACTATTGAAATTTAGTAATCTTTGTTCAAAAAATGATCTCTTAATATAAATGTATGCTTATAGTTCACACATGAACACACATACCAACTGAGATTCACTCTCCTGTCCACCGAGATGCGATGCACATCTCCGTAGAAACAGGATACAGTATAAATGTACTATCCTCTTACTGTGTCATGGGTATCTCGGCTTCGCTCAATCACTCTTGAACGACTTTCTTTAAAGTTTTCTAAAGCAGCGACATAGAAAGTACAGAGAAACTCTAAGCTTTTGCACTGTTAATCCAAGCACAAGGAAGCAGGCCTTAAGGCCAGCCTGGGCTACAGAGGGAGTTCCCGGATATCCAGAGCTACACAGAGAAACCCTGTCTCGACAACACAGTCACTTGCTTCAGCCAAACAACAACAACAATACAAACATAGTCACTTGCTTCAGCCAAACAACAACAACAACAACAATACAAACATAGTCACTTGCTTCAGCCAAATCCCAGTAAGCTAACTACAGAACCCTTCATTTAAATGCTAACCTAATATGCTATTCAATTCCAACATCTAATCTCTCCATCATGCTAACATCTTTGAGTTATAACACATTTTAAGGGAAAAAAATTCCCATGTTTTAGAAAAGTCTTTTAAATATTTACTTTTTATCTTTTAAAAATTACTTTCACTACCTCTGCCTTGAACTAATGTTTGTCTATGTTCCACACTATGTTTCAGTGACAGGTGATTAAAAAAAAAAAAAAAAAAAAAAAGTAAGTTTTAATTCCAGGTAGAGCTGACTCTAACTTGTGGTTAGGAGCTTTAGTAATTCTGAGTCTGACATTTGGATAGCTTACGGTTTGAGGGGATTATCTGAACTCTTAAGCCTAGTGAAATTTACAGAGGCAAAAGCATTCTCAAAGAACAAAGACTCGGAGTAGTGCTTCTTCCCTGCCCGGCGAGCACAGCCTCCTGAGAGCCTGGCACAGCCTCCGGAGAGCCTGGCTGACGCCCACACGGGTGCGCTTTTCTCTGGCCTCAACTGTAATCCCAGGGACTGCATCTGCACCTTTAGTAGGAGCTAAGTGCTCTAGGCGCTATCAAGATGTAGGTGCAGGAGCAGGCAGTGGTGGGAAAATCACACTGTGCACTAATCCCTTTCTCTGGGAGTGGTGGAAAGCATCACTTCTTTGGCATCAGAATGATATAGGTCCTATCCCACCTCTGACCTTGGACAACAGGAACCATGGGATTCAGAGGACAGGTGAATCCACTGTAGTGGTCCACCTAGTGGATTGGGGGAAACCCTTTTTCAACAGGATCGAGCCTTTAAAAGCATTATAGAGATGTTTCAGAGTTCGTTCAGTTTAAAAATCTGATGTGCTATGAGGCTTTTCTAAACAACCTCTTTAAAGTCTCACATTCAATTATTTGGCAGTGACAGAATTTGGGTCTCCATTTTAACTTAGTTCTCTTTACTATTCGTTATAGAGGTATTTCCAAAAAGTCACAAACTTTCGGATGGGACATTACAGAAAAGAACACACTTAGGAGAAAGTCTGGTGATTTTAAAAGCATCTCATGGCCATAATGCTGTAGGTTATATAAACAATGTATTGGCACCTGAACCTATAAGGAGACCATACCTTGGATGTGTCTCCTATATCTTGAAGTGAATGTGGTTGTTCTTTCAGATTAATAGAAAAAAGAATAATAGCAATAATGGAAAAACAGAACAATTTATCTTTAATAATAAACTACAGCACAGGAAAATGTTACCCAAAGGTCAAGAAAGACAAGACCCATCTACTGTAAAGTTCAGAGATGTAAAGCATTTTATAAAATATTCTTACAACTATACAAAAAGGCTTGGGAAAAAAATATCCTTCAAGTTTTATACAGCCATCTAGCAGAATCTTTCCTTTCATAAGTATAATTAAAGCCCAGGGAATAGCAAGAATGCCTTCTGAAACCAAAAGAAGTCCGAAGGACCACTGTTGTCCCCACCTTAAAACAGCCCAATCCACCATCTTTTCCCTCTGGAAACGGAGTTTGTCCAATGAAGCAGTCTTCAGGGCACACTAAGCCACACCGTCACTGTCAGAAAGGACACTGGCTGCTTCCCTATGTCTTCCCACACCGGCTTTGGAAGGCACAGCCTAAGAAACCTGTAGCACTGACTTTTAAGTTCCTAGAAATGTGCTAGAAAACAATCGAAGATTCTTGTTTCCCAGTAATTTTCACCTACTTAAGAATGCAGGGGGAGGGGGGCTGAGGATGTGGCTCAGTGGGTAGAGCTTGCCTCGCAAGCTCAAAACCCCAGGTTCAATCCCAGCACTGCACAATCCTGAAGTGCTGGCACAGCAGCAATCCCTGGCAGAGGCAGGGAGATAGAGGTTAAACATCATCTCTGGCTACACAGTGAATGCAAGGCCAATCTGGAATACACGAGACCATTCACAAAGAAAAAAATGTTAAAAAGCATCAAATAGACATAGTTATGGTGCCAGTAACACAAAGCCATGGAAATGCTCTTGCCCTCAAGGTCTGCCAAATTCCTACAGTTACAATCTTTACAATCTATGAGACTTGACTTTGTTTCTTTCTCCCAGGTCCTGACTAGTTTGTTTGTTTGGGTGTGCTGGGTAATAAAGCCAGTGCCTCATATGTAGTAGCAAAACTGATTCTTTGTAAAATGTAAATTCTAAAACTCACATCTAAAAAAAGGAGTTAACATTAGAAGTATGAAAACTGAACACCACAGTGTAAGATAATGCCTTCATTTCTAAAATGAAGCTAGATTATACAGCAATCCAGTCTGCCTTTTTGTTCAATTTTAATATTCTACAGCAAGTTAGTAATATATGTACATACATGTGTATGCATCTATCTATGCACATATTGGTTACATTCTATACATTAAAACAAATAAGCACTGCTCAGTACTCCTGAGGTACTGAGAATGTGAAAATCAGGGGACACTCAGGTCTGGCACATAAAATCATCTACTGTGTGTGCATAGTGTTCACCACCCACCTCCTGAGGAACTTAAGATTCCAGAGTGATCTATAAGAACTAATACAGTATGTAAAATGTGCAAATAGCTTTACACTGTACTGTCCAAGGAAAAAGAAGAATCTAGTCCAGATGCAGAATGAAGGTAATTTCTCTTTGACTATTTTGATACACAGGTGGTTGAATCTGAGGCTATCAACCCTGGGGACAGGGTTGAGTATGTATGATTTATATGTGGAATAAAAGAAACACCAGGAAACCAAAGTCCACAAGCCATATTTTTCTCCCTTCACTGTTTTTTACTGAAGTCAAATATTTAAGTGATATAGTTAAGGCAAGTAGGAATTGATGAGAGAGTCTGGATTGAATTATCTCACTGCCCCTTCTGAACCCTGTTCACAATTATCATCACATGGCAGATGACCTCAGAGTGGACCTATCTGATGTCTTACACCAACATGGCCTCAAAGGATAAAAATAGTAGCTGGGCATTTTCACCAACTGAACAAGTGCTTCAGAAGAAAAGAATATTCCCTAGTCTTTAGGGTCCACAAGGCCATCCATGATGTTCCTTCAATCTTACCACCTCTTATTGTCTCTTGGGGCTCTTCATTCTAGACCTGAGGCTGTTCCAAATACACCAGTTCTATGGATGCCACATCTATAGATGCTGTCTGTAGCCAGTTAACCTACCTACTATACTTTTTTTTTTTTTTAATATTTATTGATTACTATATCTAAGTACACTGTAGCTGTCTTCAGATGCACCAGAAGAGGGCATCAGATCTCATTCCAGATGGTTGTGAGCCACCATGTGGTTGCTGGGATTTGAACTCAGGAACTTCAGAAGAGCAGTCAGTGCTCTTAACCACTGAGCCATCTCACCAGCCCCCCCCCCCCACTATACTCTTAACTACATAGTAACACCCTCATTTTGAAACCTCTGCTCCAAAGTTACTTATCTCATGACATTTCATATCTTCTTTATTTTCACTTCTTTCTGCTTCTAAAACCCCCATATTTTGTGTCTGTCCATTCACCACACTATAAGGTGAGAGACGCAGCTCTTGTCTGTTTACCGCCATATCCTGACACGCAGAGAAGCATCTGGGATAGTTAGTGTTGGTATTCAGTAATGAAAGTAAGATGAATTTGAAAGTCAGCTACTTAACAAACTTAGCTTACAATATAAAGTGCCATTTTCACTGTCCCTCACCCTAGGAGCATTACGGAGATCAAGCAGCTGGTCAGGGTCCCCACTGCAGTTACAGTGATAGGACTGATCTGGAATCATGAAGGCTTGTTCTCCCATGTGTCTGGTCCCGAAGCTTGGAAAGCTCAAAAGGATGCAAAAGCATAGATGTTGGTTTGTCTTGAAAGACAATAAGGGCTCATGACATCTGTCCCAGGTGGAGGTTTCAAGATAAACCAGGATATGTGGTGTCTAGGGCACTAAAGCAAATGTCCCAAGAGAGGCCACTTGAGGAAATTCTACCATTTGCTTTAATGTCCTGACCTTGAAAATACTGTCCCACTGTCATGGCCCTCAATTTGTCAAAGCAGTTGCAAAGATCATCTGTGCTCATGTGTGCTAGCCAGGTGCTCTACCACAGAGCCATATGCTCAGTCCCCTTTTAAATTATTGGAAAGGATGTGGAATACAAATATTGTAGTAAGTTTTGTAAAATTCAATGTGATATACCCCAAACAAGGAATTTATAAGGCCAAAAATCAAAGTTTCAGCAGAGAAGAAATGTGTACTTAAAAGCAAAACCAGTTAGGTGATGAAGAGATGGCTATGGTTAAAGGCACTGGCTGCTCTTCCAGAGGACCTGGGTTCAATTCCTAGTGCCCACATGGTAGCTCACAGGGGATCTGGCCCCCTCACACCAGTGCACACTAAAAAAAGAAAAATCAAGACAGTCTTCACAAGGCAGACCCCAGGAAACGCTGCCAACCATGAGAGACCAAATCAAATACACCAGAGTTTGAGGACTAAAACCTTAGTACAGTAAAAGCAGTTAGCATCAAAAAAATACTTGCATCAAATCTGAGTTCTAGTGGCCGGAGTGATGGTATGCGTGGCTCCCAAGCTTGAGGATGAATTCTGATCCCCAGGACCAAATGAAATGCCAGGTGCACTGATGCATGACCCTGGGAAAGTGGTGCAGGAGGGTCCCCAAGGAGCTTCAAAGTTAACTGAGCAAAGACACCTGACACTGACATTGGCCTCCGTAACATGTACACACACACACACAAACACAAGCACACACATGCACACCTCTTATTGGCAAACTTGATGGAGATTTCTCAAAAGGCCGACTTGTTTCTTCAATGTGGCTTTTTTTCCTCCTTCACGTAGTACATTCTTGGCTCTAATGCTGGAAGAGCCACATAAGACTCTCTCCCTAATGTCAATTAAGTGAAAGAACATGTATGATTCTAAGTCTGGACAATACCCACAAACTACTCAATAGAACAGTAATTAATCTGTTGTGTAATTTGCATAATGCTAGATTTATTGGGCTTTTTGTTTACCGACTTTCTCTTCTTTTCCATTAGATAATGTTGGTGTTGTAAATCTGTAAAAGAACACAATCCAGCTTCATTGTAGATCTTAAGAACCACTGAACCCTTTCTTGTTCCAAGTCAGGTTAGGAATCCTGAATTACTAGAATTTGTCAAAAGTTGTTTTTGCAGTTCACGTACAGCTGGAAGCCACTTCTCTGAATTGGTCAACAGCCTGGACTTTGTCTCCCCTCCTTTCTATAGTATATTTGTTTGGGAGTGGAGGCATGAAGTGGTACATGTGTTGAGATTAAAGACAACTTTTGAAGGGTTGGTTATCTATCTCCTGCTATGTGGGTTCTGGGAACAGAACTCAGGCCATCAGCCTTAGAGGCAAATTCCCTTACCCACTGACCTACCTCCATGGCCTTTAAATGTTCGTTATCTTGTGTACTGGCTGGTTTTATGTCAACTAGACACAAGCAAGCGTCATCAGAGTGAAAGGAGCCTGTTGAGGAAATGCCTCCATGAGAACTAGCTGTGAGGCATTCTCAATTAGTGATCAGTTAGTGAGGGAAGGACTAGCTAATGGTGAGTGGTGCCATCCCTGGGCAGGCAGGCCTGGGCCTATTGCTTCTTGTGAAGCAAGCCAGTAAGCAACACTTCTCCATGGCCTCTGCATAAGTTCCTGCCTTCAACTTCCAGCCCTGCTTGAGTTCTTGTCCTGACTTCCTTCAATGATAAACAGCAATGTGGAAGTGAAAGCTAAATAAACCCTTTCCTCATTAGACATGGTGTTTTGTTGCAGCTACAGAAACACTATGACATCCTGTGTATATGTGAACATGAGTGTACACCTGTCATGGTGCACCTATGGAAGCTAAATGACAAGTTTGTGGAGTCAGGTATCTCCATGTTTTTCATGGGTTCTGGGAATTGAACTCATGTTGCCTGGTGAGCTGAGCCATCTGACCAGCTCTCCTTTCTGTAGAAATGTTAAGTAATGCATTCATAGGAAACCAAGATGCATACAGGATTCCTCTATTTCTAACCTAATGTTTAATTTCCAGCTTCAGTTAATATGAGTGTAATGTACAGGTGTAATGTGTCTTTTACATAGCTCTGCTATAATACATCTTGCCACCGTCAGCCATAGTAATCACTTCCTTTATCTTCAGCCCTTGGACTGTCGCAGGATGTTGCTGGTGCAACTTTCATGGCAGCTGGTAGCTCCGCCCCTGAACTAGTTACCGCCTTCTTGGGTAAATATTGCTCCTTTGTCTTGCTGCTTATTCGGTGTGGTTTTAGTTTCAGCTTTAACTTAGCTACTGCTATCTTGCTCCCAGGTGTATTTATCACAAAGGGAGATATTGGTATCAGCACCATACTAGGATCTGCAATTTATAATCTCCTTGGCATCTGTGCTGCCTGTGGCCTCCTGTCCAACATGGTAAGAAAACTATTCAATACGATGTATTTTCTTGACAAATCCTAAACCTGCCAGGGATGAACAATATTGACACTGGAATTGCATTCAGTCAAATTTAATAACCACTAGAAAAACATTTACTCAATTGATGTAATCCACAAGCATCTCTTAATCAAATTTATAAAAGTCAGTACAGGTTTATATACAATTTTTCTTTAAAATTGTTTTTCTCTACATAATATGCAAACTTAACAATAGTTTACCACAAATATGCGTGACTTCAGTATTATACTATACACTGTTCTTGAATGCCTTATACTGTAATGCACATAGTAAATCAAACCACCATTTTCCAGGTTTCAACACTCTCCTGCTGGCCCCTCTTCCGAGACTGTGCAGTGTATGCAGTTAGTGTAGGAGCAGTTTTTGGCATAATATTTGACAACCGAATTTACTGGTAAGCTTTAAATAAGTGTCACTCTTAAAACGTAATTACAGAGTTTTTGAAGTCTAATGGCTTAGTAGTGTAGTTTCTCGAAAACTTCACTTCACTTCAGCAGCTACTCCAGTCTCAACTGACTCCTTCACAGCTGCTGGTGGCTGCTTTTCTCTCCTGTCCCTTTGCTTCTTTCTTAGCACCTGTCCTAGTCACTGAAGACAGCCATTCTTCCTTTTCCTTGGTCTCCAGGTTCACACCTTTCCAGCTGCTGTTGCTTACCTGGCCTTGGTTAGAAAGAAAGGGTCATAGTAATAAAGGCTGGGAGAACAGCAGAAGCCCTTGCACTCCTGCAGTTCCTCCCATCCTCCCAGAACAGAAGTATGAGAGGAACTGCATTCTTTACCAACCCAGAATGATTATGTGTCACCATCAAAAAAGCTTGCTGCTTTCCCATAATCTCTGTACCTAACAGGTCCAAGAAAATTTAAAAAGGCAGCTAACTTGGTGGAGAGACAGACTTGCCAAACAGGCGCATGCAGTAGTTCTTCTACCAGTGTTTCTCAACCATCCGACTGCTGTGAGCCCCTAATACAGTTCCTCAGGTTGTGGTGACCCACACCCATTAATTATTTTTGTTGCTATTTCATAACTGTAACGTTGCTGCTCTTGTGATCACTGTGTAAGTATCTGATATGCAGATGGTCTTAAGTGACCCCTGTCATAGAGCCATTCAAGCCCCAAAGGGCTTGTGAGAACAACTGTCCTAGGTGTTCTATGTTGGATACCATAAAAAAAGAGATATAAAAAATATGACCACCACATGTGTGTGTGTCCACAGAATCCAAACAGGGAGAAAGCAAGATAAAAGTCAGGTTGCTAGTATAGCAAAAACACTGGAATTCAGCTGTCACTTGTAATGATAGAAACCAAGGAAATCGGGAACTCTTTTCTTTCTGTTTTTAGTTAAAGCAGAGAAGTGATTCTCTGCTATGAAATAAAATAACAATATTCACGTGATAAAAATTAGCTAATACACAGTAAAATGGGAAACCAAAACATAGACAATTCTTGGTGCTGTATTTCATTTTTGAGAATATTCTTTATTTCTTATGAATATAAAACAAATTAAGCTACAATCAAATCATCAAAAAGGGACCAAGCATAGTAGTACAGATATAAAACCCCCAAAACTCAAGTAGAAGAGGTAGGAGGATGATAATCTGAGTGTTTGAGGCCAATCAAGGGTGCAGTGTTCAAAGCCAGTCTGGGCTTTTACAGTGAGACCTCAAAAGCCAACAATACCCACCACTTCCGACTTTCTTCTGAATCTCTGTAAAGTGCACAGCACCAGCCAAAATCTAACATAATCTAAGTATTCCACACAAGGTTTCTGGATCAGAAAATCTAAGAGACAGTATTATTATTTTCTAATTATTAAATATTTGAGGAATGTAGTATGCTAAATAAATGAATTGAAAAATATCTATTAATTAGTTTTAAACTCTCCAACTACTTTGTGCCTATTAATTGAAAAGAATCTTTAAAGTCAGACAATGGGTTTTATATTACTTTTTAAAGAGGCAGGATTTTAATCAATGAGTTTGTAACCATACTATAAACAAGACTGGGTAAAGAAAAGCATTTAGGAGCGGTTCCTTGAACTTTCCACTGTTGCTTTTGCTAGAGAATATTGTTTAAAATTACTCTGGATAACTACACAGCCATTTCCTCCACATCCAGGTATGAAGGAGCAGTGCTGCTACTGATATACGGGCTGTATGTTCTGCTGCTGTGTTTTGACACTACAATCAGCCGACATGTCATGAAAACATGCAGTCCCTGTTGTCCCTGCCTCGCCAAAGCTATGGAGGAGAGAAGTGAACAGCAGACACTGTTGGGGTGGGAGGATGAGAGCCAGCTCTTCATTCGTCGCCAGTCAAGGACAGACAGTGGAATATTTCAGGAAGATTCTGGTTACTCCCAACTTTCTCTAAGTTTACATGGTCTTGGTCAGGTTCCTGAAGGTAAAAACCACACCCTGCCATCTAACACTCTAAAAAGACCCGAGTTCTCATTGAGTTAGTAATTAGTGCACGGTTACACAGCACACTATGGAGGCAGAGATGACAACTGCAAGGAAGTTCAGGCCTTTAAGGAACTCCCAATATTTTTTTTGTAAATCAGCTGAAAGTGTGGGGGAAGGGGAGTAAACACAGACATGGAGGCCAGAGTCAGTCATGGATGCTAGTCCTAAATTCTTTGAGACTTCACATCATTTGAGACCAGAGTCATTCAATGAGCCTGTAGCTCACTGATTAAGCTAGACTAGCTGGCCAGTGAACTCCAGGGATCTGTCTGTCTCTGCCTTCCACATCACTGGGATTATACATGTAGGCTGCCGTGCTTTTTTATGTGGTGTTGGGAATCTGATCGCAGACTCTCATGCCTGTGCACCAAGCACTTTACCCACTGAGCCATTTCCCAGACTCAAACTGAAATCAGCTAGAATTCCAAAGTTTAAATACCATAAGCAAACTGCTAATACCATGGTTCATACAGGCAGACTAAATAAACTTTGATGACACTCAGATGGGAGATGCACATGGAGAAAGCATTTGAATTGGTTTGGGCTCCATGGGATAGGAAAGGCTTTAACTCAATAATCTGACAGTGTAGTCAGGAAGCAACAACTGATACTTTTATTGCATATATGATACAGGGATAAGTATGCTCTGAACCGAGGCCTGGGAACACTAGCAAAGGCCTGCTCACATGCCTGCAAACAGGGCAAACACATACAAGTGAAGCAAGCAGCAGAGGAGCAGATTGACAGGAAGTACAGAAGAGTCGAGCAAGAAACCCTAAGGAGCAAGCAACATTCCTGAAAGAAAGTCAGAGCTGCACATTAGGTTCTTTACTGTCACCCAACGTTCACAGAAGACTGAACTAAGGATGGCACAGGACATGAACAAAACAGAAAAGGCAGTGGGGATGAATTATGACACACAGTAGAATTAGCATCACCAAACTGTGGCAGCAGCAGGACCATGCCGAGCCAGAGGGAGCAGAGACCACGCTGGAGCTTAGATTTTCACTAAGAAAGAACATCTTTGTAACAACTGTCAATCAAAGGAAAGGGGATGATTCAGGGGCACAGACTGGGGGGGAAAAAAAAAAAAAGCAGGGGTAACTTAAACATGCTGTGTGAAGCAGAACATGAGCTTGATATGCTCGATATGACAATAGCATTCCCAACTAGAAAGCTTTTATAGCAGTGGTTCCAATTTCGGTTAGGTGATTGAGAAGGAAACTTCTAATTTATTACTTTAAAATTTTGACATGAGACATTTATTTTCACAAAACATACTTTGTAGTCTTTAAGACTGGGGAGAGTTAAAACAACAAAAACTCCAAAGAACTAGTCAAAAATGTTCAGGTTAAAATCAGTGTCTAAATTAATGGTGCACTGTCTGAGTCTTGGTAAGCTTTTATGAGTTACAATAATATTTGTGATTTGATCCAACCTTTACATACTTAACATATTCATTAGTGTGCAGCCTAGTCCCACTTATCTAATCTACTCACCATTCTAGAGCACACCCTGGAGCTATACCAAGGATGCTAGGCCCAGCCTTCTCTAGACTCCTTCTAGCAACTGTGAAGCCTGAATTTAGTAAACAACCTGGCACAATGAGAATCAGAAAGAACATTCCCCGGCTGGTGAGATGGCTCAGTGGATAAGAGCACTGACTGCTCTTCCGAAGATCCTGACTTCAATTCCCAGCAACCATATGGTGGCTTACAACCATCTGTAATGAGATCCGATGCCCTCTTCTGGTGTGTCTGAAGACAGCTACAGTGTACTCATATAAATAAAATAAATCTTGAAAGAAAGAAAGAAAGAAAGAAAGAAAGAAAGAAAGAAAGAAAGAAAGAAAGAAAGAAAGAAAGAAAGAAAGAAAACATTCCCTAAACATGCATCAGCAAGCAAGTCAGTCCT
This sequence comes from Mus pahari, assembly GCF_900095145.1. NCBI lineage: Eukaryota > Metazoa > Chordata > Mammalia > Rodentia > Muridae > Mus > Mus pahari. Next base: position 108,359,010 of record NC_034592.1, read on the forward strand.
ACTTCCTACTCTGTGAACAGTCACCAGCACATTCAGCAAACAGTTCAAGATATTTGATTCGAGCAGTCGGTTAAGGGGTGTGGAGCATCACAGCTTATACTGTCTGCCTAGTTTTAGTTACGTTTCTTCTAACCAGCAGTAACAGTAATGAGTATTCCAATGTTCTAGACCAGTGCTTTTCAATTTTCCTAATGCTGAGACCATTTGATACAGTTCCTCTTATTGTGGTAACTTTTACCCATAAAATTATTTTCACTGACACTACATTTAACTGTAATTTTCCTGTTATAAATTATAATGTAAGTATCTGTGACTTCTCATGGTCTTAGGTGGCCCTTGTAAAATGGTTGTTCAACACCAAAGGGATCAAGACCCACAGGTTGAGACTACTGTTCTAAACAGTCTTTAAAAAAAATGCATACAGTAACTTATTCCAAAACAGCCCTTCTAAATGGGCCTAACATAAGTGTACATTTGAGAAAATTCAAAATGTTTAACTTTCCCACCACAGATCCACCAAGTGTTTTCAGCATGCCAGAAGCAGACTTAAGAAGAATTTTTTGGGTTCTCTCTCTTCCTATTATTACATTACTTGCTCTGACAACACCAGACTGCAAGAGGAAGTTTTGGAAAAATTACTTTGTGATAACCTTTTTCATGTCTGCACTATGGATATCTGCATTCACATACATCCTAGTTTGGATGGTCACAGTAACAGGTATGGAATTTAAGTATAATAACACAAGAAAATTATTCCATGTAAGAACAAATTGGAAGTATTCATTCAAAGTAATACTGGGAGCATACATATTTTTCAGCAAAACTAAAAACTATTTACAAAATATGAAAGCTTTAATATCAAAACCAACAAACTCATTATTGTCTTTGTAAGTTACATATCAAAAGCATTTCTTCTGTATGCTATGACACAGTCAGGGATATAATTCATAGAATAAATTTATAATTACACAGGTTTCATGAGAATTCTTCATAAAAGTGAATTCTAATCCATAGTAGGAAGTAGAGAAAGAAATTGACTGGGGTCAAGAGAAAGCAGTAGGTGCTTTCTGTCTGACTGGATGGTGTTTTCTTATGCTTTAAATATGTATCACAAATACAGTGCAAATAACTAAATGAGAATCAAGGTTTTGATTTTAGGTTTTTAGCATCTTCCAGAGTACATTTTACCACTTAGTCCTAATATGCCCATTAGAAATAAATACTCTTTCCTCCATGCCTAAATCATGCAACCAGAATGTATCAGTGAGGCTTCACTGACCACAGCTGGGCCCAGACATCTACTAACATGTATACACTGCTGTCCTCACACTGCTGGGACTAAAGAATTACAACACAAATTCAAACCCTGTAAAGTTGGAATAACTACTACCTGGAACTCTAAACTGGCTGGTCTGACTTCTCCCAGATAACTAACTTTACTGTAACTGTATGCTAACAAACAAACAAAAGCAAAATAGTTTTCTTTTTCATGAAGAAGATAAGAATGTCCAGGTAGCTTGCATATTTGCTGTATCCAATTTTTCCCAATCAGAACGTATTTGACATCAGGCAAATTGGAAGAGATGGATCAAATACAAGATCTCAGATGAGCCCCTAAGGTGACAAACAACTCTGTCCTCACTGTGAACTATGGTTTTCATTACAACCATGAGAGAGCAGTTTCATGTCCCCACCCTTTTTAAGTGCACTCTGGTTTTATTTCTCAGAATGAACCCATTTCTGCTATCAATTTGACACAAATATTAAGAAATCGGTGCCACATGTTAGACTCAGGCAGGAAAGAACAAGGTCTTGTCTACCTCAAATATCTATGTATTTATTTAAAAAAAAAAAACAAACGGGGAAAAAAAACCAGTAAACCAAGTAGCATTTCACATTTTAACATATTAATCAATAGCTGTAAGGTATTTAATTCTTAAGTACTCTAGGTAATGTCTAGAAACGAGAAAATACAACAGTCCAAAGCGGCATCAGTAACACCCACAGCTTCCTCTGGATGCCAAGTCCAAGGCCTTTCCTGCTAGAGCTCTGGCTGCTTGCTACCTTCAGAGACCTGAAGAGCAAATGCTAACCTGGCTACCCCAACTATCAGCCTGTTTCAAACACGTTGACATCTAAGAACCACATACGCAGATATTCGTTCAAATACCTAAACATACCTAAATACTTTTCCTGACTAGGGAAGTATTCGAGCTGCCTTCAGAAAATGGTTTATCTAAGATCTGAGAATTCTAACCTGCAGTCTCTGTGCCTGTTCCAGGGGAAACACTAGGGATCCCAGACACAGTGATGGGCCTTACTTTGTTGGCAGCAGGGACAAGCATACCAGATACAGTCGCAAGTGTGTTAGTTGCAAGAAAAGGTAAGACTAGAGTTCTTTTACCACAAAGCAAGTCAAGGTAAATGAAATAATACTTTCTTGGTAACATACCTTAAAGAAAAAAGAAGTGACCCGGGGGAAGCATTTAGTTTTTAATAGCAGATTAATTCCACCAACCTAATCCCCGCCAGACCATTACCTGAAATGTGCACTAGATGGTAATTCACTGTCAAATGAGAATAAAAGCAACAAGTAAGCTGCATACCTTATTAAAAATGGTTTAATAAATAAAGACAATTATTAAATAAATGTTAAGACTTTAAAATACTAACCCAAGGAAATACAAATTCAATAAGACTCTTGCTCTAACAATAACAGTTTTTCTAAAACTAACCAACAAAAAGTATCCAGTGTTTTTCTTATGAAGATTATTAATAAAATATAGTATTGATGTGCACATTTTAACAACATGCTATTCTTCTGCAGGTAAAGGAGACATGGCTATATCTAACATCGTGGGATCCAATGTGTTTGATATGCTATGCCTAGGTCTTCCCTGGTTTATTAAGACTGCATTTACAAATGCATCTGCTCCTATAGAAGTGAATAGCAAAGGACTCACATATATAACAATCTCTCTCAACATTTCAATTTTATTTCTGTTCTTAGCAGTTCATTTTAATGGCTGGAAACTAGACCGAAAGTTGGGGGTGGTCTGCCTAGTGTTATACTTAGGACTTGCTACTTTATCAGTTCTATATGAAATTGGAATTTTTGGAAATAATAGAATAAGGGGTTGTGGAGTTTGATATTTTTAATAGTGTTATGTGGAAAAGATGGAATGATAGAGGGGCAAAAAAAAAAAAAAATTCATGTCTTCATTTAGGTCAAATAAAAAGCATCTTCAACTTTAGAGTGTAACACTTAATTACTATTCTTTATAAGCAGAGAAAAGTAATTTAAACCAAACCAAAATCACATCCTAATTTGTCTGAGCCCTTTCTTTCCTTTAACTTACATACAAAGCAGAGATTTTAAAAGGAAAAAAAAGTACCTGTTAACTTACAACAAGGCTGGGGAACTAGAACAGACACGCTCTACCACTGAAAATAACAAATGGCTTATTTCATTAAAAATGGTATGTCCATCCACTGAAACTGAATGATCAGACGTGCTGTCTTTAGAAACTCAAACTTGAGAACAACAACAACAAAAAGAAAAAAAAAAAAAAATCACAGTATATTTTCAACATTATACTGTTAAAAGCTGGTGGGAGTTTTAAAAGTTCATTTTTACAGCATTTGTAAGCATACAACATTACTAAAAAATGACTTTTACTAGGAGAGTCAATAAACAGATGAGGGAAGGTTCCAACCATGCTTGAAATTACGCATTGCGGTCCAAGCGCACATCGATTTCCCTGCCGCTGATCTTGATGCCATTCATTATCCTGCAGGCCTTTTCAGCTGACTCTGCGGATTCAAACCTGACTGTCCCACAGCCTTTTGACTTGCCATTCTCCATCTTTATTTCTGCAAACATTACATGACCTGGAAAGGAGAGTTACACAATTACTAGTCCATTTAAATGGGTTCCATTTCACTAGACAAGTTCTGTGAACTCTTCACAGCAATGGAGAGAGATCACAGGTAATTTGGTTAAACATATTAATTTAATACTATAAAATGCATGAGAGCATTATCATTTTACAGTCTGAATACAATTCCTATATAATGACTACATATACATACGTATTAGCTTATATAAAACTGGAATTGGACATGGAGTTAGGTTTTAAGCCCCCAATTTCTGAAGTAGATGTTATAGCAAAAAGGCTAGCTATAAATGCCAAACAACTCACCATGACCCCTGACAACATTACACCTTTAATGAAAATGATACAGTAGCCACTGTCCAATCTCCTGAATCTTTCTCCCTTCTGTTTTTATCTTCACTTCTCTTTACACCTCACAAGAGCAACTATCCATAAATATAGTTTCTGTCAGTTCATAAAAGGACCCACCAATTTGACTTTTCAAATACTGTGACAATTTAGATTCAAAAATCTTAAGGACGGCATCAAATAAGGAAATGGTTATAAAATGACAGCAGATTTAAAACAGTAATGATAAAAACAATGCTGTTACAGGGATATTTCAGACAAACTAGTAGTCTTAAACAAGAGCACTGCTGAGGTAAACAGGAGGGAGGGAGTAGTAACCACATGTAAACCAGTAAGCCAGACTAAAAAGACTGCAGCTCAGGTGGTAACCTGTGCCCTCACTCGCGGATACTCCCCTGCTGAATGCACCTATCATCAAATCAGGCTGGCCTTGGGGTATTCAGAAGCTAGATCACTGTGCTAATTCTAGTATGTAAACCAAACCAGACAGACACGTTTAGTTTTACAAAGGAAGGAAAAAGGGAAAAAAAGACAAAAGTAAAAGGTGAGGGTCTGTCAAGAAGTGAAGCCCTTTCCAGATGAAAAAAATTAACATTCCTCTTAATGATTAAGCAAGGATATTTTCCTTTCAAGGGCTTGAGCTGAATGAACTCTTTATTTATAACACCCTATGCTGCTTTTTCTAATCCACTTTCTATGACATTACTTCTCAAAGCCAACTGATAATCAATCCTTCACATTCTCAACACATTAATACACAAAGACAATGTCACGCTGATTCAAAACCACAACTTGTAAAGCAAAACTGAAACTTGTTAAGTATGTCCCTAAGAGTTTTAAAACAGACTAATCCCAGGGGGTGGGGGTGGGGGAACAGAATGATTAAAGTAGATTAACATAGAAAAGAAAATACATAAAAAGAATCTGCTTTCTAGTTGGTGTGTTGGGGAGGGGGGAGTTACAGAATGATATTGAGACATATATGCTAAAAGAGACATTAACAGTTGTCTCGGTCAGGGTTACTCTTGCTATGATAAAACATACGACCAAAAGCAAGTTGGAAAGAAAAAAGTTTTCAGTTCCCTCTTCCAAATCACAGTTCTTCATCAAAGAAAGTCAGGACAGGAACTCAGACAGAACAGGCCCGGAGGAGGGCTGCCTTACTCCTCATGGCCTGCTCAGCCTGCTTCTTATAGAACCAGAACCACCAGCCAGGAATGACACTGCCCACAGCGGACACACATCAATCACCAATTAAAAGATGCATGCTCAACAGGGTTGCCTAGTGCTGGATCTTATGGAGGAACTTTTCAACTGAGGCTCCCTCCTTTCAAGGTGACTCTAGCTTGTCAAGCTGACATAAAATGAACCCGTAGAGTGACAGACAGTGCAATATCCAAAATCCTCCAGCATGTAAGGAACTGGTACTCAGAAAGGAGCATCTCCATTAAGGTGGGCTTACAGAGATTGCCAAGGACTGTGGAGAATTGTACAAGCTTTGAAAGAGGAGTTTCTTCTCTTATTCTTTACCTAAATATTTAGGTTTTTCTACGTTTCACAGCATAGGGTTATAAGCAACAATGGGGTTTATGTGAGTAAGTAACCTGAAAACGCATTACCTTTCTTTCTCTCTTTCTCTTTCTCTCTCTCTCCTCTCTCTCTCTCTCTCTCTCTCTCTCTCTCTCTCTCTCTCTCTCTCTCTCTCTCTCTCTCTCTCTCTCTCTCTCAAGATTTATTTATTCTATGTAAGTACACTGTAGCTGTCTTCAGACACTCCAGAAGAGGGCATCAGATTTCATTATGGATGGTTGTGAGCCACCATGTGGTTGCTGGGATTTGAACTCAGGACCTTTGGAAGAGCAGGTGCGGCACTCTTAAGCACTGAGCCATCTCACCCGCCCCCACATTATCTTCTCTTAAGTAAATTGTCTTGTAATCTTTCAGACAGGATTCTCTTTCCATCTTCCAACTAAATTGTCCCTTTTGGTTAAGGGACTGATCACTCAGGTATGAAGACTCCTAACCTCACAATGATGTCATGGTCTCTTGGCTGAGACTCAAGAGATTTCTCACTTGGGATACTTACATGATAGAGATCAGCCTACAGACATGTTCTCATGGTCTGACCAAGCTATCCAAGTAAACCAGATACACAAAGAATCCTAAGTCAATGGCTGGCTTGGTCCTTTCTCAGACTTGGGGGGCTGAGTCCAGGCTTTCACATACCAGGCAAGGGTGTTAATGCTGAGCCACATTACATCCTCAACTTTTGGTTTGTTTACATTTAAAAAAAAATCTTTTTAAAGGCAGACTCACTAATTTGCCCAGGGTGACCTGTAATTTACTGTATAACCCAAACAGTCCTCCCACCTCAGTCATTCTGAGTGCTCAGACTACAGGCACTCACCAGTACACTAAGGTAAACTCCACATTTCCCAACCATATGAAAACAGAAATAAACATATTTTCTTTCTAAAATAAATAATTTATAATAGAAAGTTTCAAATTAAAATCAATCTGCCTAACTTTTTACATGCTGAGGGCGACTTCAAATGGCCTACTATCTTGCAGAATTACAAAGAAATGAATACAAGACCAACATTTCAGCAACTGTATAGGACTAAGTTCTGTCATAAAAAGGAGAAACAAAAATTAGACACACTGCTGTCACACAGAGCAAGTATGACTAATGAACACACAATAAAAAGAACCCTTTCTAATTTATTAAATCCAGGTTATTACTTTCTGAAATGGTATATATTTGAGGATATACTGACCACAACTAAAAGCTAAACTAATACATTTATAAATAAATAATAAAATTTATTAAAAGCTATGAAATTATTATCCAGAGTTCAATGTTGCCTTCTGGGGGTTTATGATAATCTAGAACTTGGAAACAGGAATTTTCTCGGTAATTCTTCATCTTTAAGGAGATCTGAAAGTATCTTTTCTGAACTATAAAGCTTGAGAAGATTGTGACTGCTCTACCAAGGACAGTTCACTACATACATTCTATTAGTGAGGCATCTGCCAATAAGTTACTTCCTGGCAGATACTGAGTCTAGAGTACCACTAGATTCTTCCTCAGCAACAACATTTACTTAGCTAGCTTGGACTCAGGAAAACAAAACAGCAAATAAATCAAACAAAAACACCTACCTATAAGACAAAAGAGGTCATTATTTGCTTGTGTCAGGTTAAAACAATACTGTATTAAAACAGAAAAACTCTAGGATTCATACATAATGTGATATGGCAAGAAACAGTTCATTTCAAACATGTCAGATAAATGCTCTGGCAATAATAAAGATTTAACTCTGCATTACTATAATTTACTTTCTTTGCCATCAATGTTAATAGTTTAAAAAATGGGATGATATGGAATTATAGAAATACAATACTAAATATAAAATTGAATAGCAGCTTTATAACAGATTTGAAAGTAAAAAGATAAAATTAATTTGACCTTTTAACTCTCAGTGTATTGGCTGGTTTTGTATGTCAACTTGGCCCAAGTTAAGAGTCATCAGAGAAAAAAGAGCCTCAGTTGAGGAAATGCCTCCATGAGATGCAGCTGTAAGACGTTTTCTCGATTAGTGATCAATGGAGGAAGGCTCAGCCTATGGTCGGTGGTCCTGAGTTCTGTAAGAATGCAGGCTGAGCAAGGCATGGGAAGAAAACCAGTAAACAGTACCCCTCCATGACTTCTGCATCAGTTCCTGTTTCCATTTGAGTTCCTTTCCTGATTTCCTCCGATAATAAACAGCAATATGGAAATGTAAGCCAAATAAACCCTTTTCTCTCCTACTTGCTTTTGGGTCATCTCATTACAGCAATAGAAACCTTAACCAAGACAGCGAATTTGAAGGGGGAAGAATAGAAGAAAAAAATGAGTCCGTTATCATTTAGCCACTACTTTTTTTTAGATATTTTCTTCATTTACATTTCAAATGCTATACCCTCTGCACCCCCCCCCCGGCTCCCCAACCCACCCACTCCCACTTCCTGGCCCTGGCATTCCCCTGTACTGGGGCATAAGATCTTCGAAAGACCAAGGGCCTCTCCTCCCAATGATGGCCAACTAGGCCATCCTCTGCTACATATGCAACTAGAGACACAGCTCTGGGGGGTACTGGTTAGTTCATATTATTATTCCTCCTATAGGATTGCAGACCCCTTTAGCTCCTTGTGTACTTTCTCTAGCTCCTTCTTTAGGGGCCCTGTGTTCCATCCAATAGATGACTGTGAACATCCACTTCTGTATTTTCCAGGCACTGGCATAGCCTCACAAGAGAGAGCTGTCAGGGTCCTGTCAGCAAAATCTTTCTGGCATATGCAATAGTATCTGGGTTTGGTGGTTGTATAATGGGATGGATCACTGGGTGGGACAGTCTCTGGATGGTCCTTCCTTCTGTCTACTCCAAACTTTGTAACTCCTTCCATGGGTATTTTGTTCCCCATTCTAAGAAGGAACGAAGTATCCACACTTTGGTCTNCCTTCTTGAGTTTCATGTGTTTTGCAAATTGTATCTTGGATATTCTAAGTTTCTGGGCTAATATCCAATTAGGAGTGAGTGCATACCATGTGTGTTCTTTTGTGCCTGGGTTACCTCACCCAGGATGATATC